>NC_091480.1:53148266-53449100 GCF_036971445.1 Narcine bancroftii | reverse complement strand
TCACCTATACCTTACGTTAATCGTATTATCCTATCTGTTAAAAGAAAGGATTGGGAGCAGTTTTATTTTTAAATTTAAGCCAAATTTCCTGATTCCCTCCCATTCCATTTCTCTGTGCCAGAAAAGAATGACAATCACTGTTTTTCTAAATTACATTATCAATTTTTTATTTTCAATTAGTTAAATTCTCAGTGAAAATATCAGGGATGGAAATTTGATACAATCATGTTAACAATTCATAAACTCGCATTGCTCACAGGCATTTATATCTCTCATATATATTTTTTTAAGTTTTTCAAGTTCCTGCATGTCTTAAATGTCATTCCTAAACCCCTCCACAGGGCCATTCCCTACATCCTGTGCAATTACTTAAAAGCATTGTTGAAAACATATTGCAATGGTACATTTTTATAATTTTGGGGGAAAAAAATGGATCTATCTGCAATCACAAAGGCTCGCCAGTGGCTATACTTTGTGTGGAGATTGGGTATGTCATCGAAGATTCTTGTAAACTTCCACAGGTGTACTGTGGAGAGCATCCTGGCTGGTCGCCAACTCTCAGGACAAGAATAAACCCCAGAGGGTTGTTAACTCAGCCTGCATCATCACGGGCACCAGATTTCACTCCATCGAGGACGTCTACAAGAGGCAATGTCTTAAAAAAGCAGCCTCTATCCTCAAAGACCCCCACCCCTCACCACCCTCTTCACTCTGCTACCATTGGGGAGAAAAAGGTACAGGAGCCTGAAGACGAGCACTCAGCGGCACAAGGACAGCTTTTTCCCCTCTGCCATCAAATTTCTGAACCATAGGCGCTGCCTGACTTTGACATTTCATGCACGACTTTTATATTTATTTTATAAGGTGGTTTATATTAATGTTTTCACCATGATCCTGCCACAAAACAACAAATTTAGTGATATTAAATTCAGATTCTGATCTCCTTCAAGACCTCCTTCCACGCCAAAGGAGTAGACTGCAAGGAATTTGGTCTTCATTGCAGTTTCCCTGCTAAAGTTATTCACAATGTTTTGGAAAGATTTTCCAAAATCTATAATTTTCTCATTTTGTAACAAAATCCAGCATCACTTCATTAAAATCGTATATATTTCAACTTTATAATGAGCAATTTGAAGGATAAATCTTTGCCAATCCCTCTCAGTGTCAGTAGATTGCTTTGTTTAATAATGAATTAGAACAAATTGGATTGTATTTTGCTGTCTGACCTTCAGTAATCTATGTAAATTATTGAAATAACACAGTGAAGTCTGTGTAAACACAGTAAACTAACATATCTTCATGACTGTATAATTTTGAAAGATTCCAATTGCTGGCATTTTTGGTGTTATTAATTTTTTATACAGAGCAGCAGCAGCATTCAATCTACATCTTATCAGAGCTGTCAAAGTTTGTGAGCTGCAGGAAGAAGCATGACATTAGCATTTGTGTGATTAAAATTGAATTGAATGGTTTGATTTATTCCCGTTGACATAAAGCAATCAGCACTATTACAGTATTTTAATAAAATGAGTATATTTAAAATTGTCCTAAAGCTTTGTTAAGATTTTCAGAATTAATTTTTTGGGATGTGGCATTGCTGGCAAGGCCAGTTTCTACTGACCATTCCAGTTGCCCTGAGAGGGTGATGGTTGGCTTTTCCCTGGATCATGAGGTGAATAAATATTCGATAGATCGAGAAATAGAGGGGGTACAGAAAAAAGACACAGAAGAGGAGTTGAAGCCAGCAGAGGTCAGACGTGGTCACATTCAATGTGGATGGTTGCTTTTAGACCGCCTTCATCCAGCAAGGAATGGAGGACTCAGATACTTTAATTTCCTGGTAAGTGTTTCATTTTCTCAAAAGCTTGGTGAGAGGTCCATCACCCCCTGAGGGAATGTACAAATGCATGGGTTAAAATTCTCCAAAGCTATGTGACATTCACCAATCTGAAAACAGTCACCTTCTAGGTGGCATTATCTCAACAGCATTAAGCTATGCAATGTCCATCTGCAGTACATTATGCAATATATTGTGGACCAATCACACCTCCTCTCAGTTTTTTGTTCAGTTTTGATTCCTCTATTTCCTGTAAATCACATGATTCTAGAGAGAAATGGGACAGTCAGAGCTAGGGAATTTCAGCTTGTCTGTCATTGCCAGGCAACGCACATCAAACTTATCTGGACATACAACACAGTAACAGGCCCTTTTGACCCATGAGTCCGTGCCGTCCAATTACAACCAATTAACCTACAGCCACCCACCCCCCCCCCCCCCACCCAGTACATTTTTTGAATGGAGGGAGGAAAACGGAGCCTCCAGTGAAAACCTATGCAGGCACTGGCAGAATGTACAAACTCCTTGCAGACAGCGCTGGATTCAAACCAAGGTCCCGATCACCGGCTAAGCACTATGCCAACCATGGTAGTTTGTTCTGTTGCTGGACTCCATGTGAACTTTTAAAAATGAATAAAATTCTTCACACCTTTTACTTCTGAAAAGCCCCACCTCTTTCCTCCACCCCATGCTCGCACCCCCCCCCCCCACCTCCACTTTCCAACTGTCAAAGGATTTCTGGGCCATTTCAAGAGTAACTTCTTTTCACCACTAAGAGCTCCATTATGTAACTTACTATCCAATATGAACATGGAATCTTCCAGTTTCAGGCAACCTGCACCTCTCATGTTCTCCTCCCTCAGGCACTCATCTGTCCACCAAGTTTTCTTTTCTATTTGTCCACCTCCCCACACCACCACCCCTCCCCTGCACCCCAATCTGCCTCACTGCCTCCCAATTTGGGAATCTAAGAGGGCATTGTTTTAAAATGAGAGGGCAAAGATTTAAAAGGGACTTGAGGGGCACACAGAGGGTAATCGGTATATGGAACAAGCTGCCAGAGAAAATTTTTAAAGCAGGTACAATTGTGACATTTAAAAGACATTTAGAAAGGGACATGGAGAGGAATGGTTTTAAGGGACAAGCAACTGGGACTAACTTGGTTGGCATGGATAATCAAACTCTATGACCTCTTCTGAACTACTTCTAATGCATCTGTATCCTTCCTCCATTAAAAGCTGACTTTTATAGCCACCCCTCCCCATATCAAATCTCAACTTTCCTGTCCACAGTGGCGGATTCACTATCACCCGGGCCCTAGGCTGATCTTTAGTAAGCCCCCCCCCTCCCTCTACCCCATGGCCTCCTCCTCTCGTTGAATGGAATAAAGTGAAATTGTTCACTTTGGGCATGATGTCCTCACATATTCTAAATTTATCCTCCGGGGACGTGCTGGGAATACACCAGTTGGTGTTGGGTTGGAGGAGGAGGAGGAAAAACTTCATTAACATCAAACAAAACTTTACCTTACAGAATCTGACTGCTAGTTCCAAATAATTAGAAAAGTCTAATTTGCAAAAGGATAAATAAAATCAGTTCTAAAAAAAAACCAGTCTCTATACAAAATAACACAGGAGAAGAACAAAGTAACCCTCCCATGGGTTGCCAAGCTCTGCTGCAGGAGGCAGACCTCAGACTTGGGCGGCGGTACAGACGTGAGCATTGGCTGACAGGTGGCATTGGGACCAACGGAGCCCGAACTGATAGAAGAGACTGAGACCCCGCCACTGATTGACAGTACCTCCACGAGCCTTGATTGATGGGTGGACCCAGGACTAGCACAAGCCCACATTGACAAGTGGTTACATTGGGGAACCAGTGGATGTGACCCCCCCCCACCTTCCCTTCTGGGCCCCTAGGCTTCAGCCTACTCAGTCTAATGGTTAATCCACCACTGTCTGCCATCCTGTTCATGACCAATTATTACCCTTTGTCTGTTCGTCTGGACTCCTCCCCCTGCCCTTTCTTACCTGCTCCTCAGACTTTTAATTCAGGCACCTGCCTGCTTTTCACTCACACCATGAAGAAGGGTTCAGGTCCGAAATGTCGGTAATACATCTTTACCTCCTTTGGACACTACGAGACTGGCTGAGTTCCTCCAGTGTTTACTGTGTTTTCACTTGTCTTTTCTTATTGTTTAATTTTAAAGAAAATTCTGGAAATCTGTTCAAAAACAAAATACTTCAGAGACAGAATGCTGTAAGTCCCCAATCTGAAACAAATTTTCAGTTGATGAGTGTTTTGGGCTGAAGCATTAACTATCTACAGCATGACGCCCTGAGTTTTCTAGCATTTTATGTCTTCTCTTCTTTGGCTTGGCTTCGCGGACGAAGATTTATGGAGGGGGTAAATGTCCACATCAGCTGCAGGCTCGATTGTGGCTGACAAGTCCGATGTGGGACAGGCAGACACGGTTGCAGCGGTTGCAGGGGAAAATTGGTTGGTTGGGGTTGGGTGTTGGGTTTTTCCTCCTTTGTCTTTTGTCAGTGAGGTGGGCTCTGCGGTCTTCTTCAAAGGAGGTTGCTGCCCGCTGAACTGTGAGACACCAAGATGCACGGTTTGAGGCGATATCAGCCCACTGGCGGTGGTCAATGTGGCAGGCACCAAGAGATTTCTTTAGGCAGTCCTTGTACCTCTTCTTTGGTGCACCTCTGTCACGGTGGCCAGTGGAGAGCTCGTCATATAACACGATCTTGGGAAGGCGATGGTCCTCCATTCTGGAGACGTGACCCACCCAGCACAGCTGGATCTTCAGCAGCATGGACTCGATGCTGTCGGCCTCTGCCATCTCGAGTACTTCTATGTTAGGGATGAAGGTGCTCCAATGAATGTTGAGGATGGAGAGGAGACAACACTGGTGGAAGCGTTCTAGGAGCCGTAGGTGATGCCGGTAGAGGACCCATGATTCGGAGCCGAACAGGAGTGTTGGTATGACAACGGTTCTGTATACGCTTATCTTTGTGAGGTTTTTCAGTTGGTTGTTTTTCCAGACTCTTTTGTGTAGTCTTCCAAAGGCACTATTTGCCTTGGCAAGTCTGTTGTCTATCTCGTTGTCGATCCTTGCATCTGATGAAATGGTGTAGCCGAGATAGGTAAACTGGTTGACCGTTTTGAGTTTTGTGTGCCCGATGGAGATGTGGGGGGGCTGGTAGTCATGGTGGGGAGCTGGTTGATGGAGGACCTCCGTTTTCTTCAGGCTGACTTGCAGGCCAAACATTTTGGCAGTTTCCACAAAACAGGACGTCAAGTGCTGAAGAGCTGGCTCTGAATGGACAATTAAAGCAGCATCGTCTGCAAAGAGTAGTTCACGGACAAGTTTCTCTTGTGTCTTGGTGTGAGCTTGCAGGCGCCTCAGATTGAAGAGACTGCCATCCGTGCGGTATCGGATGTAAACAGCGTCTTCATTGTTGTTTTTCAGTTAACTCACGAGAAATAACTTCAAATGTCACACACTCTTGCCTCTTAAGATATTTTTTTAAACTGCTATATGCTTCCAAAATGGTTTCGTTTATTCCAGTACTTAATTCTTACTCTGTGAAAAGGTTGGAATCATTTGTATAACATCAGGAGAGAACATTCACTGATCAACACCCCTAAGGAATTTATTGTGTTGCTCCAAAAGAGCATTAGAAGTCCCTACAAATCAGAAAATAACCAAAACTATGTGTTGAGCTACTAAAGGACATGGTGTACAGGGATCCTGAGGGAATTAAGTAGATTGGCACACACTTGTAATGCATTAGCCTGTTTTGTCGACCAGATAACTGACTCTAAGCAAGCACAGATAGCTTGCAGTATCTGTCAATCCATATTGAAATATCCCATTCTAATAAATT
This sequence comes from Narcine bancroftii, assembly GCF_036971445.1. Classification (NCBI taxonomy): domain Eukaryota; kingdom Metazoa; phylum Chordata; class Chondrichthyes; order Torpediniformes; family Narcinidae; genus Narcine; species Narcine bancroftii. The sequence goes on along the minus strand of NC_091480.1, from coordinate 53,443,367 downwards.
TGTGTTAATTAATTGTGGAATTTTGTTAGCATTCAATTAATTGTCACAAAATGAGATCATTGCATTTAAAACCCAATTGCCTGTATGCAGTTGGACTGATTAGATTCAGTCTCCTTCTAGAGATGTCAAGATTAATTTAAAGACAATTTAAACTGGATGATTATAGCTTCAAGTATAATCAAAATAAAAATCAATAGCTTGATTTCAAAAATATTGGTTACAGTCACAATGTAACTATTTACTGTCTGCTCCAAAATTCAATCAAATTTCTTTATGATTTAATGAGACATGGAACATCTCTACCAAGCTTCCCAATTCATTTGCGTACCAATCATGTCTATGTGTAGAAAATAAATGCTTCTATTTATAATGTGCCTTTCATGATATCATAAAGCACTTTAAAGCCAATTAAGTAATTTTCTAATATATGAGATAGCTATTAATCTGCACACAAGGCATCACAAAGAGAATATTTATCCCCAGATAAGTGAGGACAAATTGAATTGTGCTGGAATCATAACGTATATTTAACCTGCACCAGTTTCATCCAGTGGATATCACACACAGACTCCATGCTCCCACTAGATATGCTGTAAGGCACCGTCTTTCTTGCAAGACTAGGGAACAGATAATCACCACCAGCAGCAAATTGGAAGTTGTCAATTAAGGCTTCAGCATCTGTCTAGCTGGTTGGAGAACATTCTTTGAAGAAACAGGTTCCAAAACTTTAGCAGATACAGAGCCCGACATAATGTTTGGGACAAAGACACATTTTGTTTCTTTTATTTGCCCCTGTGCTCCACAGGTTTAAATGTGTAATCAAACAATTCACATGTGATTAAAGTTCACGTTCCAGATTTTATTCAAGGTTATTTGTGTACATTTTAGTTTGACCATGTAGAAATTACAGCACTTTTTAATACATCGTTCCCCCAAGGGAAATATTTGCAGAAACCTTTGAGCACGTCACTTGGCCACATTCTTGGTCAAGACATTGGAAGGTTTTGAAACAGTGATGAGATTTTTAAGAATGTAGCAACTGGGAAAAAAAATCAAGCTTACATAAATCACTATGGTCCGGGTTATATGAAATGAGAAGTATATATTGGACATGCAGACAACAAGAAGCCCTGTTATCCTGTTACTGGCATAAAATGCAGGCTATATTAAACAGATTATTTTTTCTTTTCCAATTCAATTTTTTTTAGTCACTGCATTTTGATAAATATTACACTGGACAATGAAGATTTTGCATGCTCAATACTTTTGGGTGTATTTTACAGATATGGGCTACTGATTACGAAAATCACCTTAAAAATTTCCTATCACGTACCAATTTTAAATATGACCTATTTTTGTGATTTCCTGTCATATTTGAAAGAGGACTACAAGGAGTGTAGAAAAAATCTTAAGAAAGAAATTAGAAAGGCCAAAAAGAGGCACGAAGATACTTTGGCAGGCAGAGTAAGAATAAATCCAAAGGGTTTCTGTAGGTACATTAAAAGTAAAAGATTAGTGAGGGATAGAATTGGACCCCTTGTAGATAGGGAGGGTAGGCTATGTGAAAAGTCAGAGGAGATGGGGGAAATTTTAAATGATTTATTTTCCTCAGTATTCACGAGGGAAAAAAAAATATTGTACCAGTTGAGTGAAGGAAAATAGTTGGGAGGTCATGAATCATTTAAGAATAACCAAGGAGGTAGTGATGGCAGTGTTAAAAAAGATAAAGGTGGACAAATCTTCGGGTCCGGACAAAATATTCCCAAGGACACTCAGGGAGGCTAGTGTACAGATAGTAGGGCCATTAACAGAGATATTTAGGATATCACTGGTCACAGGGGTAGTGCCAGAGGATTGGAGGGTGGCTCATGTTGTTCTGCTGTTTAAGAAAGGGTCCAAATGTAAGCCTGGAAATTATAGACCTGTGAGTCTGACGTCTGTGGTGGGTAAGTTGATGGAAAGTGTTCTGAGGGATGCCATTTACAAATATTTGGAAGAACAGGGTAGGTAGTAGTCAGCATGGTTTTGTCAGGGGTAGATCATGCTTAACAAACCTTATAGAGTTTCTCGAGGGGGTTACGAAAACGATTGATGAAGGGAAGGCTGTGGATGTTGTCTATTTAGACTTTAGTAAAGCTTTTGACAAAGTTACCCACAGGAGGTTAGGTAAAAAGGTGGAGGCATTAGGTATAAATAAGGAGGTAGTGAAATGAATTCAGCAATGGTTGGATGGGAGGTGTCAGAGAGTAGTGGTAGAAAATTGTTTGTCAAATTGGAGGCCGGTGACAAGTGGAGTTCCTCAGGGATTGGTCCTGGGTCCACTATTGTTTGTTATATATATGTTAACGATCTGGAAGAAGGGGTGGTGAATTGGATAAGTAAATTTGCAGATGATACAAAGATTGGTGGTATTGTGGACAGTGAGGAAGATTACTGTAGCTTGAAAACAGATATAGGAAAGCTAGAGGAGTGGGCTGAGAAATGGCTGATGGAATTTAAATCGGGTAAGTGTGAAGTGTTGCATTTTGGAAAGGCAAATCTAAATAGGTCATATACATCAAATGGTAGACCCTTAAAGTTGATACTCAGGTAGATAGAGTGGTGAAGAAGACATTTGGAATGTTGGCCTTCATAAATCGGAGTATTGAATTCAAGAGTTGGAATGTTATATGAAATTGTACAAAGCATTGGTGAGGCCAAATTTGGAATACTGTGTGTAGTTTTGGTCACCAAATTATAGGAAGGATATAAACAAAATAGAGAGAGTGCAGAGAAGGTTCACGAGAATGTTGACAGGATGTCAGGGTTTGAGTTACAGAGAAAGGTTGAGCAGCCTGGGGCTTTTTTCTCTGGAGCATAGAAGATTGAGGGGGGATTTGATGGAGGTATTCAGAGAGAGTCAACGTGGATAGGCTTTTTCAATTAAGAGTGGGGGATATTCAAACCAGAAGCCATGGTTTGAGATTGAAGGGGGAAAATTATAAGGGGAACATGAGGTGAAATTTCTTCACGCAAAGGGTGGTTGGGATGTGGAATAAGCTTCCGGCGGAGGTGGTTGAAGCAGGAACGTTATTTACATTTAAGGAAAGACTGGATAATTACATGGAGGGGAGAGGATTGGAGGGGTATGGACCAGGTGCTGGTCAGTGGGACTAGGAGGGTGGGGATTTGTTCCGGCATGGACTAATAGGGCCAAACTGTCCTTTTCTGTGCTGTTTCTGGTTATATGGTTATATGAGAGTGAACATTCACTTTCTGCATTCGCACTTGGACTCCTTCCCTGCTGATCTTGGCACAGTCAGCGACAAATATGGTGAAAGGTTTCACCAGGACATTGTGTCCATGGAAAAGTGGTATCAGGGCAATTGGAATCCGTCAATGCCGGCCGACTATTATTGGACACTGATACGAGAGGCAACAGATGCTGAATACAAACGAAAATCAGTAGGAAAACATTTTTAGGTTCGTTGAACTCACACAACGTGTCAGCATCATGATGCGATTAAACATGCTCAATTCAATAAAAGTTAATTTAATGTTTCTCCAACTTCCTACGTGACATAGCAAATCTGAAATTATCTTTGTGTTCAGTTTGAAGTTGTCAATCATAATCCCCAATTTTATTTCAGGAAGCAAACATTCTGAAAAAAACTGTTGTCCAATGTTACTTGTCTGCCGAGTCCTTTTTCATTTTTAATGAGCTGGGGAAAATTTGGAAATCTCTCAGAAAAAGTTGTTATTTACTTTTATCAATTTTTTATGCCATAAAATTGAAAATTATAGACTGATTAAGGTTTCTTAAGCTATTTATCTCATCGTGTGAGCAAACTATTTAAAATTATTCAAACTAACACTGAAATAGACTTATTTGCCCCATGAAAAAAGTTGCATTGCGCTATTTATTTTCTCCAGACGATGATCTTACAAGGAAGAAGACAAGCAATTACAACTGAAGCCTTGAACAGACCAAGCTGTTGCTTATATTAATGTACTCTTCAAATACATAGGAGCTTATTTTACTCCAGACTTTGCTCCTGACAATAAAGCCTTAGATGGAAACAGAGTTGGCCAAGATCTTACAAGATCTTACTCCTTCTCCTGCCCATTCTCCCATTTAATGAGATAAAATATGAGAAATAGACCATCAGACAACCACAACTCAATGACATTAATAACATATACTATATACATGACATAACCTACCTGGCTCAAGGGAACCAGGTATTGGAACTGGGATTCAAGAGCATGCTGAGGGCAAGAAGGGTTCCTGAAGGACCTCGGGTGCTGAAGACTTCCTGATCATGTTGAGGGTTTGGATCTAGAGCTCAGGTTGCCAATGGATTGAACAGGAGTCTGTGTGGCTGCGGCAGACTAAATGAAATTTTGTGCGATCTTACAGTTTCTGTTTTATTACACAACTATAAAAGAATCTTGAATACCTCACAAACATACAGTATTACTTATTTACGTATACATATCTTTCTCACACCTCTTCCCAGTCACAGAATCTTGATCAGATGTGGAGTCCATGCTGCCTTCCAATATATTCATTCTGAAATGAAATTTGGGAAATTCTGATAATGATATCCCTTAATCCCCCTCCTATGTAAAAATCTATCCAATCTGGTTTTAAATATATCTACTGAGGTCGCCTCCACTGCTTCAATGAGCAGTGAATTCCACAGATACCCCACCCTCTGGGAAAAGCAGTTCCTCCTCATCTCTGTCCTAAATCTACTCCCCTGGATCTTGAGGCCATGTCCCCTTGTTCTAGTCTCCCCCACTAATGGAAAGGAAAAAATAATGAAATGTCATTAAACATGGTCATTGTTTCAATATAATCAAAGTTCCAGAACTGAAGTTGGGGCAGAAAAAAACATTCTAACACAGATTTTAAACAGGCGAGGTCGTGAGGCATGTGGGAAATTACAACATGGCAAACACGGGGGAGAGGAAATTTTAACTGTTAGAACACATCTGAATAGCACACTGATGTTTTCTTTCGAAAACAAGAAGGAAATGGTAGCTGGCCGGTGGATAAAGATTGGAGTTGGACTCAACAGAACATTCCCTTGCAGTCAGTTAAGTGATTAGGTCAGGCTTTAAGGAGCACTCCAAGTTCATCTGAATATACAAATTAGGAGCAAGAGTCATTCAAGCCTGCTCTGCAGTAAAAAAGATTACCTCAGGATTGAACTACATTCTAACTTAATTCAAGGTTCAAACTGATTACAGTTATCATTCTGATTGACTTTATTCATTCACCTGTACAGTGATTTAGGTATGACTGAATTGTGAGTTAATATTCCACACTGTTTGTGAAGTGAGTTATTGCAAAATTCTACATTACAGTTTGTTGTAATTTTACGCAATAATGAATTGCTCTGAGTCAACACAGGGTTAGTCCTGAGGCCAAAAGTCCTCTGGATTTAATCAGAGACTACACAACATTGTCTGGTAAGCATGTTCAAAATGTTTCTTATTTCAAAGTTGTGTGATTCCCTGTTTTACTACATTTCACTAATAAGACTATAACCTATGTTAAGTACTTAAGTTTACTGCTTTTATGTAAATGAAAGAAGACAATTTTGCTTTAGAGGGAAAGTTTATTCCTCTTAAATTGGAAACCACCCATTTTCAAGGGCCTACCCGAATCAAATCTGATTGGGAATATACAGGTTAAAGTCTGTGTGCTGGTAAATTGGGTTACCATTAATATTAAGTCTGGCTTCCTTTTTAAATGAGCATTGTTACTCTGTGTTGAAAACTATATAAATCTGCAAGCGACAACAATGGAATGGAATCTTGTTCTGTGTAATACGTTTTGGTAAACACAGGCTTATCTTTGGGTTTTATTGAGAGAACACTTGCATCATTATTCCAGTAGCTGTGTCCACACTGGGATCTGCAATGGATTTACACATTTATGAAGACTGTGTGCTCACCATACTGCCCATGAGGCAATTGTGGAATCTGCTTCAGTAGAAGTCCGAAAATCCAGACTGGGGATTCGGTTGGTCCAGATGTTCTGGATTCTCTGGCAGTACTTTTAAAATTCTAATTTAAAGAGGAATAAAGCTGCACTGCTGGTGATGGAACACTCACAGCTTCCACAGTATCTGCTGCACTGCTTGTCACTTTTGCTTTAAATACTTTTATACATTACCTTGTTTACATCTGTAATTTTTTTGCAATCCGATTATTCTGCAGCATTTGCACATGCACGACAGCATGGAGACAGTAATTATGATTCTGTTCTTCAAATCTAATAACCGCTCCCATGGACTTTACTGCCTTTTTAATATTGTAAGTTGTAGACTTTCCAATGTCCAACGTTTCCATAAGAACAGTATTGCTCACACGACGTTCTAGTTTCTTAATTATTGCAAGTTTGTCACTCAATTTCAACATGTTCTTCTTTCTTTTCTCATCATGAAGTTTATCTACTTTAGGATCCATTATTCTGGGTTTGTAAATATGGATGCTGTACATGATTCCTTCTGTGAATCTGTGAGGCTTAGAGATACACGAAAGTACACAAAACCCAGCTAAATTTTTAAAGTTTGAGAATTTTCAAAAAGTCCAGATTCTCGGGTGCTCCAGATTTCTGGTCTTCTACTGTATCTGCCTTCTGTAGGATCAGAGTCACATTTTGCAACTTTCTGACCAGCCCAATGATTTTAGAAGAAGATTAAGGGAGAGAGTTGATGAACAACATAAATGGGATCTCTGACGTTAGGGTGGCCTGCTGATGCAAGTACAGAACCACGACAACTTTCTGTGACATTCTGAATAATCTGACACCTAACCAAGAGAGTCTGCAATCGTCCAGATTATGGTTGATGATTAAAAAGACACTATGAGTGAATGGAATTTAGAAAAGTTTTTCCATCATCACTGACAGGGATCTCCCCCTCACATTATCCTGCAACCAAACACACTGATAAGTAATCACTCTAGGGTGGAGGGACAATACAAAGCTTATCAATGCTCTATACTTGTAACCTATGTGGCTTCAATCAGCTGAATTTCAGTGGTACCCCTGAACACCATTGCTTTCCTTAAAACTTGAGTCCTCACAAATTTTGCTCAAATTCTTAGGTCATAATCACGTATGATATTGAGAGCATTAATCCCTTACGAAGCATAGCCTGGAAATTCATGAGCCACAGTTTAGCTGACAAAACAAAATTATGTTTGTTAATGTTTTCTCATATTACCCATATTTTTATATATCTGGACACACAAATATAGACCTGACCATCAGTTAATTGGCAAGTTCTTATTGTTATTTATTCTATCTTTCTCCAGATTGTGTAAAATGAATATCTAGGCTAAGGGTATGCTTCAATCAAGATCCTAATTAATGATATGAACCGAACAATCAAATTCTTCGGTGAACTCGTATCTTATTAAGCAGAGTCTTCCTAATCCTTGTTAATCAACAAGCTTCAAGATCAATATTTGCATGTTAGATCGTGGAGATGGTCAAAAGTTTGCTGATTACTTATGTTCTTTGGGCATTGGGTGGACTTTTAGGTCTCCATCACATCTATCTTAGGAGAGATAGCCACGCCTTACTGTGGATGGTGACATTCGGTGGATTTGGAATTGGGTGGATTCGGGAATTTTGGCAATTGCCAAAATATGTGCACAATGCAAACCATAAAACGATTCAAAGAAAGAGAAATCAACAACCATCAATGAAAGTTATTCATGCTTTTGGCCAGTTTGTAGTTGGGATTTATTTTGGTATCATTGCTCTCATAAGTCTATCACCATTAAGTGGTTTCTACATCATGGTCTTGCCGTTTGCAATCACACTGGGTGTTCACCTTGTAGCTAATGTTGGTGAGGAAACCTCCGATATAAAGGTAACAATTATGGCTTCTTTTGTTACATCCATCATATTTTATGGAAGACCCATTGCAACAGTGCCCATCAGCATTGTTGCTAGTGTTGTCTCTGCACAACACCGTCGCTACAAGACTCCAAGCAGCACAGAAGACAATTTAAGTGTGCGACTCTACAGGCTAGGTTTAGCTTGGCTGGCTTTCACAATACCAATCTCCTATTGTATATTCCACAATACCACAATTACGGTTACATACATCACAGACACTATCAGCTTTATTCTTGATTCAGTCCGAATATTCCCACTGGTCAGTGGTCTCCTTGAGTCCATATTACTTCTTCCGTATCATACATGGAAATTGTCTATCGGTGGAACTGGATTAAGCCTTGGATACAATCAAGAATGGGAAAAGATATTTGCATCTATCTCTGCCATACAGACTGAAAAAGAAAGATTAGCATATGAGGTAATTATAAACAAAACTATGATGCTGATTGACCTACCTTCTAGTTAAGTATGAGGTAATGCATTTTGGAAAGACAAACCAGAAGGCTGAGTACAGGGTTAATGGTCAGTTACTTAAGAGTGTGGATGAACAGAGGGACCTTGGGCTCCAAATCCATGCATCCCTCAAGGTCGCTGTGCAGGTTGATAGGATAGTTAAAAAGGCCTATGGGATGGTAGGCTTCATTAATAGGCAAAGGTCAAAAAAGGTAATTCTACATTTAGAATGTAACCCACATGAAATTCTTTAACTTCGTCTTCCATAAGGAAGACAGAGAGTTGCCACTTTGTCCAGCACCCCTCACAGAAATGAGGCCCCAGCAAGGAACAAACTCACAACCCCAGGTTTACAAACCATTGCTCTTACCACTGAGCTATCGGAACCTCTGGGATTGAGGGGGGTATAAAGTTCAAGAGTTGAGAGGTCGGTTGCAACTCTACAAATCTCTGGTGAGACCACATTTGGACCACATAGTGTTCAGTTCTGGTCACCTCATTATAGGATGGATGTGGAAGCTATGGAGAGGGTGCAGAGGAGATTTACCAGGATTTTGTCTGGACTGGAAAATAAATCTTGTGAGGCAAGGTTAGCAGAGCTGGGACTTTTCTCTTCAGAGCGAAGAAGGATGAGAGGAGAGTTAATAGATTATGAGAGGTATAGATAGGGTGGACAGCCAGTGCCTTTTTCCCAGGGCAGGAATAGCAAACACCAGAGTACAGGAGTACAAAGCGAAGGGAGGGAAGTTTAGGGGAGGCATCAGGGGTAAGTTTTTTTACATAGTTGTGGGGGCCTGGAATGCATTGCCTGGGGTGGTGGTGGAGACTGGAAAATGAGGGGTATTTAAGAGACTCATAGTCAGGCTCAGGGATGGAAGAGAAATAGAGGGTTATGAGGTAGGTTTAATGCTTTTTTTTTGGAAGGAATATATAGGTTGGCACAGCATCGAGGGCTGAAGGGCTGTAGTGTTCTATTATCTATGTACTCTGCTGTTCCCTCCTCCACCTCTTTATCCTCTCCCCCCCCCCCCCATATCCTCAATGTCTTCCAATGATGCCCTCAACCTTCAGGAACAAGAGAGGCTTGAGGCTCACTGCATTATATTGCACTTCATGCCTCAATGTTATTGTGCCGGTTATCTGAGGAGAGTGGGCGATTAAGGATGGTCGTAGTAGTATCAGGGCCAACCTTCAGGTAGAAAATCAAAGGCGACTGGAAAGACGGGGTGGATTTCAAGCTAGGTGGGAAATGATAATTGAGCAGAGTGGATAACAAGCAGAGGGATTGCTGGGTCAGGAGTATTGATGGTGGAGGAGGTACAATTGAAGGAAGGGAGGCTGCTCCACATATTGAAGGACATCATATCAGTGGTTCTTTTCAGGATCACCTGTTTGGCTGCAAGTAGAGATGGTTTCCCTGAACAAAAGTAACTACAAAGAACTGGGACGGCAAGGTTAGCAGCATGGTTAGCACAATGCTGTTACAGCGCCAGCAAACCGAATAGGGGTTCAAATCCCGCACTGTCTGTAAGAAACTTATACGCTCTCTCCATGTCTGCATGGATTTTCTCCAGGCACTCCGGTTTCCTCCCACTGTTCAAAGCATACCGGGAGTTGTAGGTTAATTGGGCGGCACAAACACATGGGCCAAAAGGGCCTGTTACCATGCTGTATGTCTAAACTTAAAATTTAATTAAGAAATGTTACTTGTTTGAGTATGCACGAGATAAAAAGGGGTTAGAGGAGCAGAAGCCAAAGGATTGGATGAAGGGTAGAAAGGTGATGGAAAAAAATTGACGAGAAGAAATCATCTCCTAATGAGAGGCTTCCCCCATCTCCCACTCCACTCCTTTCCCACCCCATCCCACCCCCCCACCCCCAGCAAGAGTCCAATGGTTTCAGAGTCAATTTCATTCACCGTCAAATTTACAGAGAAAAATAAAGATAAAAGCAGAGACAAAAATGGAAAAGAGATGGAGAAGAGGAGAAAACCACCATGGGCAGAGGACCAAAGAATAGGGGTGAATGATTGATGCCAAGTCTTTTAGGATTAGAATGAATCTACAATCACTATTTTCAGCTTGTGTGGTAGTGGGTGGTAGCCTCCGCTCCACCTTGGTGGGAAGAGGTATTGCAGAGAGGGTGGCAATGGGAAAAATGGACAGAACTCGTAGACAAGATGAAGTTGGTCAAAATTGTCTCAACGTTGATGGGGATGGCAAAAGGCTTGGAGCATAAGTTATTGGATCTAAATGATCACAGCTTAGAAAATGCTGGAAACACTCAGCAGTGTGGAGGAAAGGGTTGGGAGAGCGAGATCACAGCTGCTTGTCATGTAATATCACTTAACAATACAATTTCTGATGCAGTAACTTCCTTGGGAAGCAACTCACAAGATCCCATTTCAACCTAACACAACAGATGGTAAATGTGTGGGTTTAGATCATATCTCTGTTTTCAGTAGAATGTGCTGAAATTGAGGGTTTTTAAATAATACACACAAGAAATGTTAAAGTCATAGGAGATATGAGGAGAGATTGAATCGCCTGGGATTGTACTCGCTGGGATTTAGAAGAATTAGAGGAGATCTTATAGAAATGTATAAAATTATGAAAGGCATAGATCAGATAGAGGTAAATAAGTTGTTCCCATTGGTGAGGGAGACTAGAACTAGAGGACATAGCCTCAAGATCCAGGGGAGTAGATTTAGGACGGAGATGAGGAGGAACTGCTTTTCCCAGAGGGGAGTGAATCTGTGGAATTCACTTCCCATTGAAGCAGTGGAGATGACCTCAGTAAATATATTTAAGACAAGGGTTGGATAGATTTTTACATCTCGGGGGAATTAAGGGATATGGGGAAAAGGCAGGTCAGTGGCGATATAGTCCTATATCAGAGCAGCCATGATCTCATTGAATGGCGTAGCAGGCTCATCGGGCCAGATGGCCAACTCCTGCTCCTATTTCTGATGTTCTATAGCTGGGATGTGCAACATTTTTTTTTAAACTCACATTCCACCTTAAGTAATCCCAATGCCATCGGTGCTCTGTGATTAGTAAGGGATTGCTTAAGGTGGGATGACGGTGTGAAGGGAAGGTTGAGAACCACTGCTCTAGACCCAATTGTTACTGAAATATTTTGCTTGAGAAAAATTGTCATTGGCTCATTTCCATTGGAGTTCTGAAACCTTGCACATCTCGAGTCAATGAGGGACGAATAAAACAGTGGTTTTCAAACTTTTCCTTTCCACTCACATCCCACCTTAAGCAATCCCTTACTAATCACTGAGCACCGATGGCAGAGGGATCAAGATGGGATGTGAGTGGAAAGAAAATGGTTGCCCATCCCTGTTCTATAGCATGGTTATAGTTATTCTGCAGCATTGAGTCCTGAAAGCTGTGTAGCCTGCCCAGTGCCAGGGTTAAAAGCATCTTTTCTAGGCCAGTGAAGAATCCTCTATGGGATGATCCATAGAGTTGTACATGTAGGCACTAAGAAGGATTTGGACTGTTTGGAAAAGTGGGCTGGAAGGTGGCAGATGGAAGTTAAGTGTGAGGTGCTTCATGTTGCGAAAAATAACCAAAATAAAATGTATGCAGTGAAGGGGAGGGCATTGAGGAATGCTGAGGAACAGATCTTAGAATAACAGTTCAGCATTCCTTAAAGGTAGATTCCCATGTAGATAGGGTGGTTAAGAAGGCTTTTGGTATGCTGGCCTTTATAAATCATACCATAGAATATAGGAGCTGGGAGGTGATGTTGTGACTGTTTAACGTTTTAGTGAGGCCAAGTTTGGAATATTGTGTGCAGTTCTGGTCCCCAAATTATAGGAAGGATATAAATAAGGTTTACAAAAATGTTGTCTGGATTGCAGTATCTTGAATACGGAGAAAGATTGAGTAGACTGGGACTTTATTCATTGGAGCGTAGAAGGTTGAGAGGGGATTTGATAGAGGTATTTAAAATTATGAAGGGAATAGATAGAGTAGATGTGAATAGGCTCTTTCCCCTGAGGGTAGGGGAGATTGGTACAAGTTAATGGTTAGGGGGCAAAACTTTAGGAGTAATATTAGAGGATGTTTCTTCACTCAGAGAGTGGTGGCTGAGAGGAATGCACTACCAGAAGAAGTAGTTGCAGCAGGGTCAATTCTGTCATTTAAGAGGAGGCTAGATGAGTACATGGATGTGAGGGGGTTGGAGGGTTATGGGCATGGGAGTGGGTAGGTGGAACTAGTGGAGTTTCTAATGGACTAGAAGGGCCGATATGGCCTGTTTCCATGTAACTTATAACTTATAACTTATAACTGTTATAAGTATATAGGGTAGGCAAAAGAAGGATGTTCTCCTGAGGGATTGTCAACAGCATGGACAAAATTGAAAAATTGAAAAATTGAATCACAACCATATTATTATCCAAACCATAAGCAAATTGGCAAAGAGTAAATTCGAGGTAAATGAGTGGGCATGGCTTGCTAAGGGATAAATGGGCTCCAATTCATGGGGCACTGGAAAAGGAGTGAGCTGTTCCATCGAGACAGGCTTCATCTGAACCATGCTGGGCCACTGTCCTGTTGAGTGTCATAAATAGGGTTAATAGGAAGCCTTTAAATTAATTAGATTTATTCGCATTTGGAAAAGCAAGGATTTATTAGGAATCATTGGCATGGCTTTGTGCATGGGAAACAATCTCATGAAATTGATTAAGATCTTTGAAGTAGTGACCAAGGGAATTAATGAGGGCAGAGTAGTAGACATTGTCAACATGGACTTCAGCAAGGCCTTTGACAAGGTCCCAAAAGGTAGGCTGGTTTGTAAAGTTAGAATGCACAGGATCCAGCATGCATTGGCAAACTGGACACTAAACTGGGTTGGTGGTAGAAGGCTGAGGGTTGTTTTCCAGCTTGGAGATCTGTGGCCAGTCCTGGGTCTTCTTTTGTTTGTCACACAATTAATGATTTGGAAGAGAATGGAGGTGGCATATGTTTGAAGATGACACCAAAATTGGTGGTATAGTGGACATTGAAGAGGGTTGTCTGAGATTACCACAGGATCCGGATAAACTGGGAATAGTTAGGGGAAAACGTGTTTTGATAGCAATATTTGCTCCCTTCAACAGGATATAGATAAGTTGTATAACTGGATGAAAACTTGGCAAATGGAGTTTCAAAATTAGAAAAAGTGAGGTAAGAAGAATCAAAAGACAATCTATTATGTAAATGGAGAGAGATTGCAAATCAGTGGAGTACAGAGAATCTGGGGGTTTTAATTTTTTTTTAATGTCGACATGCAGCACAGAAACAGCCCCTTCCGACCCACAAGCCCGTGCTGCCCAAATATCCCAATTGAGCTACAACCCCTGTACGTTTTGAATGGTGGGAGGAAACCAGAGCACCCGGAGGAAATCAATGCAGACACGGGGAGATACGTACAAACTCCTTAAAGACAGCGACGGATATGAACCCGGGTCACTGGTACTGTAACAGCATTGCACTAGCCACTATGCTAACTGCGCCATGTTCTTGTTCATGAATCACAATGAATTATCAGGCAGGTTCTAAAAGTAGTTTAGAAGGCAAATGGTATGTATAATGGGTAGATATGGGTTTTATTGCAAAGTGGTTGGAGTTTTGAAATAGGGAAGAATTGTATAAGGAGTTGGTGAGGCCACATCTGTAGGTCTGTGCAGTTTTGCTTTCCTTAATTAAGAAAGGAAAATACAGATGCTCCCTGGGTTACAGATAACCTCACTTATGAAAATCTGACTTCATGTAAATGATCGCATATCTTTTAAAGCATTTTGCAATATAGTAATAATAATAAAAATTAAATATTTCATGGTGTTCATTAAAGACTGGATACAGTATATGTTCCATTAGTTTAATTATGCATCATGCTAAGGAGATTATTGAATTGTTTACAGGGCAATATGCTATGAGTTATTGCAGAAATTGACATCTCTGATATAATGGAACCCTGATGGAACCCAGAGACTGCCTGTACTAGCATTGGAGACTCATTGAGATTCACTAGGCTAATTATTGGGATGAGATGGTTCTCCTATCATCAAGAGTTAGTTTTCAACTCTCCTGAGTTTTAAAGAATGAAGGGTGATCTCAATGAAATATATAAAATCCTCAAGGGGGTATGGATGAGATGATTCAACTCATCATGAATGAAGGAACAAAGTTATAAGGGTTGGTCACTTAAAATCTCGCAGAGTGACGAATCTCACAAATTCTCTATCCCAAAGAGTTGTTGAGTTCGATTATTGGGGCTATTCATTGAGGAGATGGATAAATGTTTGAAAGATTTGAAAATTTAGGGCTATGGATAACTGAGACAGAAGAGAAGTTGAGGTCCAAAATTGTTAAGTAGTTGTGGCCCTACATAAAGGGGGTGAAGTTCAGGGTAGGAAAGAGCAGAGGGAAGGTTTGGATGTTGAGTAAAAAAGAAAATGGGAAACTGGGAGAAAAGGGTATTACAAAACAAATGGGTTCTTCTGTAAGGTATCATCCGCTATCTACCACAGAACCAAGGAGTGCTAAATACCTGATCAAAGGCATGCTGCTGTACTGGAACATTTTCCCAAAGGAAGAGAGAGAATGGAAGGAAGATTTATCAGCTTGATCCTCTGTTGAATACTTCTAACAAGTTTCATTCACAAGAGAATCTGTTCTGAATAAATTAAAAATAGGAGTTTATGCAGCTCCGTGCTGATTAACAAGATGTTTATAACCCATGGGTTGGTGCGAGAACGCAGCCTTGCTTCACGCTATTATTAATGGAGAAGGGTTCAGAGAGCTCATTGCTGTATCTGACCTGACCTTGTTGGTTTTCGTGCAGTTGGATAACCATGTTGAGGAACTTTGGGGGGCATCCAAGGTGCTCTAGTATTTGCCAAAGCCCTTTCCTACTCACGGTGTCGAAGGCTTTGGTGAGGTCAACAAAGGTGATGTAGCCATGAAAGACCTCAACAATGAAGACGCTGTTTACATCCGGTACCGCACGGATGGCAGTCTCTTCAATCTGAAGTGTCTGCAAGCTCACACCAAGACACAAGAGCAACTTGTCCGTGAACTACTCTTTGCAGATGATCCCGCTTTAGTTGCCCATTTAGAGCCAGCTCTTCAGCGCTTGACGTCCTGTTTTGCGGAAACTGCCAAAATGTTTGGTCTGGAAGTCAGCCTGAAGAAAACGGAGATCCTCCATCAGCCAGCTCCCCACCATGACTACCAGCCCCCCCACATCTCCATCGGGCACACAAAACTCAAAACGGTCAACCAGTTTACCTATCTTGGCTGCACCATTTCATCGGATGCAAGGATCGACAACGAGATAGACAACAGACTCGCTAAGGCAAATAGCGCCTTTGGAAGACTACACAAAAGAGTCTGGAAAAACAACCAACTGAAAAACCTCACAAAGATTAGCGTATCCAGAACCGTTGTCATACCCACACTCCTGTTCGGCTCTGAATCATGGGTCCTCTACCAGCATCACCTACCACTCCTAGAACGCTTCCACCAGCGTTGTCTCCGCTCCATCCTCAACATTCATTGGAGCGACTTCATCTCCAACATCGAAGTAGTCGAGATGGCAGAGGCTGACAGCATCGAGTCCACGCTGCTGAAGATCCAGCTGCGCTGGGTGTGTCATGTCTCCAGAATGGAGGTCCATCGCCTTCCCAAGATCGTGTTATATGGTGAGCTCTCCACTGGCCACCGTGACAGAGGTGCACCAAAAAAGAGGTACAAGGACTGCCTAAAGAAATCTCTTGGTGCCTGCCACATTGACCACCGCCAGTGGGCTGATATCGCCTCAAACCGTGCATCTTGGCGCCTCACAGTTCGGCGGGCAGCAACCTCCTTTGAAGAAGACCGCAGAGCCCACCTTCTGACAAAAGGCAAAGGAGGAAAAACCCAACACCCAACCCCAACCAACCAATTTTCCCTTGCAACCGCTGCAACCGTGTCTGCCTGTCCCGCATCGGACTTGTCAGCCACAAACGAGCCTGCAGCTGACGTGGACATTACCCCTCCATAAATCTTTGTCCGCGAAGCCAAGCCAAAAAAAGAAAAGATAACCCATAGAGTCTGTCAGCCTGGGGCACAATTTATGATGATTCAATTTAAACCTTTTGCTTCTCTATATTAAAAGGAGGTGAATTTTCTCTATTACTGTAGATCAGGAATATTTGATTTTCCCTGCAACGAATAGCCCATTCAAAAAGATGGATGTTTTTTAGAGAACTAATATGGAAGATGTGCATCTCAGTGCTTTTATGGGTCAATTATTAATGATAAAAACAGCTATTCTCCCAGTTTATTTTCTGAAGAAGATACAATTTCCACTGTCCTAATCCCAGATGTTTTTCTAGATTAAAAATATGATAAAAATTTGTCTGTTTTCAGAAAGTTTGTGATTTTTTAAAACTGGATTTCTGGATAATTCCAGGATTTTTAAAAAAATTACAATTACATTCTTTGAAGAGGATACAAAACAATTGTAAGTAATGCAGTGGAATAGATTAAACTGCATATTTTGCTGAGTTATCCTTTCTAAATTGAAACGTGCATTTCTTTTTCAACTTCAGGTGCTGGGATTGCAGCAGGAAGCAACTTTTGAAGAAATTAATAAAAGTTATAGAGAGTTAGTGAAACGCTGGCACCCTGACCACAACCAGCATAATGAAAATGAAGCAGAACAACAATTCCTTGAGATCCAGGCAGCATATGAAATACTTAACAAAAAAAAAGGCAACAGATGACACACCTGAGCTATGACACCATTTACAAGATAACAATAACTGGCCCTTATGGCAGCTTTCAGTTTATGGTACAAATTTGTTATGGCATGGAATAAAGGTGATCTCGAGTTAAATTTTCAATTTTCTTTCCTTATTCTCTAGATTAACCAGAGTAATTATTCCCAATCTGTTCTGTATGGCTCTATGACTTATTCCTTGCATATATTTAATGATTTGACCCCAACTACCTGATATGGTTGAGAATTTTTTAAACTTAAATTAAATTTAGATATACAACACAGTAACAGGCCATTTCGGCTCATGAGCCCATGCTGCCCAATTTACACCCCATTAACCTAAAACCCCCAGTACATATTGAAATGTGAGAGGAAACCAGAGCCCCCAGGGAAAACCCACGTAGACACAGGGAGAACATACAAACTCTTTAATGACAGCGCGGGTTTCAAACCCCAGTCCCAATTGCTGGTGCTTTAAAGGCGTTGTGGTTGCCACAACGCCAATCGTGCTGCCCCAAATTCCACAGGTTCAATGCGCTTTGGGTGAAGAAATTTTTGTTTTTCCCAGAGAGTAGTGAATCTGTGGAATTCTCTGCCCAGGGAAGCAGTTGAGGACACTTCATTAAACATATTTAAGATTCAATTAGATAGAATTTTACATTAAAAAAGGAATTAAGGGATATGGGGAAAAGGCAGGTCGGTGGAGTTGAGTCAATGAACAGATCAGCCATGATCTTGTTGAATGGCAGAACAGGTTCGATGGGCCAGATGGCCGACTCCTGCTCTGATTTTTTGTGTTCTCATGTTTGTCATCTCTGTCCTAAGTACTATTAATTATTCCAGTGAAAATGTTTTTAAATTGGATATTTAAGATGGTTCACCTGCATATGAAATCTTTTTTCCAGATTTTCTGTTAAAGGCATCTGTATTTTACAATCATACAATGGATGGCAAATATGTGTATTAAAACCTTGGCTGACAGTTTCTGCAAAGTGGGCAAAACAATGGCCTATTAGGATGATTTTCCAAACACTGAGATCATGACAACATCAGAAACAGGTTGGTGTAGGCCAATTGGTCCCTGGAACCTTTTCACCATGCAAGACAATCACAAATTTCCTTATAGCTCAAATTTCTGTCAATCTCTTTCTTGTGGGCAAGGAGTTGACATTACACTGGTAATTATTACATAATTCCAAATGTCCATGTTTTTTCTTTCCACCTGCATCAGTTCTCATGTTTACATCAGAAGAGCAACGGCTCCATGCCATGCATATTTCTAGGCTGATTGATTCAGCTATTTGCAATCAGCTGATTGATTGAGCAGGAAAGCAACTGGTACAACATAGTACCATGCCAAGAAAAAGCAGCCCCTTTAATAGTTTAGAGTTAACTGTGCAGTTCTTCAAAGATATTTGCCTGGATATTTTATCTGTGATATCAGTACAAATTGCTTTTTGTCAACTGTGCATGTATCAAAGAATTTATTGTTGTCTAGATTCTAAATATGCTTTTACCTGAAGTTTGCAAAAGCAATCACATTTTTACTTTCCTGATGCTTTCTGCACTCTCTAAAATGTTTGCTGTGGGCTTTTTGTAAAACATTAGTGCCATCTGCTGGCAAGCAGCACTTCTCCAATTATCCATGCTATACATGTTATCTTGGTGCCTCTTGGTGCCTGCCACATTGACCACCGCCAGTGGGCTGATAACGCCTCAAACCGTGCATCTTGGCGCCTCACAGTTTGGCGGGCAGCAGCCTCCTTTGAAGAAGACCGCAGAGCCCACCTCACTGACAAAAGGCAAAGGAGGAAAAACCCAACACCCAACCCCAACCAACCAATTTTCCCTTGCAACCGCTGCAATCGTGTCTGCCTGTCCCGCATCGGACTGGTCAGCCACAAACGAGCCTGCAGCTGACGTGGACTTTTTACCCCCTCCATAAATCTTCGTCCGCGAAGCCAAGCCAAAGAAAGAAACATGTTAAAATATAGGTGCTATATATGTTAAAATCAAATATTTATTCACTGTTCCAGTCCCTGCCTCCCCTCCATCTCCTTAATGGCTTGATAATTTCATCCAATAGTCAAAACACAGTATAATTGGAGAAGTGTTGCTTGCCAGCAGATGGCACTGATGTTTTACAAGTATTTTAATACGTTTAACTTCTATTCTAACATATTCATGTAAATATGTTCCATGGTCCTGGAGAAACGTTATCTCATCTTTACCATGCGAACATGGTATGAACAATAAATAAAGATGACATGACTTGAGACCAGCTGAGTTCCTCCAGCATTTATGTGTTGTAACTAAGCCATTGCCATCACAGATTTGATTCCTGACATCCATCAAAATGAAATCAGGGATATCACAATTAGCATCAGTGCTTCCGATTTTTTTTTAATGCATTCATTTGCTTGGAATCTGTGCTCTATTTTTTAAACCTTTTTTTTTGGAATCTCCATGTTTTTGGCAAGGCCAAAGTTCAATGTGAATTTCTAAATGGCTTCCAGAAGGTGATGGAGAGCCACCTAAGAACCCAAGAACACTACAGCACAGAAACAGGTCCCTTCTGCCCTTCTAGTCTGTGCCAAATCATTTTGTTTTGCCTCGTCCCACTGACCTACACCCAGTTCATAGCCCTCCATTCTTCTCCCATCCATGTACCAGTCCAAATTCTTCCTAAGTTCTTTGAGCCTGCATTCACCACCTCAGCTGGCAGTTTGTTCCACACCCCCACCACTCTATGTGTGAAGACGTTCCCCCTAAACTTTTCCCATTTCACTCTTAACCCATGTCCTCTGGTTTGTATCTCATCCACCCTCAGTGGATAAGGCCTATCTACATTTACTCTGTCTATCCCCCTCATAATTTTAAATACCTCTATCAAATCTGCCCTCATTCTTCTATGCTCCAGGGAATAAAGTCCGAACCTGTTTAACCTTTCCCTGTAACGTAGTTCCTGAAGTCCAGCCAACATGCTAGTACATCTTCTCTGCACTCTTTCTACCTTATTGATATCTTTCCTGTAGTTCAGTGACCAAAACTGCATACCATGCTCCAAATGTGGCCTCACTAATGTCTTATACAACTTTAACATACCATCCCAACTCCTGTACTCAATACATTAATTTATGAAGGCCAAGATGCCAAAAGCTCTCTTTACAACCCTATCCACCTGTGACACCACTTTCAGGGAATTATGTATCTCTATTCCCAGATCCCTCTGTTCTACTGCACCCCTCAGTGCCCTACCATTCACCGTGTACATCCTTTCTTGGTTTGCCCTTCCAAAATGCAACACCTTACATTTGTCTACATTAAATTCCATCTGAAATTTCACCTTCTCAAACTCTGGTGAAGGTATCCCTCCAATGCCGTTCAGTGGAGTGTTCCAGGATTTAGACGTAGCGATGATGAAGGAACTAGCAACATAGATTCAAATCAGGGAAACCTGCATCTGATAGTGTTCCCATATACTTGCTGCTCATCGTTCTTGGCGGCGGGGGGGGGGGGGGGGGGGGTGGTAGACATCATGGTTTGGGGTGGTGCTGTCAGAGTAGCTTCTGCTGGTAAGTACATTACATTTTATAACCATATAACCATATAACCACTTACAGCACAGAACAGGCCATAACAAATCCCCACCCGCCTAGTCCCACTGACCAGCACCCGGACAATACCCCTCCAGTCCTCTCCTCTCCATGTAACTATCCAGTCTTTCCTTAAATGTAACCAATGATCCTGCCTCAACCACGTCATCCAGAAGCTCATTCCACATCCCTACCACCCTTTGTGTAAAGAAATTTCCCCTCATGTTCCCCTTATAATTTTCCCCCATCAATCTGAAACCATGCCCTCTAGTTTGAATCTCCCCCATTCTTAATTGAAAAAGCCTATCCACATTTACTCTGTCTGTCCCTTTTAAAATCTTAAACACCTCTATCAAGTCCCCCCTCAATCTTCTATGCTCCAGAGAAAAAAAACTCTAGTCTGCACAACCTTTCCCTGTAACTCAAACCTTGAAATCCTGTCAACATTCTCGTGAACCTTCTCTGCACTCTCTCTATTTTGTTTATATCTTTCCTATAATTTGGTGACCAAAACTGTACACAGTACTCCAAATTTGGCCTCACCAATTTCATCATAACCTCCCTACTCTTGAATTCAATACTCCGATTTATGAAGGCCAACATTCCAAATGCCTTCTTCACCACACCATCTACCTGAGTATCAGCCTTGAGGGTACTATTTACCATCACTCCTAAATCCCTTTGTTGCTCCTCAGATCTCAATAGCCTACCATTTAATGCATATGACCTATTTAGATTTGCCTTTCCAAAATGTAACACCTCACACTTATCTGTATTAAATTCCATCAGCCATTTCTCAGCCCACACCTCCAGCCTTCCTAAATCACCTTCTAATCTACGATAATCTTCCTCACTGTCCACAACACCACCAATCGAGGACAATTAATGCTGTTATACGGAATTCTATTATTACTTATAAACCACGCGAGATTAATTATGAATTTTATAAAAAGTTATATACATCTGAAGGAAAACAGGAAACTGGATCGATTGATCTTTTTTATATCACAGTTGAATTTACCGATATTAGAGGATGGAGATATACAGGAGTTAGAAGAACCATTTACTGATTCGGAAATTAAAATGGCTATGCTGGAAATGCTGAACTATAAATCGCCTGGTGGTGATGGATTTTCGGTTGAATTTTATAAAATTTTTTATGATGATTTATCTACTGTGTTTGGGGATGTATTACATCAAGTTGGAGAACATTATGAATTACCTGAGTCTTGTTCTAGTGCTTTAATTACCGTAATTCCTAAAAGAGATAGAGATACTTTGAAAGTATCTTCATATAGACCAATTTTGTTGTTAAATGTAGATTATAAAATAATACCTAAAATATTAGCGAATAGATTGGCTAAATTTTTATCCTAGTTGATTCATATTGATCAAACAGGTTTTATAAAGTATAGATATGCTTCAGATAACATTTTGTGCGTGATTAGTTTGATTAATAGATTTCAACAATCTTTAGATCACTTAGATGCAGAAAAAGCATTTGATAGAGTTGAATGGAATTTTTTGGTTAAAGTTTTGGAGAAATTTAAGTTTGGTCCTTCTTTTATTGGTTGGATTAGGGCTCTCTATAGTAAACCGGTAGCTAGAGTATTGATGAATGGTTTGATTTCGGAATCTTTTAAGTTAACTCGATCAACTCGTCAAGGTTGTCCTTTATCACCAGCTTTGTTTGAGTTAGTGATTGAACCTTTAGCACAGTTGATAAGACAAAATACACAGATACAAGGTATGAAAGTTTTAGATGAGAAGTATAAAATTAATTTATTTGGTGATGATGTATTGGTGTATTTAATAAACCCAGCTCAGTCACTATATGGATGTCTTTCTGGATATAAAGTTAATTGGGAAAGAAGTGAAATATTACCAGTAAGTGAAGGAGATTATATAGTTTATAAGAATATTATTAATTTGAAGTGGACTGATCGAATTAAATATCTGGGTATAATTCTGAATGTTAATTATCAATCTTTATATAAATTAAATTATGCTCTGTTAATGAAAAAAATTAAAACTGATTTGATTAAATTGAAAGATTTACCTATTAATTTAATGGGAAGGATAAATACAATTAAGATGAATATCTTTCTGCGTATACAATATTTGTTTCAATCTATTCCATATTTACTTGATAAAAATTTTTTTTGAGATTTTAATAAAATGGTTAGGGAGTTTTTATGGAGGGGTAAATTTTTAAGTGTAGCTTTGAATAAATTAAGTTGGAAATATGAGTAAGGGGGGGGTCTACGTTTACCACATTTTCAAAATTACTATGAGGCAGCCTAACTTAAATTTATTAGTTTATTGATGGATTTGATATGGCCTCCTCGCTGGGCTAAAATTGAGATGGCAAGTATTTCTGAATTTGAAATACATTAATTTTTGTTTAGGTGGAATATAAATTTGTTACAACAATATAATGTGCCTATACTAAAACATTTAATGAAGTTATGGATAAAGAAATATAAAATTATAGGCTCTAGGGTAAATTATTGTCTTTGACTCCGTTGTATAATAATCAACTTATTTCTTTTTCAATACATAATCAAAGTTTATTGTATTGGAGATTTAAAACTGTGAAAAATTTGGGAGATTATTTTTAAAGAGGGTAAGTTTTTATCTTTTAATCAGGTCAGGGAAGATTTTGGTATTGATAAGAACTCTTTATTTCTTTATTATCAAATTCGATCTTTGGTAAAATGTATGTTTGGTAGAGATATGATTTTACCAAAATGACTAAATTTGAGACTTTTCTTATGAAGGTACCAGAGAAGGGTTATATTTCAAATATTACAGGATGGTATGGATAAAAAGGGTCTAAAATTAATTGGGAACCGGATATTGGTTTTATTTTTTCTGAAGATGATTGGTTAGATATCTGTTATGATAGTGTAATTAGATTGATAAATGCACGTTATGCAATGATTAATTACAATTTTTTATATCAATTATATTTGACACCTGAAAAATTTAAAAAATATGGTTTTAATGAATCAGATTTGTGTTTTAGATGTGGTGATACGGTTGGAACCTTTTTTCATGCTGTTTGGTTATGTATATACAATCTTTTTGGAAGAAAATTCAATTGTTTATAGAATACCTGTATAAGATTAAAATAGTTTTAGATCCAACAGTATTTTTATTGGGTAGTTTGCAACCTCTGAAAGGTTTGGGATTAGATAAATTCCAGCTTGCTTTTGTATATTTAGCTTTATCCGTAGTGAAAAAATGTATTGCTAGTACATGGAAAGATACAAATATGTTTGATATTAATAGATGGCATAATGAGATGAAATATTGTTTAATCATGGAAAAAATTACCTATGCTTCACGTGATAATTATAATTTTTTTATTAATAAGTGGCTGTTATACTCGGAATATTTACATTTCAATTTATATTGATTAGATTTTAATATGTATATTTAACTTTTTCTTTAATATTCTTTCTTTTTTTCTTTTTTTATGGCTCTCCTTAGGAGAGTTCGCTGAGGGGGGGTCTTTTCTTTTCTTTTTTTTTCTATATATATAAAAGACCGTTCATGTTCATGTTTAATTGCTGCATATGTCATATATTATTTGTTTTTTTGAATGAATAAATAAAGTTTTTTAAAATAATAAAGAATAGTGTGTGTCTACATGCAGCAAGACACAGACAATTGTTTCATAAATGTTATTGGTTTTTAGATTGCAGTTAGGGTTTTTAGACTGCAGGCATGTCACAGTTAAATCAATGAAATTTGCCATTACATGGGCAGTCTAAAAAGGAATGTGCAGGAATTTTTAGTCGATTCCTGCACTGCAATTTATCCTTCAGGACCCCTACTACTTTTCAGGGAAACCCTGCAGTCTAAATCACTCTGCAAAACTCACCTCATGAATTCGATGTCTAGCTGATGACACTTTTACATGCCTCATGTAAAAGCACTATGACTAATGAGCACAGAAACTTGAGGCGTGCAGTGTAAATGACCACAAGGTGAGTAATTATGTTAATTTATTCTAAATTTTTCCGAGATTTTTCTGACATTGGTGTCTAAAAAACGCTAGTGGCAAATATCATACACACATAAGAGCCAGACATTATCTGGTCTTCAAAGAAACTCAATCCACCTGTTCTTAACATTAAAAAGGATTATCAGTGGGCATCTTTACACAGAAAATTTTAAATTATTCCAAAAAATATTAGCAAACTTACCCCCGGGGTATGCCAATGTGGTCGTTTACACAGGAGGACACTTTTACACAGCCTTCCTGTATGGTGGAGTTTGTTGGAGGGGGAATGTCGTATTCATTAGGCCTGTTTCTTACAGAATGGTTGCGGTCAATTTACACTGCACCTGCTCCGTAAAAGTTTGTAGAGGTCCCAGTGGAAAAATTACAGGATTAAATTTGGATTAAAAATTCCATCCTGATGTTTTTACACTGACACCAGGAGGGGCTAGAAGTGGTGCCGAGCAGGATGGGAAGTGTTAGTGAATTCCCTGAGTGGAGTGGGGGGGGGGGCTAGCAGCGCCGTGGACTGGGGATGGAAGATAGTGGCGGTGCTGAGAGGTGGGTAGTGGCAGAACTGAGGGGTGGGTTGGTGGTGGCACTGGGGGCTGTTTGGTGGCGGCACTGAGAGTGGAGTGCTGGTGGTGTTGAGAGGGGGTGTTGGCGGTTCTATAGGGGTGGTGACGGAACTGAGGGGATAGTAGCGGCACTGAGAGGGTGTGGTGGTGGAGGTGAGAGGGGGTGGTGGCGGCACTGAGAGAGGTGGTGGTGGTGGCACTAACAGAGGGTAGTGGCGGCGATGAGAGAGGCTGGTGGTGGTACTGAGAGAGGGGTTGGTGGTGGCGCTGACACGGGGTAGTGGCGGCGATGAGAAAGGGTGGTGGTAATGCTGAGGGGGTGTGGTGGCGGCGCTGAGCAGGGTCGTGGCGGTGTTGAGTGGGGATTGGTGGGGGCACTGAGGAGGGACGGTGGCAGCACTGAGAGGGGGTGGTGGCGGCGGTGAAAGGGCGGTGGCTGCACTGAGAGAGGGTGGTGGCATTGCTGAGAGAAGATGGTGCCGGTACTGTGAGAGGGAGGTGGCGGAGCTTTGGGGATGGTGATGGTACAAAGAGAGGCTGATCGCGGCGCTTTGGACATGGTGGTGGCACCATGGGGTGTGCTGGCGGAGCTGAGAGGGGTGTGTGTGGTGGTGGCGCTGAGAGGGGATGGTGGCAATGCTGAGAGGGGGTGGTGGCAGTGCTGAGTGGGGATTAGCGATGGCGCTAAGGGGGGTGGTGGCAACACTGAGGGTTGGGTTGCTACCTTCCCTGGGGATGTTTGGTGGTGGGTCTGAGAGAGTGGGAAGGTGGCGGGGCTGAGAGATGGTGGTGGCAGCACTGAGAGGGGTTGGTGACGGCGCTGGGAGGGGATTGCAGCAGCGCTCAGAGGAAGTAGTGGTGGCGCTGAGTGGGGGTTGGTGGCAGCACTGAGGGGTGGGTTGGTGGCGCTGAGAGAGCAGGGTGGTAGCAGCACTGAGAGGAGGTGGTGGCAGCACTGAGATGGGTGCTTGCGGTGTTGAGACAGGATGGTGGTGGTACTGAGAGAGGGTGGTGGCGGTGCTGGGGGGATGGTGGTGGCGCCATGGGCGTGTGGTGATGGCACTGAGAGAGGGTGGTGGTTGCGCTGAGAAGGGTTGGTGGCGGTGCTAAGAGAGGGGCTAGTGGTGCTGAGAGGAGGTGGTGGTGGTGCTGAGGGGGGTGGTGGCAGTGCAGAGTGGGGATTAGCGGTGGTGCTAAGGGGGGTGGTGGCAGCACTCTGGGTCAGATTGCTGGCTACCCTGGGGATGTTTGGTGGTGGGTCTGAGAGAGTGGGGATGTGGCTGGGCTGAGAGATGGTGGTGGCAGCACTGAGAGAGGTTGGTGACGGCGCTGGGAGGGGATGGCAGCAGCGCTCAGAGGAAGTAGTGGTGGCACTGAGTGGGGGTTGGTGGCAGCACTGAGGGGTGGGTTGGTGGCGCTGAGAGAGCAGGGTGGTAGCAGCACTGAGAGGAGGTGGTGGCAGCACTGAGATGGGTGCTTGCGGTGTTGAGACAGGATGGTGGCGGTACTGAGAGAGGGTAGTGGTGGTGCTGAGGGGATGGTGGTGGCGCCATGGGCATGTGGTGATGGCACTGAGAGAGGGTGGTGGTTGCACTGAGAAGGGTTGGTGGCGGTGCTAAGAGAGGGGGTAGTGGTGCTGAGAGGAGGTGGTGGCGGCGCTGAGGGGGAGGTGGCGGCGCTGAGAGGAGGTGGTGGCAGCAATCAGAGGGGGTGGTGGTAATGCCGAGGTGGTGTGGTGGCGGCGCTGAGGAGGGATGGTGGCAGTGCTGAGGAGCGTTTTGGTGGCACCCTTGGGGATGTTTGGTGATGGCTCTGAGAGAGCGGGGTGGTGGCGGCGCTGAGTGAGGGTGCTATCGGCGTAAAGTGGGTGTGGTAGCAACGCTGAGAAAGGGGGTGGTGGCAGTGTTGAGAGGGTGTGTTGGTGGCGTTGAGAGAGGGTGGTGGTAACGCCGAGGGGATATGATGGCGGCGCTGAGGGGGTGGTGGCGGCACTGAGAGAATGGGTGGTGGCGAAGCTGAGAGGGAATAGTGGCAGCACTGAGAGGGGGTGGTGGCAGCACTGAGAGACGGGAGTGGTGGCGGCACTGAGAGAGTGTTGTGGTGGCAACGCCAAGGGGATGTGGTTGTGGCACTGAGAGAGAGTGATGGTAACGCCGAGGGGTTATGATGGCGGTGCTGAGAGAGGGGGTGTTGATGCTGAAAGGGGCTGGTGGTGGAGATAAGAGGGGGTGGTGACGGCGATGAGAGAGGGTGGTGTTAATGCCATGGGGGTGTGGTGGCGGCGCTGAGGGGGGTGGTGGCGGTGTTGAGTGGTGATTGGTGATGGCACTGAGGAGGAATGGTGGCAGCACTGAGGGGCGGGTTTGTGGCAGCCTTGGGGATGTTTGGTGGTGGCTCTGAGTGACCAGGGTGGTGGGCGGTGCTGAGAGAGGGAGTGGTGGTGGCTCTGAGAGGGGGTGATGTCGGTGTTACATACATGGGGTGCTGCTGGCGGTGATGAGAAGGGGTGGTAGCGGCATTGAGAGGGATTCGTGGCAGTGCTAAGATGAGGTGGTGGTGGCACTGAGAGTGGGGGTGGTGGCGGTGCTGAGAGGAGGTGCTGCTGGCGCTGAGAGGGGGTGGTGGCGGTGCTGAGAGGATGCTGGCGGTACTGAGAGAGGGTGGTGGCGGCGCTTTGAATTTGGTGGCGGCACCATGCGGATGTGTTGGCGTCACTGAGTGGGGTAGTGGCGTCACTGAGGGGATGGTGGCGATGCAATGGGGGTGTGATGGTTGCACTGAGAGGGGATGGTGATGTCTTTGAGAGAGGGGTTGGTTGTGGCATAGAGAGTGGATGGTAGCAGCCCTCAGAGGGAGTAGTGGTGGTGCTGAGAGAGCAGGGTGGTGGTAGGGGCATTGAGAGACGTTGGTGGCAGTGCTAAGATGAGGTGGAGGCGGCACTGTTAGTGGGGGTGGTGGCGGCGCTGAGAGGAGGTGCTGGCAGTGCTGAGAGGGGGTGGTGAAGGTGCGGAGGGGATGGTGGCAACGCCAATGGGGGTCTGATTGTGACGCTGAGAGGGGTTGGTGGCAGTGCTAAGATGAGGTGGTGGCGGCACTGAGAGTGGGGGTGGTGGCGGCGCAGAGAGGAGGTGCTGACGGCGCTGAGAAGAGATGGTGGCGGCGCTGAGAGGTGGTGCTGGTGGCGCTGAGAGAGGGTGGTGGCAAGGCCAAGGGGGTGTGGTGGAGGCGCTGAGAGGGGTTGGTGATGGCTTTGAGGGAGGGGTTGGTGGCAGTGCAGAGAGTGGATGGTAGCAGCGTTCAGATGGAGTAGTAGCAGCGCTGAGAGGGGGGAGTGGTGGCGGCGCTGAGAGGAGGTGCTGGCGGCGCTGAGAGGAGGTGCTGGCAGCGCTGAGAGGGGGTGGTGGAGGTTCTGAGGGGATGGTGGCGACGCCAATGGGGGTCTGATTGTGGCGCTGAGAGGGGATGGTGGCGGTGCTGAGAGGTGGTGCTGGTGGCGCTGAGAGAGGGTGGTGGCAATGCCAAGGGGGTGGTGATGGCTTTGAGAGAGAGGTTGGTGGCAGCGCAGAAAGTGGATGGTAGCAGCGCTCAGAGGGAGTAGTAGCAGCGCTGAGAGGGGGGAGTGGTGGCGGCGCAGAGAGGAGGTGCTGACGGCGCTGAGAGGAGATGGTGGTGGCGCTGAGAGGTGGTGCTGGTGGCGCTGAGAGAGGGTGGTGGCAAGGCCAAGGGGGTGTGGTGGAGGCGCTGAGAGGGGATGGTGGTGGTGCTGAGAGGTGGTGCTGGTGACACTGAGAGAGGGTGGTGGCGTCACTGAGAGGATGGTGGTGACGCCAATGGGGGTGTGATGGTGGCGCTGAGAGGGGATGGTGGTGGTGCTGAGAGGTGGTGCTGGTGACACTGAGAGAGGGTGGTGGCCACGCCGAGGTGTGGTGGCGGTGCTGAGAGGAGGTGGTGGTGGCACTGAGTGGAGTTTGTGCTGGCACTGAGAGGAGGTAGTGGCGGCACTGAGCGGAGGTGGTAGTGGTACTGAGAGGGGGAGGTAGATGTGTGGAGAGGGGGTGGTGGCGGCAATGAACGGGGTTGGTGGAGTGCTAAGATGAGGTGGTGGCGGAATTGAGAAGGGGTGGTGGTGGTGCTGAGGGGATGGTGGCGACACCAATGGGGGTCTGATTGTGGCGCTGAGAGGGGATGGTAGCAGTGCTAAGATGAGGTGGTGGCGGCACTGTTAGTGGGGGTGCTGGCAGCGCTGAGAGGGGGTGGTGAAGGTGCGGAGGGGATGGTGGCAACGCCAATGGGGGTCTGATTGTGACGCTGAGAGGGGTTGGTGGCAGTGCTAAGATGAGGTGGTGGCGGCACTGAGAGTGGGGGTGGTGGCGGCGCAGAGAGGAGGTGCTGACGGCGCTGAGAAGAGATGGTGGCGGCGCTGAGAGGTGGTGCTGGTGGCGCTGAGAGAGGGTGGTGGCAAGGCCAAGGGGGTGTGGTGGAGGCGCTGAGAGGGGTTGGTGATGGCTTTGAGGGAGGGGTTGGTGGCAGTGCAGAGAGTGGATGGTAGCAGCGTTCAGATGGAGTAGTAGCAGCGCTGAGAGGGGGGAGTGGTGGCGGCGCTGAGAGGAGGTGCTGGCGGCGCTGAGAGGAGGTGCTGGCGGCGCTGAGAGGGGGTGGTGGAGGTTCTGAGGGGATGGTGGCGACGCCAATGGGGGTCTGATTGTGGCGCTGAGAGGGGATGGTGGCGGTGCTGAGAGGTGGTGCTGGTGGCGCTGAGAGAGGGTGGTGGCAATGCCAAGGGGGTGGTGATGGCTTTGAGAGAGAGGTTGGTGGCAGCGCAGAAAGTGGATGGTAGCAGCGCTCAGAGGGAGTAGTGGTGGCACTGAGGGGGGGGGGAGTAGTGGCGGCACTGAGGAGGGATGGTGGCAGCACTGAGGGGAGTGTTTGTGGCAGCCTTGGGGATATT
The DNA here is from genome assembly GCF_036971445.1 of Narcine bancroftii. Taxonomy (NCBI): domain Eukaryota; kingdom Metazoa; phylum Chordata; class Chondrichthyes; order Torpediniformes; family Narcinidae; genus Narcine; species Narcine bancroftii. Next base: position 53,413,117 of record NC_091480.1, on the reverse strand, counting down.
TGGTGGTGGCTCTGAGAGAGTGGGGTAGAGGGCAGGGCTGAGAGAGGGGTGGTGGCGGCTCTGAGAGTGAGTGGTGTCAGTGTTGAGAGGCGGTGGTAGCAATGCTGAGAGAGGGGGTGGGGGCAGCACTGAGAGGGGGGAGTGGTGGCAGCACTGAGAGGGGGTGATGGCTGCGCTGAGAGAGGGTGGTGGTTATGCCGAGAGGATGTGGTTGCGGCGCTGAGAGAGGGTGGTGGTAACACCGAAGGGGCTGTTGGCAGTTCTGAGGTGGGGTGGTGGCACCGCTGAGGGGCAGGAATGTGGCACCCCTAGGGCTGTTTTGTGGTGGTGGTGAGAGTGCGGGATGGTGGTGGCACTGAGAGGTGGTTGTGGTGGCACTGAGTGGAGGTGGTGGTGGCACTGCGAGGGGGTGTTGGTGGCGCTGAGTGGAGGTGGTAGCGGCACTGAGAGGGATTGGTGGCAAATTTGAGAGGGCATGGTGGCAGTGCTGAGAGGGGTTGGTAGCAGCACTGAGAGGGGATGGTGGCAGCACTGAGAGGGGGTGGTGGCGTTGCATAAATGGGGTGCTGCTGGCGGTGCTCAGAAGGGGTGGTAGTGGCATTGGGAGTGGTTGGTGGCGATGCTGAGATGAGGTGGTGGCGGCTGAGAGGGGGTGGTGGCGGTGCTGAGAGGATGCTGGTGGTACTGAGAATGGGTGGTGGCGGTGCTTTGGGGATGGTGGCGGCACCATGGGGGTGTGTTGGCATCGCTGAGAAGAGGTGCTGGCGTCACTGAGAGTATGGTGGCGACGCCAATGGGGGTGTGATGGTGGCGCTGAGATGTGGTGATGTTGGCGCTTAGAGAGGGTGGTGGCAATGCCGAGGGGGTGTGATGCGGTGCTGAGAGGGGGTGGTGATGTCTTCGAGTGAGGGGAGTGGTGGCAGTGCTGAGAGGTGGTGGTGGCAATGCTGAGAGTGGGAGGTGGTAATGCCATGGGGATGTGGTCGCAGAGCTGAGGATGATCGTGGTGGTGCTGAGTGGGGGTTGGTGGCGACACTGAGGGGCGGGTTGGTGGTGCTGAGAGAGTGGGGTTGTGGCAGCACTGAGAGATGGTGGTGGCAGCACTGTGAGAAAGTGCTTGCGGTGCTGAGACAGGATGGTGGTGGTACTGAGAGAGGGAGGTGGCTGTACTGAGAGAGGGAGGTGGTGGCGCTAAGGGGATGATGGCAGCACCATGAGCGTGTGGTGGTGGCGCTGTTAGAGGGTGGTGACTGCGCTGAGAAGGAGTGGTGGCGGTGCTCAGAGAGGGAGTACTGGTGCTGAGAGGAGGTGTTGGCGACGCTGAGAAGGGGAGGTGGCAGCGCTGAGAGGGGTGGTGGCGGTGTTGAGTGGGTATTGGTGGTGACGCTGTGAGAGCTGGGTGATGGCGTCACTGAGAGGAGATGGTGGCGGCACTGAGAGGGGGTCGTGGCAGCACTGAGAGGGGTGGTGGCAGCGCTCAGAGAGGGGGTGGTGTTGATGAAAGGGGCGTGGCGTCACTGAAAAGGGGGGTGGTGATGGTGAGAGGAGGTGGTGGCAGCAAAGAGAGGGGGGTGTGTTGGCGGCGTTGAGAGAGTGGGTGGTGGCGGCGCTGAGAGGGGGTGATGGCAGTGTTGCGAGAGGGTGGTGGTAATGCCAAGGGGATGTGGTTGCGGCACGGAGAGAGGGTGGTGGTAACACCAAGGGGGTATGATTGCGGTGCTGAGGGGGAGTTGGTGGTGGCACTGAGAGAGTGGGTGGTGTTGGTGCTGAGAGGGGGTGGTGGCAACGCTGAGAGTGGGAGGTGGTAATGCCCAGGGTATGTGGTCGTAGAGCTGAGGATGATAGTGGTGGCACTGAGTGGGGGTTGGTGGTGGCACTGAGGGGTGGGTTGGTGGCACTGAGAGAGTGGGGTTGTAGCAGCACTGAGAGGAGGTGGTGGCAGCACTGAGAGGGGGTGCTTGCAGTGCTGAGACAGGATGGTGCCGGTACTGAGAGAGGGAGATGGCGGCGTTGAGGGGATGGTGGCGGCGCCATGGCCGTGTGGTGGTGCACTGTGTGCGGGTGGTGGTAATGTGAAGTGGAAGTGGTTGCGGCGCTGAGAGAGGGAGGTGGTAACGCCGAGGTGGTATGATTGCAGCGCTGAGGGTGTGTGGTGGCGTCGCTGAGAGAGGGGGTGTTGGCAGCGTTGTAATGGGGTGGTGGCAGCACTGACAGAGGGGTTGGTGGCTGAGCTAGGGTGCTGGTAACTACGGGGGGGTGTGGAGGCGGCGCTGTGGGGATTGGTGGTGCTGCTGAGGTGGGGTGGTAGCGGAGCAGGAAGTGGGGCTTCGGAGATGGTGGTGGCACCATGGGGGTGTACTGGTGGTGCTGAGAGGGGATGGTGGCAGCATAGAGAGGGGGTGGTGGCGGCGGTGAAAGGGCGGTGGCGGCACTGAGAGAAGGTGGTGGCATTGCTGAGAGAAGATGGTGCTGGTACTGTGAGAGGGAGGTGGCGGAGCTTTGGGGATGGTGATGGTACTGAGGCTGATCGCTGCGCTTTGGAGATGGTGGTGGCAACATGGGGTGTGCTGGCAGTGCTGAGAGGGGTGTAGTGGTGGTGCTGAGAGGGGTGTGGTAGTGGCGCTGAAAGAGGATGGTGGCGACGCTGAGAGGGGGTGGTGGCGGTGCTGAGAGGGGGTGGTGGCAGCACAGAGAGGGGGTGGTGGCGGCAGTGAAAGGGGGGTGGCAGCACTGAGAGAGGGTGGTGGCATTGCTGAGAGAAGATGGTGCTGGTACTGTGAGAGGGTGGTGGCGGAGCTTTGGGGATGGTGGTGGTACTAAGAGAGGCTGGTGGTGGCACTTTGGAGATGGTGGCGGCACCATGGGGTGTGCTGGCGGTGCTGAGAGGGGATGGTGGCGACGCTGAGAGGGGGTGGTGGCAGTGCTGAGTGGGGATTAGCGGTGGCGCTAAGTGGGGTGGAGGCAACACTGAGGGTTGGGTTGCTGGCTACCCTGGGGATGTTTGGTGGTGGGTCTGAGAGAGTGGGGAGGTGGCGGGGCTGAGATGGTGGTGGCAGCACTGAGAGGGGTTGGTGACGGCGCTGGGAGGGGATGGCAGCAGCGCTCAGAGGAAGTAGTGGTGGCGCTGAGTGGGGGTTGGTGGCAGCACTGAGGGGTGGGTTGGTGGCGCTGAGAGAGCAGGGTGGTAGCAGCACTGAGAGGAGGTGGTGGCAGCACTGAGATGGGTGCTTGCGGTGATGAGACAGGATGGTGGCGGTACTGAGAGAGGGTAGTGGCGCTGCTGAGGGGATGGTGGTGGCGCCATTGGCGTGTGGTGATGGCACGAGTGAGGTTGGTGGTTGCGCTGAGAAGGGTTGGTGGCGGTGCTAAGAGAGGGGGTAGTGGTGCTGAAAGGAGGTGGTGGCGGCGCTGAGGGGGAGCTGGCAGCGCTAAGGGGGGTGGTGGTGGTATTGAGTGGGTATTGGTGGTCGCACTGAGGGGCAGGTTGGTGGCGTCCCTGCGATGTTTGGTGGTGACGCTGAGAGAGCTAGGTGATGGCGGCACTGAGAGGTGATGGTGGCCGCACTGAGAGGGGTTTTTGGCTGCGCTGAGTGGAGGTGGTGGCAGCAATCAGAGGGGGTGGTGGTAATGCCGAGGTGGTGTGGTGGCGGCGCTGAAGAGGGATGGTGGCAGTGCTGAGGAGCGTTTTGGTGGCACCCTTGGGGATGTTTGGTGATGGCTCAGAGAGAGCAGGGTGGTGGCGGCGCTGAGAGAGTGGGTGGTAGCAGCGCTGAGTGAGGGTGCTATCGGCGTAAAGTGGGTGTGGTAGCAACGCTGAGAAAGGGGGTGGTGGCAGTGTTGAGTGGGTGTGATGGTGGCGCTGAGAGTGAGTGGTGGTAACGCCAAGGGGATGTGGTTGCGGCACTGAGAGAGGGTGGTGGTTACGCCGAGGGGGTATGATGGCGGCGCTGAGGGGGGTGGTGGCGGCACTGAGAGAATGGGTGGTGGCGAAGCTGAGAGGGCATAGTGGCAGCACTGAGAGAGGAGTGGTGGCGGTGCTGAGAGTTGGTGGTGGTGGCGCTGAGAGAGGGGAGTGGTGGTAGCACTGAGAGGGGGTAGTGGTGGCGCTGAGAGAGGGTGGTGATATAACGGCAAAGGGATGTGGTTGCGGCGATGAGAGAGGGTGGTGGTAATACCAAGGGGGTGTGGTGGCGGCGCTGAGGGGGGTGGTGGTGGTGTTGAGTGGTGATTGCTGGTGGCACTGAAGAGGGATGGTGGCAGCACTGAGGAATGGGTTTGTGGCAGCCTTGGGGATGATTGGTGATGGCTCTAAGTGAGCAGGCTGGTGGGCGGTGCTGAGAGAGGGAGTGGTGGTGGCTCTGAGATGGGGTGGTGTTGGCGTTGCATAGATGGGGTGCAGCTGGCGGTTCCGATAAGGGGTGGTAGCAGAATTGAGAGGGGTTGGTGGCGGTGCTGAGAAGAGGTGGTGGCGGCTGAGAGAGGGGGTGGAGGCGGTGCTGAGAAGATGTTGGCGGTACTGAGCGAGGGTGGTGGCGTCGCTTTGGGGATGGTGGCGGCACCATGGGGGTGTGTTTGCATCGCTGAGAGGGGATGGTGGCGTCATTGAGGGGATGGTGGCGACGCCAATGGGAGTGTGATGGTGGCGCTGAAAGGGGATGGTGGAGGCGCTGAGAGGTGGTGGTGTTGGCGCTGAGGGAGGGTGGTGGTGGCGCTGAGAGGTGTTGGCGCTGAGGGAGGGTGGTGGCGGCGCTTTGAGGAAGGTGGCGGCACCATGGGGGTGTGTTGGCGGTGCTGCGAGGGGTGTGGTGGTGGCGCTGAGAGGGGATGGTGGCGATGCTGAGAGGGGGTGGTGGCAGTGCTGAGTGGGGATTAGCGGTGGCGCTAAGGGGGGTGGAGGCAACACTGAGGGATGGGTTGCTGGCTACCCTGGGGATGTTTGGTGGTGGGTCTGAGAGAGTGGGGAGGTGGCGGGGCTGAGATGGTGGTGGAAGCACTGAGAGGGGTTGGTGACGGCGCTGGGAGGGGATGGCAGCAGCGCTCAGAGGAAGTAGTGGTGGCACTGAGTGGGGGTTGGTGGCAGCACTGAGGGGTGGGTTGGTGGCGCTGAGAGAGCAGGGTGGTAGCAGCACTGAGAGGAGGTGGTGGCAGCACTGAGATGGGTGCTTGCGGTGTTGAGACAGGATGGTGGCGGTACTGAGAGAGGGTAGTGGCGCTGCTGAGGGGATGGTGGTGGCGCCATGGGCATGTGGTGATGGCACTGAGTGAGGGTGGTGGTTGCGCTGAGAAGGGTTGGTGGCGGTGCTAAGAGAGGGGGTAGTGGTGCTTAGAGCAGGTGATGGCGGCGCTGAGGGGGAGCAGGCAGCGCTGAGGAGGGTAGTGGTGGTGTTGAGTGGGTATTGGTGGTGGCACTGAGGGGCAGGTTGGTGGCGCCCCTGGGATGTTTGGTGGTGACGCTGAGAGAGCTAGGTGATGGCAGCACTGAGAGGTGATGGTGGCGGCACTGAGACGTGGTAGTGTTGGTGCTGAGAGAGGGTGGTGGCAATGCCGAGGGGGTGTGGTGGCGATGCTGAGAGGGGGTGGTGACAGCTTTGAGAGAGGGGTTGGTGGCGGCACTGAGAGTGGATGGTAGCAGCGCTCAGAGGGAGTAGTGGCGGCGCTAAGAGCAGTGTGGTGGCGGCGCTGAGAGGGGACGGTGTTGCTGCAAGGAGGTGGTGGCGGTGCTGTGAGAGGGTAGTGGCGGCACTGAGAGGGTGTGGTGGCGGCGCTGAGAGTGGTTGGTGGCATTCCTTAGAGAATATGATGCTGGTACTGTGAGAGAGTGATGATGGCATTGAGCGGATGGTTGCGGCGCCATGGGGGTGTAGTGACGGCGCTGAGAAGGGGTGGTGGCAGAGCTGAGGGGGGATTAGTGGTGGAGCTAAGGGGGTGGTAGCAGCACAGACGGTCGGGTTGCTGGCTAGCCTGGGGATGTTTGGTGGTGGGTCTGAGAGAGCGGGGTGGTGGTGCGGCTGAGAAATGGTGGTGGCAGCGCTGGGAGTGGATGGTAGCCGTGCTCAGAGGAAGTAGTGGCAGCACTGAGAGAGGGGAGTGGTGGCAGCGCTGAGAGGGGATGGTGGCGACGTTGAGAGTGGGAGGTGGTAATGTCGAGGGGATGTGGTCGCAGAGCTGAGGAGGATAGTGGTGGCGCTGAGTGGGGGTTGGTGGCGGAACTGAGGGGTGGGTAGCTGGCACTGAGAGAGCGGGGTGGTGGCAGCACTGAGAGGAGGAGGTGGCAGTCCTGAGAGGGGGTGCTGCGGTGCTGAGACAGGATGGTGGCGGTACTGAGAGAGGGAAGTGGCGGTGCTGAGGGGATGGAGGCGGCGCCATGGGCATGTGGTGGTGGCGCTGAGAGATGGTGGTGACTGCGCTGAGAAGGGGTGGTGGCGGTGCTAAGAGAAGGGGTAGTGGTGCTGAGAGGAGGTGGTGGCGGTGCTGAGAGGGGGAGGTGGCAGCGCTGAGGGGGATGGTGGCGGTGTTGAGTGGGTATTGGTGATGGCACTGAGGGGCAGGTTGGTGGCGCCCCAGGGATGTTTGGTGGTGACGCTGTGAGAGCTGGGTTCTGGCGTCACTGAGGAGATGGTGATGGCACTGAGAGGGGGTGGTGGTGGCGCTGAGAGGAGGTGATGGCAGCACTGAGAGGTGGTGGTGGCAGTGCTGAGAGAGTGGGGTGGTGGCAGTGCAGAAAAGGGGGGTGGTGGCACCAAAAGGGTGGTGGTGGCGCTGAGAGGGGGTGGTGGTGGCACTGAGAGAGCAGGATGGCAGCGCTGAAAGGGGGTGGTGGCAGCACTGAGAGACGGGAGTGGTGGCGGCACTGAGAGAGTGTGGTGGTGGCAACACCAAGGGGATGTGGTTGTGGCACTTAGAAAGAGTGGTGGTAACGCCGAGGTATTATGATGGCGGGGCTGAGAGAGGGGGTGGTGATGCTAAAAGGGGCTGGTGGTGGAGATGAGAGTGCGTGGTGACGGCAATGAGAGAGGGTGGTGGTAATGCCGAGGGGGTGTGGTGGTGACACTGAGGAGGAATGGTGGTAGCACTGAGGGGCGGGTTTGTGGCAGCCTTGGGGATGTTTGGTGGTGGCTCTGAGTGACCTGGGTTGTGGGCGGTGCTGAGAGAGGGAGTGGTGGTGGCTCTGAGAGGGGGTGGTGTCGGTGTTGCATAGATGGGGTGCTGCTGGCGGTGATGAGAAGGGGTGGTTGCGGCATTGAGAGGGATTCGTAGCGGTGCTAAGATGAGGTGGTGGTGGCACTGAGAGTGGGGGTGGTGGCAGTGCTGAGAGTGAGAGTGGTGGCGGCGCTGAGAGGAGGTGCTGCCGTCGCTGAGAGGGGGTGGTGGCGGTGCTGAGAGGATGCTGACGGTACTGAGAGAGGGTGGTGGCGGCACTTTGAGGATGGTGGCGGCACCATGCAGGTGTGTTGGCGTCACTGAGGGGGCTAGTGGTGTCACTGAGGGGATGGTGGCAATGCCAAAGGGGGTGTGATGGTGGCGCTGAGTGGGGATGGTGATGTATTTGAGAGAGGGGTTAGTGGCGGCACAGAGACTGGATGGTAGCAGCCCTCAGAGGGAGTAGTGGCGGTGCTGAGAGAGCAGGGTGGTGGTAGCGGCATTGAGAGGCGTTGGTGGTAGTGCTAAGATGAGGTGGTGGCGGAACTGAGAGTGGGGGTGGTGGCGGCGCAGAGAGGAGGTGCTGACGGCGCTGAGAGGGGATGGTGGCGGCGCTGAGAGGTGGTGCTGGTGGCGCTGAGAGAGGGTGGTGGCAATGCCAAGGGGGTGTGGTGGCGGCGCTGAGAGGGGGGAGTGGTGGTGGCGCTGAGAGTAGGTGCTGGCGGCACTGAGAGGGGGTGGTGGAGGTTCTGAGGGGATGGTGGCGACGCCAATGGGGGTCTGATTGTGGCGCTGAGAGGGGATGGTGGCAGCGCTGAGAGGTGGTGCTGGTGGCGCTGAGAGAGGGTGGTGCCAATGCCAAGGGGGTGGTGATGGCTTTGAGAGAGAGGCTGGTGGCAGTGCAGAAAGTGGATGGTAGCAGCGCTCAGAGGGAGTAGTGGCGGCACTGAGAGGGGGAAATAGTGGCGGCACTGAGGAGGGATGTTGGCAGCACTGAGGGGTGGGTTTGTGGCAGCCTTGGGGATATTTGGTGGTAGCTCTGAGAGAGTGGGGTGAAGGGCGGTGCTGAGAGAGGGGTGGTGGCGGCTCTGAGAGCGAGTGGTGTCGGTGTTGAGAGGCGGTGGTAGCAATGCTGAGAGAGGTGGTGGGGGCAGCACTGAGAGGGGGAGTGGTGGCAGCACTGAGAGGGGGTGATGGCTGCGCTGAGAGAGGGTGGTGGTTATGCCGAGAGGATGTGGTTGCGGAGTTGAGAGAGGGTGGTGGTAACACCGAGGGGGTTATTGGCAGTTCTGAGGTGGAGTGGTGGCACCGCTGAGGGGCAGGAATGTGGCACCCCTGGGGATGTTTGGTGTGGTGTTCAGAGAGCGGGATGGTGGTGGCACTGAGAGGTGGTGGTGGTGGCACTGCGAGGGGGTGTTGGTGGCGCTGAGTGGAGGTGGTAGTGGCACTGAGAGGGGTTGGTGGCAAATTTGAGAGGGCATGGTGGCAGTGCTGAGAGGGGGTGGTAGCAGCACTGAGAGGGGATGGTGGTGGCGCTGAGAGGGTGTGGTGGTGGCATTGAGAGGGGGTGGTAGAGGTGCAGAGAGTGGGTGGTGGCAGCACTGAGAGGGGGTGGTGGCGTTGCATAAATGGGGTGCTGCTTGCGGTGCTGAGAAGGGGTGGTAGTGGCATTGGGAGGGGATGGTGGCGGTGCTGAGATGAGGTGGTGGCGGCTGAGAGGGGGTGGTGGCGGTGCTGAGAGGATGCTGGCGGTACTGAGAATGGGTGGTGGCGGTGCTTTGGGGATGGTGGCGGCACCATGGGGGTGTGTTGGCATCGCTGAGAGGGCGTGGTGGTGTCACTGAGAGTATGGTGACGACGCCAATGGGGGTGTGATGGTGGCGCTGAGAGGTGGTGATGTTGGTGCTTAGAGAGGGTGGTGGCAATTCCGAGGGTGTGTGGTGGCGGTGCTGAGAGGGGGTAGTGATGTTTTTGAGAGAGGGGAGTGGTGGCAGTGCTGAGAGTGGGTGGTGGCAACGCTGAGAGTGGGAGGTGGTAATGCCATGGGGATGTGGTCGCAGAGCTGAGGATGATAGTGGTGGTGCTGAGTGGGGGTTGGTGGCGACACTGAGGGGCGGGTTGGTGGTGCTGAGAGAGTGGGGTTGTGGCAGCACTGAGAGATGGTGGTGGCAGCACTGTGAGGAAGTGCTTGCGGTGCTGAGACAGGATGGTGGCGGTACTGAGAGAGGGGTGGCTTTACTGAGAGAGGGAGGTGGTGGCGCAGAAGGTATGGTGGTGGCGCCATGGGCGTGTGGTGGTGGCGTTGTTAGAGCGTGGTGACTGCGCTGAGAAGGAGTGGTGGCAGTGCTCAGAAAGGGAGTACTGGTGCTGAGAGGAGGTGTTGGCGGCGCTGAGATTGGTAGTGGCAGTGTTGAGTGGGTATTGGTGGTGAAACTGTGAGAGCTGGGTGATGGCGGCACTGAGAGGTGATGGTGGTGGCAATGAGAGGAGGTGGTGGCAGCACTGGGAGGGGTGGTGGCAACGCTGAGAGGGTGGTGGCAGTGTTGAGTGGGTATTGGTGGTGACGCTGTGAGAGCTGGGTGATGGCGGCACTGAGAGGAGATGGTGATGGCACTGAGAGGGGGGTGGTGGCAGCACTGAGGGGGGGTGGTGGCAGCGCTCAGAGAAGGGGTGGTGTTGATGAAAGGGGCGTGGTGTCACTGAAAAGGGGGGTGGTGGTGGTGAGAGGAGGTGGTGGCGGCAAAGAGAGGGGGGTGTGTTGGCGGCGTTGAGATAGTGGGTGGTGGCGGCGCTGAGAGGGGGTGATAGCAGTGTTGAGAGAGGGTGGTGGTAATGCCAAGGGGATGTGGTTGCGGCACTGAGAGAGGGTGGTGGTAACACTGAGGGGGTATGATGGCGATGCTGAGCGGGGGTTGGTGGTGGCACTGAGAGAGTGGGTGGTGTTGGTGCTGAGATGGGGTGGTGGCAGCACTGAGAGAGGGGAGTGGTGGCAGCGCTGAGAGGGGGTGGTGGCAACACTGAGAGTGGGAGTTGGTAATGCCCAGGGTATGTGGTCGCAGAGCTGAGGACGATAGTGGTGGCGCTGAGTGGGGGTTGGTGGCGGCACTGAGGGGCGGGTTGGTGGCACTGAGAGAGTGGGGTTGTAGCAGCACTGAGAGGAGGTGGTGACAGCACTGAGAGGGGGTGCTTGCAGTGCTGAGACAAGATGGTGCCGGTACTGAGAGAGGGAGATGGCGGCGCTGAGGGGATGGTGGCGGCGCCATGGCCGTGTGATGGTGGCACTGTGAGAGGGTGGTGGTAACGCGAAGTGGAAATGGTTGCGGCGCTGAGAGAGTGTGGTGGTAACGCCGAGGTGTTATGATGGCGGCGCTGAGAGTGTGTGGTGGTGGCACTGAGAGAGGGGTTGGTGGTGCTGCTGAGAGCAGGTGGTGATTGCAATGAGAGAGGGTGGTGTTAATGCCCAGGGGGTGTGGTGATGGCGCTGAGGGGGGTGGTGGCAGTGCTGAGGGGGGTGGTGGCAGTGTTGAGTGGGTATTGGTGGTGGCACTGAGGGGCAGGTTGGGGTGCCCATGGGGATGTTTGGTGGTGAGGCGGAGAGAGCTGGGTGCTGCTGGCACTGAGAGGAGATGGTGGCAGCACTGAGAGGGGGTGGTGGCGGCACTGAGAGGAAGTGGTGGCAACACTGAGAGGGGGTGGTGGTAGCGCTGAGAGAGGGGGGTGGTGGTGTCGATGAAAAGGTGGGTGGTGGCGCTGAGAGAAGGTGGTGGTGGCATTGAGAAGGGGGGGTTGGCGGGGTTGAGAGAGTGGGTGGTAGCGGTGCTGAGTGAGGGTGGTGTCAGCATAAAGTGGGTGTGGGTGCAACTCTGAGAAAGGGAGTGGTGGCAGTGTTGAGAGGGTGTGCTTGTGGCGCAGACAGAGGGTGGTGGTAATGCCAAGGGGATGTGGTTGCGGTGCTGAGAGAGGGTGGTGGTAACACCGAGGGGGTATGACAGTGGCACTGAGGGGGGGTGGCAGCACTGAGAGAGTGGGTGGTGGCAGCGCTGACAGAGGGGAGTGGTGGCGGCGCTGAGAAAGGGTGCTGGTGGCGCTGAGAGAGCGTGGTGGCAGCGCTGACAGGGTGTGGTGGCAGCACTGAGAGAGGGGAGTGGTGGTGGCACTGAGAGGGTGTGGTTTTGGTGCTGAGAGAGGATGGTGGTAACGCTAAGGGGATGTGGTTGCGGCGCTGAGAGAGGGTGGTGGACACACAGGGGGTATGATGGCGGTGCTGAGTGGGAAGGTGGTGGTGCTGAGAGGGGGTGGTGGCAGCACTGAGAGAGGGGATGTGGTTGCGGCACTGAGAGGGGGCTGTGGTAGCACCAAGGGGGTGCGATGATAGCACTGAGAGAGCTGGGTGGTGTTAGCACTGAGAGGAGGTGGTGGCGGCACTTTGTGGAGGTAGTGGTGGCACTGAGAGGGGTTGGTGGCAGCGCTGAGAGGGCATGCTGGCAGTGATGAGAGGGGGTAGTGGCAGCACTGAGAGGGTATGGTCGCAGCACTGAATGGGTGTGGTGGTGGCGTTGTGAGGGGTGGTAGAGGTGCTGAGAGGGGGTGGTGGCGTTGCATAGATGGGGTGCTGCTGGCAGTGCTGAGAAGGGGTGGTAGCGGCATTGAGTGTGGTTGGTGGCGGTGCAGAGATGAGGTGGTGGCGACACTGAGAGCGTGGTGACATCGCTTTGGGGATGGTGGTGGCACCATGGGGGTGTGTTGGCGTCACTGAGATGGGGTGGTGGCGTCACTGAGGGGATGGTGGCGACGCCAATTGGTGTGTGATGGTGGCGCTGAGAGGGGATGGTGGCGGCGCTGAGTGGTGGTGGTAGTGTCGCTGAAAGAGGGAGGTGGTAACACTGAGGGGGTGTGGTCACAGCACTTCTGGGGGTTGTGGCGGCACTGAGTGGGGGTTAGTGGCAGTGCTTAGTGGCAAGTTGGTGGCACTGAGAGAGTATGGTGGCAATACTGAGAGAGTGGTGGCAGCGCTGAGGGGATGGTAGCGGCGACATGTGGGTGTTGTGGCGGCACTGAGAGTGGGTGGTGGCGGCAGAGGGCATGGTGGCAGCACCATGGGGGTGTGGTGGTGGCGCTGAGAGAGCATGGTGGCAGCGCTGAGAAGGAGTGGTGGCAGCATTGAGAAGGGGTGGTGGCAGCATTGAGAAGGGGTGGTGGCAGCACTGAGAGAGGTGAGTGGTGGCAGCGCTGAGAGGGGGTGGTGGTAGCGGCGCTGAGAGGGGGTGATGCAGGTTTGAGAGAGGGGTTGGCGGCACCAAGAGTGGGTGGTGGCAATGCCGAGGGGGTGTGGTTGCAGCACTGACTGGGTGTGGTGGTGGCGTTGAGAGATGTGATAGAGGTGTTGAGAGGGGGTGGTGGCGTTGCATAGATGGGGTGCTCCTGGCGGTGCTGAGAAGGAGTGATAGCGGCATTGAGAGTGGTTGGTGGCGGTGCTGAGATGAGGTGGTGGCGGCAATGAGAGAGGGGGTGGTGGCAGCACTGAGAGGAGGTGCTGGCGGCGCTGAGGCAGGATGGTGGCACTACTGAGAGAGTGTGGTGTAGTGCTGAGGGGATGGTGGCAGTGCCATGGGGTTGTGGTGGCGGCGCTGAGAGGGGGTGGTGGCAGCGCTGAGTGAGAGGGTGGTGGTGGCGCTGAGAGAGGTGATGGGGCGGCGTTGAGAGAGGGGATGTTGGCAGCGTTGTAATGGGGTGGTGGCAGCGCTGACAGAGGGGGTGGTGGCTGAATTAGGGTGCTGGTAACTCCGGGGGGTGTGGAGGCGGCGCTGAGGGGATTGGTGGTGCTGCTGAGTAGGGGTGGTAGCGGAGCTGAGGAGCAGGTTGGTAGTGCCCCTGGGGATGTTTGTTGTTGGCACTGAGAGAGCAGGGTGGTGGCGGTACTGAGAGGAGGTGGTGGCAGCGCTGACAGGGCTGGTGGTAGCACTGAGAGGGGGTGGTGGCGGCATTGAGAGAGGGGGTGGTGGCAGTGCTGAGAGAGGTGAGTGGTAGCGCTGAGAGGGGGTGATGACAGCTTTGAGAGAGGGGGTGTTGGAAGCATTGTAATGGGGTGGTGGCAGTGCTGACAGAGGGGGTGGTGGCTGAGCTAGGGTGCTGGTAACTCTGGGGGGGTGTGGAGGCGGCGCTGTGGGGATTGGTGGCGCTGCTGAGTAGGGCTGGTAGCGGAGCTGAGGAGCAGGTTGGTGGTGCCCCTGGGGATGTTTGTTGTTGGCGCTGAGAGAGCAGGGTGGTGGCGGTTTGAGAGGAGATGGTGGCAGCGCTGACAGGGCAGGTGGTAGCACTGAGAGGGGGTGGTGGCGGCATTGAGAGAGGGGGTGGTGGCAGTGCTAAGAGAGGTGAGTGGTAGCGCTGAGAGGGGGTGATGACGGCTTTGAGAGAGGTGGTGTTGGCTGCATTGTAATGGGGTGGTGGCAGCGCTGGCAGAGGGGGTGGTGGCTGAGCTAGGGTGCTGGTAACTCCGGGGGGTGTGGAGGCGGCGCTGTGGGGATTGGTGGCGCTGCTGAGGAGGGGTGGTAGCGGAGCTGAGGAACAGGTTGGTGGTGCCCCTGGGGATGTTTGTTGTTAGCGCTGAGAGAGCAGGGTGGTGGCGGTACTGAGAGGAGGTTGGGGCAGCGCTGACAGGGCAGGTGGTAGCACTGAGAGGGGGTGGTGGTGGCACTGAGAGGGGTTGGTGGCAGCGCTGAAAGGGCATGGTGGCAGTGATGAGAGGGGTGATGACGGCTTTGAGAGAGGGGGTGGCGGCACCAAGAGTGGGTGGTGGCAATGCCGAGGGGGTGTGGTCGTAGCCCTGAATGGGTGTGGTGGTGGCGTTGAGAGGTGTGATAGAGGTGTTGAGAGGGGGTGGTGGCATTGCATAGATGGGGTGCTCCTGGCGGTACTGAGAAGGGGTGATAACAGCATTGAGAGTGGTTGGTGGCGGTGCTGAGATGAGGTGGTGGCGGCTCTGAGAGAGGGGGTGGTGGCAGCACTGAGAGGAGGTGCTGGCGGCGCTGAGGCAGGATGGTGGCGGTACTGAGAGAGGGTGGTGGCAGTGCTGAGGGAATGGTGGCAGTGCCATGGGGTTGTGGTGGCGGCGCTGAGAGGGGGTGGTGGCAGCGCTGAGTGAGGGGGTGGTGGTGGCGCTGAGAGAGGTGATGGGGCGGCGCTGAGAAAGGGGGTGTTGGCAGTGTTGTAATGGGGTGGTGGCAGCGCTGACAGAGGGGGTGGTGGCTGAGCTAGGGTGCTGGTAACTCTGGGGAGGTGTGGAGGAGGCGCTGTGGGGATTGGTGCCGCTGCTGAGGAGGGGTGGTAGCGGAGCTGAGGAGCAGGTTGGTGGTGCCCCTGGGGATGTTTGTTGTTGGCGCTGAGAGAGCAGGGTGGTGGTGGCACTGAGAGGAGGTGGTGGCAGCGCTGACAAGGCAGGTGGTAGCACTGAGAGGGGGTGGTGGCGGCATTGAGAGAGGGGGTGGTGGCAGTGCTGAGAGACGGGGTGGCGGTGGCACTGAGAGGAGTTGGTGGCAGCGCTGAAAGGGCATGGTGGCAGTGATGAGAGGGGGTGGTGGCAGCACTGAGAGGGTTTGGTCGCAGCGCTGAGTGGGTGTGGTGGGGGCGTTGAGAGGTGTGATAAAGGTGTTGAGAGGGGGTGGTGGCATTGCATAGATGGGGTGCTCCTGGCGGTGCTGAGAAGGGGTGATAGCAGCATTGAGAGTGGTTGGTGGCGGTGCTGAGATGAGGTGGTGGCGGCTCTGAGAGTGGGGGTGGTGGCAGCACTGAGAGGAGGTGTTGGCGGCGCTGAGGCAGGATGGTGGCGGTACTGAGAGAGGGTGGTGGCAGTGCTGAGGGAATGGTGGCAGTGCCATGGAGTTGTGGTGGCGGCGCTGAGAGGGGGTGGTGGCAGCGCTGAGTGAGGGGGTGGTGGTGGCGCTGAGAGAGGTGATGGGGCGGCGCTGAGAGAGGGGGTGTTGGCAGTGTTGTAATGGGGTGGTGGCAGCGCTGACAGAGGGGGTGGTGGCTGAGCTAGGGTGCTGGTAATTCTGGGGAGGTGTGGAGGCGGCGCTGTGGGGATTGGTGCCGCTGCTGAGGAGGGGTGGTAGCGGAGCTGAGGAGCAGGTTGGTGGTGCCCCTGGGGATGTTTGTTGTTGGCGCTGAGAGAGCAGGGTGGTGGTGGCACTGAGAGGAGGTGGTGGCAGCGCTGACAAGGCAGGTGGTAGCACTGAGAGGGGGTCGTGGCGGCATTGAGAGAGGGGGTGGTGGCAGTGCTGAGAGACGGGGTGGCGGTGGCACTGAGAGGGGTTGGTGGCAGCGCTGAAAGGGCATGGTGGCAGTGATGAGAGGGGGTGGTGGCAGCACTGAGAGGGTTTGGTCGCAGCGCTGAGTGGGTGTGGTGGTGGCGTTGAGAGGTGTGATAAAGGTGTTGAGAGGGGGTGGTGGCATTGCATAGATGGGGTGCTCCTGGCGGTGCTGAGAAGGGGTGATAGCAGCATTGCGAGTGGTTGGTGGCGGTGCTGAGATGAGGTGGTGGCGGCTCTGAGAGAGGGGGTGGTGGCAGCACTGAGAGGAGGTGCTGGCGGCGCTGAGGCAGGATGGTGGCGGTACTGAGAGAGGGTGGTGGCAGTGCTGAGGGAATGGTGGCAGTGCCATGGAGTTGTGGTGGCGGCGCTGAGAGGGGGTGGTGGCAGCGCTGAGTGAGGGGGTGGTGGTGGCGCTGAGAGAGGTGATGGGGCGGCGCTGAGAGAGGGGGTGTTGGCAGTGTTGTAATGGGGTGGTG
Organism: Narcine bancroftii; assembly: GCF_036971445.1. Taxonomy (NCBI): domain Eukaryota; kingdom Metazoa; phylum Chordata; class Chondrichthyes; order Torpediniformes; family Narcinidae; genus Narcine; species Narcine bancroftii. The sequence continues at coordinate 53,397,195 of NC_091480.1, read as the reverse complement.
GCAGCGCTGAGTGAGGGGGTGGTGGCTGAGCTAGGGTGCTGGTAACTCTGGGGAGGTGTGGAGGCGGCGCTGTGGGGATTGGTGCCGCTGCTGAGGAGGGGTGGTAGCGGAGCTGAGGAGCAGGTTGGTGGTGCCCCTGGGGATGTTTGTTGTTGGCGCTGAGAGAGCAGGCTGGTGGTGGCACTGAGAGGAGGTGGTGGCAGAGCTGACAAGGCAGGTGGTAGCACTGAGAGGGGGTGGTGGCGGCATTGAGAGAGGGGGTGGTGGCAGTGCTGAGAGACGGGGTGGCGGTGGCACTGAGAGGGGTTGGTGGCAGCGCTGAAAGTGCATGGTGGCAGTGATGAGAGGGGGTGGTGGCAGCACTGAGAGGGTTTGGTCGCAGCGCTGAGTGGGTGTGGTGGTGGCGTTGAGAGGTGTGATAAAGGTGTTGAGAGGGGGTGGTGGCATTGCATAGATGGGGTGCTCCTGGCGGTGCTGAGAATGGATGATAGCAGCATTGAGAGTGGTTGGTGGCGGTGCTGAGATGAGGTGGTGGCGGCTCTGAGAGAGGGGGTGGTGGCAGCACTGAGAGGAGGTGCTGGCGGCGCTGAGGCAGGATGGTGGCGGTACTGAGAGAGGGTGGTGGCAGTGCTGAGGGAATGGTGGCAGTGCCATGGAGTTGTGGTGGCGGCGCTGAGAGGGGGTGGTGGCAGCGCTGAGTGAGGGGGTGGTGGTGGCGCTGAGAGAGGTGATGGGGCGGCGCTGAGAGAGGGGGTGTTGGCAGTGTTGTAATGGGGTGGTGGCAGCGCTGACAGAGGGGGTGGTGGCTGAGCTAGGGTGCTGGTAATTCTGGGGAGATGTTGAGGCGGCGCTGTGCGGATTGGTGCCGCTGCTGAGGAGGGGTGGTAGCGGAGCAGAGGAGCAGGTTGGTGGTGCCCCTGGGGATGTTTGTTGTTGGCGCTGAGAGAGCAGGGTGGTGGTGGCACTGAGAGGAGGTGGTGGCAGCGCTGACAAGGCAGGTGGTAGCACTGAGAGGGGGTGGTGGCGGCATTGAGAGAGGGGGTGGTGGCAGTGCTGAGAGACGGGGTGGCGGTGGCACTGAGAGGGGTTGGTGGCAGCGCTGAAAGTGCATGGTGGCAGTGATGAGAGGGGGTGGTGGCAGCACTGAGAGGGTTTGGTCGCAGCGCTGAGTGGGTGTGGTGGTGGCGTTGAGAGGTGTGATAAAGGTGTTGAGAGGGGGTGGTGGCATTGCATAGATGGGGTGCTCCTGGCGGTGCTGAGAAGGGGTGATAGCAGCATTGAGAGTGGTTGGTGGCGGTGCTGAGATGAGGTGGTGGCGGCTCTGAGAGAGGGGGTGGTGGCAGCACTGAGAGGAGGTGCTGGCGGCGCTGAGGCAGGATGGTGGCGGTACTGAGAGAGGGTGGTGGCAGTACTGAGGGAATGGTGGCAGTGCCATGGGGTTGTGGTGGCGGCGCTGAGAGGGGGTGATGGCAGCGCTGAGTGAGGGGGTGGTGGTGGCGCTGAGAGAGGTGATGGGGCGGCGCTGAGAGAGGGGGTGTTGGCAGTGTTGTAATGGGGTGGTGGCAGCGCTGACAGAGGGGGTGGTTGCTGAGCTAGGGTGCTGGTAACTCTGGGGAGGTGTGGAGGCGGCGCTGTGCGGATTGGTGCCGCTGCTGAGGAGGGGTGGTAGCGGAGTTGAGGAGCAGGTTGGTGGTGCCCCTGGGGATGTTTGTTGTTGGCGCTGAGAGAGCAGGGTGGTGGTGGCACTGAGAGGAGGTGGTGGCAGCGCTGACAAGGCAGGTGGTAGCACTGAGAGGGGGTGGTGGCGGCATTGAGAGAGGGGGTGGTGGCAGTGCTGAGAGACGGGGTGGCGGTGGCACTGAGAGGGGTTGGTGGCAGCGCTGAAAGGGCATGGTGGCAGTGATGAGAGGGGGTGGTGGCAGCACTGAGAGGGTTTGGTCGCAGCGCTGAGTGGGTGTGGTGGTGGCGTTGAGAGGTGTGATAAAGGTGTTGAGAGGGGGTGGTGGCATTGCATAGATGGGGTGCTCCTGGCGGTGCTGAGAAGGGGTGATAGCAGCATTGAGAGTGGTTGGTGGCGGTGCTGAGATGAGGTGGTGGCGGCTCTGAGAGAGGGGGTGGTGGCAGCACTGAGAGGAGGTGCTGGCGGCGCTGAGGCAGGATGTTGGCGGTACTGAGAGAGGGTGGTGGCAGTGCTGAGGGAATGGTGGCAGTGCCATGGAGTTGTGGTGGCAGCGCTGAGAGGGGGTGGTGGCAGCGCTGAGTGAGGGGGTGGTGGTGGCGCTGAGAGAGGTGATGGGGCGGCGCTGAGAGAGGGGGTGTTGGCTGTGTTGTAATGGGGTGGTGGCAGCGCTGACAGAGGGGGTGGTGGCTGAGCTAGGGTGCTGGTAACTCTGGGGAGGTGTGTAGGCGGCGCTGTGGGGATTGGTGCCGCTGCTGAGGAGGGGTGGTAGCGGAGCTGAAGAGCAGGTTGGTGGTGCCCCTGGGGATGTTTGTTGTTGGCGCTGAGAGAGCAGGGTGGTGGTGGCACTGAGAGGAGGTGGTGGCAGCGCTGACAAGGCAGGTGGTAGCACTGAGAGGGGGTGGTGGCGGCATTGAGAGAGGGGGTGGTGGCAGTGCTGAGAGACGGGGTGGCGGTGGCACTGAGAGGGGTTGGTGGCAGCGCTGAAAGTGCATGGTGGCAGTGATGAGAGGGGGTGGTGGCAGCACTGAGAGGGTTTGGTCGCAGCGCTGAGTGGGTGTGGTGGTGGCGTTGAGAGGTGTGATAAAGGTGTTGAGAGGGGGTTGTGGCATTGCATAGATGGGGTGCTCCTGGCGGTGCTGAGAAGGGGTGATAGCAGCATTGAGAGTGGTTGGTGGCGGTGCTGAGATGAGGTGGTGGCGGCTCTGAGAGAGGGGGTGGTGGCAGCACTGAGAGGAGGTGCTGGCGGCGCTGAGGCAGGATGGTGGCGGTACTGAGAGAGGGTGGTGGCAGTGCTGAGGGAATGGTGGCAGTGCCATGGGGTTGTGGTGGCGGCGCTGAGAGGGGGTGGTGGCAGCGCTGAGTGAGGGGGTGGTGGTGGCGCTGAGAGAGGTGATGGGGCGGCGCTGAGAGAGGGGGTGTTGGCAGTGTTGTAATGGGGTGGTGGCAGCGCTGACAGAGGGGGTGGTGGCTGAGCTAGGGTGCTGGTAACTCTGGGGAGGTGTGGAGGCGGCGCTGTGGGGATTGGTGCCGCTGCTGAGGAGGGGTGGTAGCGGAGCTGAGGAGCAGGTTGGTGGTGCCCCTGGGGATGTTTGTTGTTGGCGCTGAGAGAGCAGGGTGGTGGTGGCACTGAGAGGAGGTGGTGGCAGCGCTGACAAGGCAGGTGGTAGCACTGAGAGGGGGTGGTGGCGGCATTGAGAGAGGGGGTGGTGGCAGTGCTGAGAAACGGGGTGGCGGTGGCACTGAGAGGGGTTGGTGGCAGCGCTGAAAGTGCATGGTGGCAGTGATGAGAGGGGGTGGTGGCAGCACTGAGAGGGTTTGGTCGCAGCGCTGAGTTGGTGTGGTGGTGGCGTTGAGAGGTGTGATAAAGGTGTTGAGAGGGGGTGGTGGCATTGCATAGATGGGGTGCTCCTGGCGGTGCTGAGAAGGGGTGATAGCAGCATTGAGAGTGGTTGGTGGCGGTGCTGAGATGAGGTGGTGGCGGCTCTGAGAGAGGGGGTGGTGGCAGCACTGAGAGGAGGTGCTGGCGGCGCTGAGGCAGGATGGTGGCGGTACTGAGAGAGGGTGGTGGCAGTGCTGAGGGAATGGTGGCAGTGCCATGGGGTTGTGGTGGCGGCGCTGAGAGGGGGTGGTGGCAGCGCTGAGTGAGGGGGTGGTGGTGGCGCTGGGAGAGGTGATGGGGCGGCGCTGAGAGAGGGGGTGTTGGCAGTGTTGTAATGGGGTGGTGGCAGCGCTGACAGAGGGGGTGGTGGCTGAGCTAGGGTGCTGGTAAATCTGGGGAGGTGTGGAGGCGGCGCTGTGGGGATTGGTGCCGCTGCTGAGGAGGGGTGGTAGCGGAGCTGAGGAGCAGGTTGGTGGTGCCCCTGGGGATGTTTGTTGTTGGCGCTGAGAGAGCAGGGTGGTGGTGGCACTGAGAGGAGGTGGTGGCAGCGCTGACAAGGCAGGTGGTAGCACTGAGAGGGGGTGATGGCGGCATTGAGAGAGGGGGTGGTGGCAGTGCTGAGAGACGGGGTGGCGGTGGCACTGAGAGGGGTTGGTGGCAGCGCTGAAAGGGCATGGTGGCAGTGATGAGAGGGGGTGGTGGCAGCACTGAGAGGGTTTGGTCGCAGCGCTGAGTGGGTGTGGTGGTGGCATTGAGAGGTGTGATAAAGGTGTTGAGAGGGGGTGGTGGCATTGCATAGATGGGGTGCTCCTGGCGGTGCTGAGAAGGGGTGATAGCAGCATTGAGAGTGGTTGGTGGCGGTGCTGAGATGAGGTGGTGGCGGCTCTGAGAGAGGGGGTGGTGGCAGCACTGAGAGGAGGTGCTGGCGGCGCTGAGGCAGGATGGTGGCGGTACTGAGAGAGGGTCGTGGCAGTGCTGAGGGAATGGTGGCAGTGCCATGGAGTTGTGGTGGCGGCGCTGAGAGGGGGTGGTGGCAGCGCTGAGTGAGGGGGTGGTGGTGGCGCTGAGAGAGGTGATGGGGCGGCGCTGAGAGAGGGGGTGTTGGCAGTGTTGTAATGGGGTGGTGGCAGCGCTGACAGAGGGGGTGGTGGCTGAGCTAGGGTGCTGGTAACTCTGGGGAGGTGTGGAGGCGGCGCTGTGGGGATTGGTGCCGCTGCTGAGGAGGGGTGGTAGCGGAGCTGAGGAGCAGGTTGGTGGTGCCCCTGGGGATGTTTGTTGTTGGCGCTGAGAGAGCAGGGTGGTGGTGACACTGAGAGGAGGTGGTGGCAGCGCTGACAAGGCAGGTGGTAGCACTGAGAGGGGGTGGTGGCGGCATTGAGAGAGGGGGTGGTGGCAGTGCTGAGAGACGGGGTGGCGGTGGCACTGAGAGGGGTTGGTGGCAGCGCTGAAAGGGCATGGTGGCAGTGATGAGAGGGGGTGGTGGCAGCACTGAGAGGGTTTGGTCGCAGCGCTGAGTGGGTGTGGTGGTGGCGTTGAGAGGTGTGATAAAGGTGTTGAGAGGGGGTGGTGGCATTGCATAGATGGGGTGCTCCTGGCGGTGCTGAGAAGGGGTGATAGCAGCATTGAGAGTGGTTGGTGGCGGTGCTGAGATGAGGTGGTGGCGGCTCTGAGAGAGGGGGTGGTGGCAGCACTGAGAGGAGGTGCTGGCGGCGCTGAGGCAGGATGTTGGCGGTACTGAGAGAGGGTGGTGGCAGTGCTGAGGGAATGGTGGCAGTGCCATGGAGTTGTGGTGGCGGCGCTGAGAGGGGGTGGTGGCAGCGCTGAGTGAGGGGGTGGTGGTGGCGCTGAGAGAGGTGATGGGGCGGCGCTGAGAGAGGGGGTGTTGGCTGTGTTGTAATGGGGTGGTGGCAGCGCTGACAGAGGGGGTGGTGGCTGAGCTAGGGTGCTGGTAACTCTGGGGAGGTGTGGAGGCGGCGCTGTGGGGATTGGTGCCGCTGCTGAGGAGGGGTGGTAGCGGAGCTGAAGAGCAGGTTGGTGGTGCCCCTGGGGATGTTTGTTGTTGGCGCTGAGAGAGCAGGGTGGTGGTGGCACTGAGAGGAGGTGGTGGCAGCGCTGACAAGGCAGGTGGTAGCACTGAGAGGGGGTGGTGGCGGCATTGAGAGAGGGGGTGGTGGCAGTGCTGAGAGACGGGGTGGCGGTGGCACTGAGAGGGGTTGGTGGCAGCGCTGAAAGTGCATGGTGGCAGTGATGAGAGGGGGTGGTGGCAGCACTGAGAGGGTTTGGTCGCAGCGCTGAGTGGGTGTGGTGGTGGCGTTGAGAGGTGTGATAAAGGTGTTGAGAGGGGGTTGTGGCATTGCATAGATGGGGTGCTCCTGGCGGTGCTGAGAAGGGGTGATAGCAGCATTGAGAGTGGTTGGTGGCGGTGCTGAGATGAGGTGGTGGCGGCTCTGAGAGAGGGGGTGGTGGCAGCACTGAGAGGAGGTGCTGGCGGCGCTGAGGCAGGATGGTGGCGGTACTGAGAGAGGGTGGTGGCAGTGCTGAGGGAATGGTGGCAGTGCCATGGGGTTGTGGTGGCGGCGCTGAGAGGGGGTGGTGGCAGCGCTGAGTGAGGGGGTGGTGGTGGCGCTGAGAGAGGTGATGGGGCGGCGCTGAGAGAGGGGGTGTTGGCAGTGTTGTAATGGGGTGGTGGCAGCGCTGACAGAGGGGGTGGTGGCTGAGCTAGGGTGCTGGTAACTCTGGGGAGGTGTGGAGGCGGCGCTGTGGGGATTGGTGCCGCTGCTGAGGAGGGGTGGTAGCGGAGCTGAGGAGCAGGTTGGTGGTGCCCCTGGGGATGTTTGTTGTTGGCGCTGAGAGAGCAGGGTGGTGGTGGCACTGAGAGGAGGTGGTGGCAGCGCTGACAAGGCAGGTGGTAGCACTGAGAGGGGGTGGTGGCGGCATTGAGAGAGGGGGTGGTGGCAGTGCTGAGAAACGGGGTGGCGGTGGCACTGAGAGGGGTTGGTGGCAGCGCTGAAAGTGCATGGTGGCAGTGATGAGAGGGGGTGGTGGCAGCACTGAGAGGGTTTGGTCGCAGCGCTGAGTTGGTGTGGTGGTGGCGTTGAGAGGTGTGATAAAGGTGTTGAGAGGGGGTGGTGGCATTGCATAGATGGGGTGCTCCTGGCGGTGCTGAGAAGGGGTGATAGCAGCATTGAGAGTGGTTGGTGGCGGTGCTGAGATGAGGTGGTGGCGGCTCTGAGAGAGGGGGTGGTGGCAGCACTGAGAGGAGGTGCTGGCGGCGCTGAGGCAGGATGGTGGCGGTACTGAGAGAGGGTGGTGGCAGTGCTGAGGGAATGGTGGCAGTGCCATGGGGTTGTGGTGGCGGCGCTGAGAGGGGGTGGTGGCAGCGCTGAGTGAGGGGGTGGTGGTGGCGCTGGGAGAGGTGATGGGGCGGCGCTGAGAGAGGGGGTGTTGGCAGTGTTGTAATGGGGTGGTGGCAGCGCTGACAGAGGGGGTGGTGGCTGAGCTAGGGTGCTGGTAAATCTGGGGAGGTGTGGAGGCGGCGCTGTGGGGATTGGTGCCGCTGCTGAGGAGGGGTGGTAGCGGAGCTGAGGAGCAGGTTGGTGGTGCCCCTGGGGATGTTTGTTGTTGGCGCTGAGAGAGCAGGGTGGTGGTGGCACTGAGAGGAGGTGGTGGCAGCGCTGACAAGGCAGGTGTAGCACTGAGAGGGGGTGATGGCGGCATTGAGAGAGGGGGTGGTGGCAGTGCTGAGAGACGGGGTGGCGGTGGCACTGAGAGGGGTTGGTGGCAGCGCTGAAAGGGCATGGTGGCAGTGATGAGAGGGGGTGGTGGCAGCACTGAGAGGGTTTGGTTGCAGCGCTGAGTGGGTGTGGTGGTGGCATTGAGAGGTGTGATAAAGGTGTTGAGAGGGGGTGGTGGCATTGCATAGATGGGGTGCTCCTGGCGGTGCTGAGAAGGGGTGATAGCAGCATTGAGAGTGGTTGGTGGCGGTGCTGAGATGAGGTGGTGGCGGCTCTGAGAGAGGGGGTGGTGGCAGCACTGAGAGGAGGTGCTGGCGGCGCTGAGGCAGGATGGTGGCGGTACTGAGAGAGGGTCGTGGCAGTGCTGAGGGAATGGTGGCAGTGCCATGGAGTTGTGGTGGCGGCGCTGAGAGGGGGTGGTGGCAGCGCTGAGTGAGGGGGTGGTGGTGGCGCTGAGAGAGGTGATGGGGCGGCGCTGAGAGAGGGGGTGTTGGCAGTGTTGTAATGGGGTGGTGGCAGCGCTGACAGAGGGGGTGGTGGCTGAGCTAGGGTGCTGGTAACTCTGGGGAGGTGTGGAGGCGGCGCTGTGGGGATTGGTGCCACTGCTGAGGAGGGGTGGTAGCGGAGCTGAGGAGCAGGTTGGTGGTGCCCCTGGGGATGTTTGTTGTTGGCGCTGAGAGAGCAGGGTGGTGGTGGCACTGAGAGGAGGTGGTGGCAGCGCTGACAAGGCAGGTGGTAGCACTGAGAGGGGGTGGTGGCGGCATTGAGAGAGGGGGTGGTGGCAGTGCTGAGAGACGGGGTGGCGGTGGCACTGAGAGGGGTTGGTGGCAGCGCTGAAAGTGCATGGTGGCAGTGATGAGAGGGGGTGGTGGCAGCACTGAGAGGGTTTGGTCGCAGCGCTGAGTGGGTGTGGTGGTGGCGTTGAGAGGTGTGATAAAGGTGTTGAGAGGGGGTGGTGGCATTGCATAGATGGGGTGCTCCTGGCGGTGCTGAGAAGGGGTGATAGCAGCATTGAGAGTGGTTGGTGGCGGTGCTGAGATGAGGTGGTGGCGGCTCTGAGAGAGGGGGTGGTGGCAGCACTGAGAGGAGGTGCTGGCGGCGCTGAGGCAGGATGGTGGCGGTACTGAGAGGGGGTGGTGGCAGCGCTGAGTGAGGGGGTGGTGGTGGCGCTGAGAGAGGTGATGGGGCGGCGCTGAGAGAGGGGGTGTTGGCAGTGTTGTGATGGGGTGGTGGCAGCGCTGACAGAGGGGGTGGTGGCTGAGCTAGGGTGCTGGTAACTCTGGGGAGGTGTGGAGGCGGCGCTGTGGGGATTGGTGCCGCTGCTGAGGAGGGGTGGTAGCGGAGCTGAGGAGCAGGTTGGTGGTGCCCCTGGGGATGTTTGTTGTTGGCACTGAGAGAGCAGGGTGGTGGTGGCACTGAGAGGAGGTTGTGGCAGCGCTGACAAGGCAGGTGGTAGCACTGAGAGTGGGTGGTCGCGGCATTGAGAGAGGGGGTGGTGGCAGTGCTGAGAGACGGGGTGGCGGTGGCACTGAGAGGGGCTGGTGGCAGCGCTGAAAGGGCATGGTGGCAGTGATGAGAGGGGGTGGTGGCAGCACTGAGAGGGTTTGGTCGCAGCGCTGATTGGGTGTGGTGGTGGCGTTGAGAGGTGTGATAAAGGTGTTGAGAGGGGGTGGTGGCATTGCAAAGATGGGGTGCTCCTGGCGGTGCTGAGAAGGGGTGATAGCAGCATTGAGAGTGGTTGGTTGCGGTGCTGAGATGAGGTGGTGGCGGCTCTGAGAGAGGGGGTGGTGGCAGCACTGAGAGGAGATGCTGGCGGCGCTGAGGCAGGATGGTGGCGGTACTGAGAGAGGGTGGTGGCAGTGCTGAGGGAATGGTGGCAGTGCCATGGAGTTGTGGTGGCGGCGCTGAGAGGGGGTGGTGGCAGCGCTGAGTGAGGGGGTGGTGGTGGCGCTGAGAGAGGTGATGGGGCGGCGCTGAGAGAGGGGGTGTTGGCAGTGTTGTAATGGGGTGGTGGCAGCGCTGACAGAGGGGGTGGTGGCTGAGCTAGGGTGCTGGTAACTCTGGGGAGGTGTGGAGGCGGCGCTGTGGGGATTGGTGCCGCTGCTGAGGAGGGGTGGTAGCGGAGCTGAGGAGCAGGTTGGTGGTGCCCCTGGGGATGTTTGTTGTTGGCGCTGAGAGAGCAGGGTGGTGGTGGCACTGAGAGGAGGTGGTGGCAGCGCTGACAAGGCAGGTGGTAGCACTGAGAGGGGGTGGTGGCGGCATTGAGAGAGGGGGTGGTGGCAGTGCTGAGAGACGGGGTGGCGGTGGCACTGAGAGGGGTTGGTGGCAGCGCTGAAAGTGCATGGTGGCAGTGATGAGAGGGGGTGGTGGCAGCACTGAGAGGGTTTGGTCGCAGCGCTGAGTGGGTGTGGTGGTGGCGTTGAGAGGTGTGATAAAGGTGTTGAGAGGGGGTGGTGGCATTGCATAGATGGGGTGCTCCTGGCGGTGCTGAGAAGGGGTGATAGCAGCATTGAGAGTGGTTGGTGGCGGTGCTGAGATGAGGTGGTGGCGGCTCTGAGAGAGGGGGTGGTGGCAGCACTGAGAGGAGGTGCTGGCGGCGCTGAGGCAGGATGGTGGCGGTACTGAGAGTGGGTGGTGGCAGTGCTGAGGGAATGGTGGCAGTGCCATGGGGTTGTGGTGGCGGCGCTGAGAGGGGGTGGTGGCAGCGCTGAGTGAGGGGGTGGTGGTGGCGCTGAGAGAGGGGGTGTTGGCAGTGTTGTAATGGGGTGGTGGCAGCGCTGACAGAGGGGGTGGTGGCTGAGCTAGGGTGCTGGTAACTGGGGAGGTGTGGAGGCGGCGCTGTGGGGATTGGTGTCGCTGCTGAGGAGGGGTGGTAGCGGAGCTGAGGAGCAGGTTGGTGGTGCCCCTGGGGATGTTTGTTGTTGGCACTGACAGAGCAGGGTGGTGGTGGCACTGAGAGGAGGTGGTGGCAGCGCTGACAAGGCAGGTGGTAGCACTGAGAGGGGGTGGTGGAGGCATTGAGAGAGGGGGTGGTGGCAGTGCTGAGAGACGGGGTGGCGGTGGCACTGAGAGGGGTTGGTGGCAGCGCTGAAAGGGCATGGTGGCAGTGATGAGAGGGGGTGGTGGCAGCACTGAGAGGGTTTGGTCGCAGCGCTGAGTGGGTGTGGTGGTGGCGTTGAGAGGTGTGATAAAGGTGTTGAGAGGGGGTGGTGGCATTGCATAGATGGGGTGCTCCTGGCGGTGCTGAGAAGGGGTGATAGCAGCATTGAGAGTGGTTGGTGGCGGTGCTGAGATGAGGTGGTGGCGGCTCTGAGAGAGGGGGTGGTGGCAGCACTGAGAGGAGGTGCTGGCGGCGCTGAGGCAGGATGGTGGCGGTACTGAGAGAGGGTGGTGGCAGTGCTGAGGGAATGGTGGCAGTGCCATGGAGTTGTGGTGGCGGCGCTGAGAGGGGGTGGTGGCAGCGCTGAGTGAGGGGGTGGTGGTGGCGCTGAGAGAGGTGATGGGGCGGCGCTGAGAGAGGGGGTGTTGGAAGTGTTGTAATGGGGTGGTGGCAGCGCTGACAGAGGGGGTGGTGGCTGAGCTAGGGTGCTGGTAACTCTGGGGAGGTGTGGAGGCGGCGCTGTGGGGATTGTGAGGAGGGGTGGTAGCGGAGCTGAGGAGCAGGTTGGTGGTGCCCCTGGGGATGTTTGTTGTTGGCGCTGAGAGAGCAGGGTGGTGGTGGCACTGAGAGGAGGTGGTGGCAGCGCTGACAAGGCAGGTGGTAGCACTGAGAGGGGGTGGTGGCGGCATTGAGAGAGGGGGTGGTGGCAGTGCTGAGAGACGGGGTGGCGGTGGCATTGAGAGGGGTTGGTGGCAGTGCTGAAAGGGCATGGTGGCAGTGATGAGAGGGGGTGGTGGCAGCACTGAGAGGGTATGGTCGCTGCGCTGAGTGGGTGTGGTGGTGGCGTTGAGAGGTGCGGTAGAGGTGTTGAGAGGGGGTTGTGGTGTTGCATAGATGGGGTGCTCCTGACGGTGCTGAGAAGGGGTGATAGCGGCACTGAGAGAGGGGGTGGTGGCAGCACTGAGAGGAGGTGCTGGTGGCGCTGAGGCAGGATGGTGGCGGTACTGAGAGAGAGTGGTGGCAGTGCTGAGGGGATGGTGGTAGTGCCATGGGGTTGTGGTGGTGGCGCTGAGAGGGAGTGGTGGCAGCGCTGAGTGAGGGGGGTGGTGGTGGCGCTGAGAGAGGGGGTGGTGGCTGAGCTAGGGTGCTGGTAACTCCAGGGGGGTGTGGAGGCAGCGCTGTGGGGATTGGTGGCGCTGCTGAGGAGGGGTGGTAGCGGAGCAGAGGAGCAGGTTGATGGTGCGCCTGGGGATGTTTGTTGTTGACGCTGAGAGAGCAGGGTGGTGGTGGCACTGAGAGGAAGTGGTGGCAGCGCTGACAGGGCAGGAGGTAGCATTGAGATTGGGTGGTGGCGGCATTGAGAGAGGGGGTGGTGGCAGTGCTGAGAGAGGGGGTGGTGGTGGCGCTGAGAGGGGGTGGTGGTGCTGTTGAGTGGGGGTGGTGGCAACGTTGAGAGTGGATGGTGGCAGCGCTGACAAGGACTGGTGGTGGCCCTGAGAGAACAGAGTGGTGGCGGGACTGAGATGGGGTTGTGGGTGCGCTGAGAGAGAGAGGTCGTAATGCTGAGGGAGTGTGGTTGCCGCACTGAGGGGGTTAGTGGTTAAGCTGAGTGGAGGTTGGTGGCAGCACTGATGGGGGGGTCGTGGCGGCGCTTGGGGGAGGTTGGTGGCACTGAGAGAGTGGGGTGGTGGCAGCACTGAGAGGGGTGGTGGCAGCGCTGAGAGGGGTGGTGGCAGTGTTGAGTGGGTATTGGTGGTGACGCTGTGAGAGCTGGGTGATGGCGGCACTGAGAGGAGATGGTGACGGCACTGAGAGGGGGTGGTGGCAGCACTGAGAGTGGGAGGTGGTAATGCCCAGGGTATGTGGACGCAGAGCTGAGGACGATAGTGGTGGCACTGAGTGGGGGTTGGTGGCGGCACTGAGGGGCAGGTTGGGGCTGCCCCTGGGGATGTTTGGTGGTGATGCGGAGAGAGCTGGGTGCTGGTGGCACTGAGAGGAGATGGTGGCAGCACTGAGAAGGGGTGGTGGCAGCGCTGAGAGGAGGTGGTGGCAGCACTGAGAGGGGGTGGTGGTAGCGCTGAGAGAGGGGGGTGGTGGTGTCGCTGAAAAGGTGGGTGGTGGCACTGAGAGGAGGTGGTGGTGGCATTGAGAAGGGGGGCATTGGCGGGGTTGAGAGAGTGGGTGGTCGCGGTGCTGAGTGAAGGTGGTGTCGGCATAAAGTGGGTGTGGGGGCAAGGCTGAGAAAGGGAGTGGTGGCAGTGTTGAGAGGGTGTGTTTGTGGTGCAGAGAGAGGGTGGTGGTAATGCCAAGGGGATGTGGTTGCGGCGCTGTGAGAACGTGGTTGTAACACCGAGGGGGTATGACAGTGGCACTGAGGGGGGGTGGCGGCACTGAGAGAGTGGGTGGTGGCAGCGCTGAGAGTGGAGTGGTGGCGGCGCTGAGAGGGGGTGCTGGTGGCGCTGAGAGAGCGTGGTGGCAGCGCTGAGAGGAGGTGGTGGCAGCATTGAGAAGGGGTGTTGGCAGCACTGGGAGAGGTGAGTGGTGGCGGCGCTGAGAGGGGGTGGTGGTAGCGGCACTGAGAGGGGGTGATGACGGCTTTGAGAGATAGGGTGGCGGCACCGAGAGTGGGTGGTGGCAATGCCAAGGGGGTGTGGTCGCAGCACTGAATGGGTGTGGTGGTGGCGTTGAGAGGTGTGGTAGAGGTGTTGAGAGGGGGTCATGGCGTTGCATAGATGGGGTGCTCCTGGCGGTGCTGAGAAGGGGTGATAGCAGCATTGAGAGTGGTTGGTGGCGGTGCTGAGATGAGGTGGTGGCGGCGCTGAGGCAGGATGGTGGCGGTACTGAGAGAGGGTGGTGGCAGTGCTGAGGGGATGGTGGCAGTGCCATGGGGTTGTGGTTGCGGCGCTGAGAGGGGGTGGTGGGAGCGCTGAGTGAGGGGGGTGGTGGTGGCGCTGAGAGAGGTGATGGGGCGGTGCTGAGAGAGGGGGTGTTGGCAGCATTGTAATGGGGTGGTGGCAGCACTGACAGAGGGGGTGGTGGCTGTGCTAGGGTGCTGGTAACTCCGGGGGGGTGTGGAGGCGGCGCTGTGGGGATTGGTGGCGCTGCTGAGGAGGGGTGGTAGCGGAGCTGAGGAGCAGGTTGGTGGTGCCCCTGGGGATGTTTATTGTTGGCGCTGAGAGAGCAGGGTTGTGGTGGCACTGAGAGGAGGTGGTGGCAGCGCTGACAGGGCAGCTGGTAGCACTGAGAGGGGGTGGTGGCAGTGCTGAGAGAGGGTGTAGTGGTGGCGCTGAGAGGGGGTGGTGGCAACATTGAGAGAGGGGTTGGTGGCAGTGCTGAGAGAGGGTGTGGTGGTGGCGCTGAGAGGGGGTGGTGGCAACTTTGAGATTGGATGGCGGCAGCGCTGACAGGGAGTGGTGACGGCGCTGAGAGAACAGAGTGGTGGCGGGACTGAGATGGGGTGGTGGCTGCGCTGAGAGAGAGAGGTCGTAATGCTGAGGGAGTGTGGTTGCCGCACTGAGGGAGTTAGTCGTGGCGCTTAGTGGAGGTTGGTGGCGGCACTGATGGGGGGGTCGTGGCGGCGCTTGCGGGAGGTTGGTGGCACTGAGAAAGTGGGTGGTGGCAGCACTGAGAGGAGGTGGTAGTGGCTCTGAGAGTGGGTGCTGGCGGTGCGGAGGCAGGATGGTGGCAGTACTGAGAGAGGGTGGTGGCAGTGCTGAGGGGATGGTGGCATCGCCATGGGGTTGTGATGGTGGCACTGAGAGAGGTTGGTGGTGGCACTGCGTGGATGGTGGTGGTGCCATGTGATTGTGGTGGTGGCGCTGAAAGAGGGTGGTGGTAACACCAAGGGGGTGTGCAGGTGGCACTGAGGGGGGTGGTGGCGGTGTTGAGTGGGAGGTGGTGGCGGCACTGAGAGAGTGGGTGGTGGCGGTGCTGAGAGAAGGGGTGGTGGTGCTGAGAAGGGGTGGTGGCAGCACTGAGAGAGGGGATGTGATTGCGGCACTGAGAGGGGCTGGTGGTAACACCGAGCGGGTGTGGTGGCGGCACTGAGTGGGGGGTGGTGTCGGCACTGAGAGAGTGGGTAGTGGTGGTGCTGAGAGAAGGGGTGGTGGTGCTGAGAGGGGTGGTGGCAGCACTGAGAGAGGGGATGTGGCTGCGGTGCTGAGAGGGGGTGGTGTCGGCGTTGAGAGGCAATGGTAGCAATGCTGAGATAGGGGGTTGTGGCACCATGGGGGTGTGTTGGCATCGCTGAGAGGGGGTGGTGGCGTCACTGAGGGGATGGTGGTGGCACTGAAAAGAGGTGGTGGCAGTGCAGTGAGGGGAGTGGTGGTGTCACTGAGGGGGTGGTGGCAGCACTGAAAGGGGTGGTGGCTGAGCTGAGAGAGGGTGGTGATAACGCTGAGGGGATGTGGTTGTGGTGCTGAGAGTGGGTCGTTGTTTCACCAAGGGGGTTATTGGCAGCACTGAGGGTGTGGTGGTTGCGCTGTAGGGCAGGTAGGTGGCACCCCTGGGGCTGTTTGGTGGTGGCGTTGAGAGAGCTGGATGGTGGTGGCACTGAGAGGAGGTGGTGGTGGCACTGTCGAGGTAGTGATGTCACAGAGAGGGGGTGGTGGCGGCGCTGAGCAGAGGTGGTAGCGGCACTGAGAGGGGGTGGTGGTGGCATTGAGAGGGGGTGGTGGCGTTGCATAGATGGGGTGCTGCTGGCGGTGCTGAGGAGTGGTAGCAGCATTGAGAGTAGTTGGTGGCGGTGCTGAGATGATGTGGTGGCGGCACTGAGAGAGGGGGTGGTGGCAGCACTGAGGAGGTGCTGGCGGCGCTGAGAGAGGGTGGTGACGGTGCTGAGAGGATGCTGGCGGTACTGAGAGAGGGTGGTGGCGGCGCTTTGGGGATGGTGGCGGCACTATGGGGGTGTGTTGGCTTCGGTGAGAGGGGGTGGTGGCATCACTGAGGGAATGGTGGCGACGTCAACGGGGGTGTGATGGTGGCGCTGAGAGGGGATGGTAGCGGAGCTGAGAGGTGATGGTGGTGGCGCTGAGAGAGGTTGTGGTAGTGGCGCTGAAAGAGGGAGG
This sequence comes from Narcine bancroftii, assembly GCF_036971445.1. Classification (NCBI taxonomy): domain Eukaryota; kingdom Metazoa; phylum Chordata; class Chondrichthyes; order Torpediniformes; family Narcinidae; genus Narcine; species Narcine bancroftii. The sequence continues at coordinate 53,381,735 of NC_091480.1, read as the reverse complement.
TGGTAACGCTGAGGGGGTGTGGTCACGGCACTTATGGGGGTTGTGGCGGCACTGTGGGGTTTAGTGGTGGTGCTTAGGGACAGGTTGGTGGCACTGAGAGAGTATGGTGGCAGTACTGAGAGAGAGTGATGGCAGCGCTGAGGGGATGGTAGCGGCGACATGGGGGTGTGGTGGCGGCACTGAGAGTGGGTGGTGGCTGCACTGTGAAGGGGTGGTGGCGGTGCTAAGAGAGGGGGTAGTGATGCTGAGAGGAAGTGGTGGCGGTGCTGAGAGGGGTGGTGGCAGTGTTGAATGGAGATTGGTGATGGCACTGAGGGGCAGGTTGGTGGTGGCACTGAGGGGCAGGTTGGTGGTGCCCCTGGGGATGTTTGGTGGTGACGCTGTGAGAGCTGGGTGCTGTTGGCACTGAGAGGAGATGGTGGAAGCACTGAGAGGCGGTGGTGGCAGCGCTGAGTAAGGGGGGTGGTGGTGGCGCTGAGTGAGGTGATGGGGCGGCGCTGAGAGAGGGGGTGTTGGCAGCATTGTAATGGGGTGGTGGCAGCGCTGACAGAGGGGGTGGTGGTATCCCTGAGGGGCTGTGGAGGCAGCGCTGAAGGGGATAGTGGCGGCACTGTGGGGATTGGTGGCGCTGCTGAGGGGTGGTAGCGGAGCTGAGGAGCAGGTTGGTGGTGCCCCTGGGGATGTTTGTTGGTGGCGCTGAGAGAGCGGGGTGATGGCAGCACTGAGTTGAGGTGGTGGCAGCGCTGAGAGGGGAGGTGGTAGCACTGAGATGGAGTGGTGGTGGCGCTGACAGGGGATGGAAGCACTGCAAGGGGTTGGCAGCGGCACTGAGAGAGGGTGGTGATGGTGATGAGCAGACGGTGGTGGCACCATGGGGGTGTGGTGGTGGTGTGGAGGGGAGTGGTGACTGCGCTGAGACGCGGGTTGGTGGCGCTCCTGGGGATATTTTGTGGTGGCTCTGAGAGAGCGGTGTGGTGGGGGCACTGAGAGGAGGTGGTGGCAGCGCTGCCAGGGGAGGTTGTAGCACTGAGAGGGGGTGGTGGTGGCATTGAGAGAGGGGGTGGTGGCAGTGCTGAGAGAGGGGGTGGTGGTGGCACTGAGAGGGGGTGGTGGTGCTGTTGAGTGCGGGTGGTGGCAACGTTGAGTGGATGGTGGCAGCACTCACAGGGAGTGGTGGCGGCGCTGAGAGCAGAGTGGTGGCGGCACTGAGATGGGGTGGTAGCTGCGCTGAGAGAGAGAGGTCGTAATGCTGAGGAGGGTAGTGGTGGAGCTGAGTAAGGGTTGCTGGCGGCACTGATGGGGGGTCGTGGCGGCGCTTGGGGGAGGTTGGTGACACTGAGAGAGTGGGGTGGTGGCGGTGCTGAGGCAGGATGGTGGCGGTACTGAGAGAGGGTGGTGGCAGTGCTGAGGGGATGGTGGCAGCGCCATGGGGTTGTGGTGGCGGCGCTGAGAGGGGGTGGTGGTGGCACTGAGTGGATGGTGGCAGTGCCATGGAGTTGTGGTGGTGGCGCTGAGAGAGGGTGGTGGCTGCGCCTAGAAGGGGTGGTGGCTGCGCTGACAGAGGGTGGTGGTAACACCGAGGGGGGGTGCAGGTGGCGCTGAGGGGGTGGTGGCGGTGTTGAGTGGGGATTGGTGGTGGCACAGGGGCAGGTTGGTGGTCCCCCTGGGGATATTTGGTGGTGGCGCAGAGTGAGCAGGCTGGTGGCGGCACTGAGAGGGCAGGTGGCAGCACTGACATGGGGTGCTGGCGGTGCTAAGAGGGGATTGTGGTGTCGGTGCTGAGAGGGATGTTGGCAGTGCTGAGAGGGGTGGTGGCAGCACTGAGAGTGGATGGTGACGGTGCTGAGAGAGGATGGTGGCGGTACTGTGAGAGGCCAAGGATTGAGGTTTTTGATTGGGGAAAAGCTAGATTTGAGGAGATGCGAAAGGACTTGCAGGGTGTGCATTGGGACAATTTGTTTTATGGGCAGGATGTAGTAGAGAGATGGAAGTCTTTTAAAGATCAGATTTTGAGAGTGCAAAAGCTTTATGTTCCTGTTAGGTTAAAAGGAGGGGCAAAAGGTTTGAGAGAGCCGTGGTTTTCAAGGAATATTGGAAACTTGGTTCGAAGAAAAAGGGAGGCATACATTAGATATAAGAAGCATGGAGTTAAGGAGATGTTTGAAAGATACATTGAATGTAAGAGGAATCTTAAGAGAGGAACTAGGAAAGCTAAAAGAAGGTACGAGAAAACTATGGCAAGCAGGGTGAAAACTAATCCAAAAGAGTTCTACAAATATGTTAATGGTAAGAGGAAAGCTAGAGACAAAATTGGTCCCTTAGAAAATCAGAGCGGAAAACTGTGTGTGGAGCCTAGAGAAATGGGGGAGATATTGAACAGTTTCTTTTCTTCGGTATTCACTAAGGAGAAGGATATTGGGAGATGTGAGATAAAAAAAGCAAATTGGGTAAATATGGGGAATATAGAGATTACAAAAGGTGTAGTTTTAAGGCTTTTGAAGAATGTAAAGGTGGATAAGTCTCCGAGACCAGACGGGATCTTCCCCAGGACATTGAGAGAAGTGAAGGAGGAAATAGCAGAGGCTCTGGCGGTAATTTTCCAAATGTCATTAGATATGGGGATAGTGCCGGAGGATTGGCGCATTGCGCATGTGGTTCCGTTATTTAAAAAGGGTTCAAGGAGGAAGCCTGGCAACTATCGGCCTGTAAGTTTGACGTCTGTGGTAGGTAAATTAATGGAGAAAATTCTTAGAGATAGTACTTATAAACATCTGGATAGACAGGGTCTGATCAGGAGCACTCAACATGGATTTGTGGGAGGAAGGTCATGTTTGACCAATCTGATTGAATTTTTTGAAGAGGTGACTAGGAATGTGGATGAGGGTAGCGCAGTGGATGTTGTCTATATGGACTTCAGTAAGGCCTTCGATAAGGTACCACATGGAAGGTTAGTTAGGAAGGTGCAGTCTTTAGGTATAAATTTTAAGATAGTCAAATGGATTGAACATTGGCTGAAAGGGAGAGGCCAGAGAGTGGTAGTGGATAATTGTCTGTCAGGTTGGAGGCCAGTGACCAGTGGTGTGCCTCAAGGATCTGTATTGGGCCCATTGTTGTTCATTATATACATTAATGATCTAGATGATGGGGTGGTGAATTGGATTAGTAAATATGCAGACGATACTAAGATAGGTGGAATAGTGGATAATGAAGAAGGTTTTCAAGGATTGCAGAGGGATTTGGGCTGCTTAGAAAAGTGGGCTGAAAAATGGCAGATGGAATTTAATGCTGATAAGTGTGAGGTGCTTCATTTTGGTAAGAAGAATCAGAATAGGACATACGTGGTAAATGGGAGAGCATTGAGGAATACAGAAGAGCAGAAAGATTTAGGAGTAACGGTACATCGTTCCCTGAAGGTAGAAACTCACGTGAATAGGGTGGTGAAGAGAGCTTTTAGTATGCTGGCCTTTATCAATCATTGCATGGAATATAGGAGTTGGGAGGTGATGTTGAGATTGTATAAGACGTTGGTGCGGCCTAATTTGGAGTTCTGTGTGCAGTTCTGGTCGCCTAATTATAGGAAGGATATAAACAGAGAGGAGAGAGTGCAGAGAAGGTTTACCAGAATGTTACCTGGGTTTAAGCATCTAGAGTATAGGGAGAGATTGGACACATTAGGTCTTTATTCTTTGGAGCGTAGAAAGTTGAGAGGGGATTTGATAGAAGTATTTAAGATTATGAAAGGGATAGACAGAGTGGATGTGGATAGACTATTTCCGTTAAGAAGAGGAAAGATTAAAACAAGAGAACATGAGTTAAGAATTAAGGGGCAGAGGTTTAGAGGTAACATGAGGGGGAACTTCTTTACTCAGAGAGTGGTAGCCGTGTGGAATGATCTTCCGGGAGAAATAGTGGCGGCGGAGTCAATTGTATTATTTAAGAAAAGGTTGGACAGGTATATGGATGAGAAGAAGATGGAGGGTTATGGGCATTGTGCAGGGAGGTGGGACTAGAAAGGGGTGTTTGGTTCGGTGCGGACTAGGAGAGCCTAATGGCCTGTTTCCGTGCTGTAATTGTTATGTTATGTTATGTTATGGGTAGTGATGGCGATGAATGGATGGTGGTGGCGCCATGGGGGTGTGGTGGCAGCGCTGAGAGGGATGGTGGCAGCGCTGAAGGGATGGTGGCGGTGCTGAAGGGGGTGGTGGTGGTGTTGAGTGAGGATTGGTGGTGGCGCTGAGGAGGGTGGTGGCAGCGCTGAGGGGCAGGTTGGGGGTGCTCCTGGGGATGTTTGGTGGTTACTCTGAGTGAGCGGGGTGGTGACAGCGCTGAGAGGAAGTGGTGATGGCACTGAGAGGGGGAGGTGGCGGCATTGAGAGAGGGGGTGATGGCAGTGCTGAGAGAGGGGGTGGTAGCAGCGCTGAGAGGGGCTGCTGGCGGTGTTGAGTGGGGGTGGTGGCGGTGCTGAGAGAGGGGGTGGTGGCAGCGCTGAGAGTGGATGATGGCAGCGCTCAGATGGAGTTATGGCGGCGCTGAGAGAGGGGGTGGTAGTGGCGCTGAGAGAGGGAGGTGCAACACTGAGGGGGTGTGGTCACGGCACTGATAGGGGTTGTGGCAGCATTGAGTGGGGATTGGTTGTGGCACTGAGGGGCAGGTTGGTGACGCCTCTGGGGATATTTAGTGGTGGTGCTTTGAGAGCTGGGTGGTGGCGGCACTGAGAGGAGCTGGTGGTGGCACTGAGAGGGGGTGGTGGCGGTGCAGAGAGGAGGTGGTGGCGACACTGAGAGGGGGTTGTGGCAGCGCTGAGAGGAAGTGGTGGTGGTGCTGAGAAAGGGTGGTGCTGATGCCGAAGAGGTGTGGTGGCGGCACTGAGGGGCCTGGTGGCAGTGTTGAGTGGGGATTGGTTGTGGCACTGAGGGGAAGGTTGGTGGCGCCCCTGGGGATGTTTGGTGGTGCCGCTGAGAGAGCTGGGTGTTGGCAGTGCTGAGAGAGAGGTTGGTGGTGGCACAGAGAGAGGGGGTGGTTGCAGCATTGAGAAGGGGTGGTGGTGGGCTCAGGGGTAAGTGGTGGTGCTGAGGGGTTGTCGTGGTGGCACTGGGGGCTTGGCGGCGGTGCTGGGGGGGTGGTATTGACACCAGTACAACACATCGGCAACCAAGACCAGCTCGCGCGAGAACACAGTCACCATTTATTTTGTTCACTACTGCCATCCTGAGACTGGCCAGAAAATTACTGTACCCACTTCTTCATTAAACTTTGCAGCAAACTGAATAATAACAAGACTGATGTTTCAGAACGCCCCCTTTTTGTCACCGACCCCTGAATGCCCGATTTTCCCTTACCACCCCCTTGGATTTTTCCACTGCCCACAGGGCACCAACGCCCACTTTGTGAATCACTACCCTAGACAGAGCATCGGTTGGCTCATTGAGCTTCCCCAGCTGATACAAGATCTAGTAATTGAAGGTGGACGCTCAATTCTCCACCCCATGATCTTGTCATTTTTGATTTTTCCCCGTTGTTCATTGTTAAGCATAAAAGCGACGGCTCTCTGGTCCATCACCACGGTGAAGGGTCTGCCAGCCAAATAATGCCTCCAGTGGCGCACTGCCTCCACTATAGCCTGTGCCTCCTTCTCAATGGCCGAGTGCTGGAGATCGGGGCCCTGGAGGGTTCGTGAAAGGAATTCCATGGGCCTGCTTGCTTGGTTCAGCATGGCGGCCAGGGCAAAATCGAAGCCGTCGTTCTCCACTTGGAAAGGGATGGATTCATCAATGGCGTGCATCGCCACCTTGGTAATCTCATCCTTCATGCCCTCGAAGGCCTTTTGGGCCTCCACCGATGGGGAAAACGTGGTGGTTTTCACCAGTGGTTGGGCTTTGTCTGTGTAGTTGGGGAGAAGGAATGGTGGCGGCGCTGAGAGGGGTTGGTGGCAGCGCTGAGAGGGGGTGGTGGTGGCACTGAGATGGGTTTTGGAGCAGTGTGAGTTCCAGTGGGGGCGCACGCGCTTGGGGTTGGGGGCAATGACACCACTCTCCACCACGTACCCCAGCATTGCCAACTGCGTGCTACTGAACACAATTCTTCTGATTGTATGTTAAGTTCAGGGTTTTAGCGGTGGCCAGAAGCTTTTGCAAGTTCTCATCATGTTCTTCTTGGGTACGGCCGAAGATGGTGACACTATCCAGATAGGGATACGTGGCTTTTAATTTATTGTCATCCACCATGCAGTCCATTTCCCTTCGGAACTCTGACACTCCATTCGTGAGGCCGAATGGGACCCACAGAAAGTGGTAGAGGCAGCCATTGGCCTCAAACGCTGTGAATGGATGGGCCTCCAGGCAGATCCGGATCTGGTGGTACGCTGATTTGAGGTCTATGGTGGAGAAGACCCAGTACGGGTCGATCTCGTTCACCATGTCAGCTATGCAGGAGAGAGTGTAGGTGTTCAATAAGGTGAACCTATTGATAGTCTAGCTATAATCGATGACCATCTGGTGCTTCTCCCCACTCTTAACCACCACCACTTGTGCCCTCCTGGGGCTGTGACTGGGTTCTATGATACCCTCTGCTAGTAGCCGCCTCACCAGCTTTTATAAACTCCCCGTCCCCAGGGCTGTATTGTGGTGGTAGTTTTGCAGTCAGGGGTGAGGTTTTGAAATAGGGGCACAGAGGCTCCCGGAGGGTAGCCAGTCCACAGGTTGGGTGCCCTGGATGGCGTTCCGATGTGTGATTGGTCGTGTTTGGAAGTGGGAAGTGAGCCCTCCAGGAATTGGCTATTTCTGACTGTGAGGGGAGGATGGGGCCCGTCAAACTGCATCAGCACGCTCTTTAGTTGACACTGGAAATTTCGTCCCAGTAAGATTGGTGCATTACCAGCAGTTTGAAGTTTTTATACTTTGCGCCCCTCACGGTTAGGATCATGGTGCAGCACCCGTGGATTTCCGGAGAGTGGGACTTGTATGCTAACGCTGCCCTACACTTGGCAGGGGCACTAGCAGGGTGTAGTTTTGGACCATGCCTGGGTGTATGTAGCTCTCAGTACTCCTCATGTCGAATAGGCATCCCATGGTGTGACCATTTATCTCGATGTCCATCATTGATCGCACCAGTTGGTGTGGCCTGTTCTGGTCCATCATGATGGAGGTCAGTGTCAACTCATTGTTGGAAATTTTGGGATGGCTTTGTCGCATTCTGTACCGTTATTCTCAAACAACAAATCAAGATGGAATGTGGCACTTGACCAGGAAGTGGTTTTCTTTGTATTGCTTGATGAGCCCTGTCCAACTCTAGACCTTTTGGGAAATGCTTTATTCCCAAAATCTCAGGAATCCACCTGAAAAAACTGGACTCAGTCTGGACCTTCAAAATCTTCCAGAAGGCCAACTGTCGTAACATTATTCCTTCGACTTTGTTTCTCCAAAGCAAATTTTCTTTAACAAATCATTTTTCTGAATTTCCCAGACGGTAAACAAATCCTCCATCTGTCCCATCTTCTCTTTGCACTGATTAACATAATCTTTACAGTCCATAAATTCTTCTTCAAACTTCTTAAATTTGTCCTGAACCTTATCCACAGCCTTCAAACTTTTTGCCACATCCATTTTAACAGAAGCTATTTCTCCCTTCATTTCAGCAAATTGATCTTTCATAATTGAGAAACCTTGACTTATTTGTACAGCCAAATTATCCACTTGCTTAGATAATTCAGCAGTTGAAAGTAAATCTGATTGGTGAAGGCCAGACTTAAACTTCCTCACCATACGCCTCTCCTGAAATATTTGTTTCCTCTTCCATCTGATGTTGATGCTCTTTCTCCTCCATTCCAACGATGTCCTCCTCTTTCTACATCGATATAAGGGCCAACTCAGCCCGACTGAGGGTATGTATGCCTTCCCCCATCAGCCCAGAATAACTGGGTCGAGGAAGACCAGGTGCCCCCACAGCCTGGGCCATTTTGGGTGAAGATTCATGCATGCGCAGTAGATCTTTCTGGTCGGGAGTAGGGTGATGTTGCGCACTGGCACCATCTTGCGCGACTGCAAGTCGAGAGTCAGTGCCGGTGTTGTGTGCACCTTACTGCGGGACTGACACTGTGGTCTGGATTGAAGGGAAATTGAATCCTGAGCTCCATTTGTAAGATAGGCTGAGATTCCTCCATTGAGGTTAACTGTTTAGTGGCTGTTTTCTTTGCAGTTTGAGTCTTGGTTTTTCTCATAATTGCTAATAGAATACTTGAACAATATAATCAAGTTTTGAAAATAATTTTAAAACTTTTATACGGGCTTTTAAAAGTTCTGCCAGGGGGAGGTGTTTTCTCATGTCTTCTCCCTGCATGTTAAGAATAATAGGATTTTTTTATGCTGATTTGAGTCAAGCCGTGATTAAACGTCATAAAGAATTTAATTCCGCTTAAGCTGGTTTGTGGAAAAATGGTTATAAATTTGCTTTGCATTACCCTGCTGTACTTAAAGTTTTTATGGTGATTATCAGTCTCAATTTTTTTTTGCTTTTGCTAACTCTTTACCTGACAATAAGCAGGGTCAAAATTCCAACAGGTTTTCTCAGCAACTTGTAATTCAAAAAGGAAAGAGATGGAATCTCAACAGTTGATTGACAATGAATTTGATGACGATCAAGTTAACCGAGACTTAGAAGAAGCGTTTCATGCTTGAGATGATTTTTTGTTTTATTTTTGATTGCTCTGTTCGGGGTGGGGGGGTGGTTCAACTGCTGATCCTTCCAAAGTCGTTGGCCACTTTGTGGCATTTGTCACTCATGCATAATTAAAGGAGGTAATACTAATTAATATTCTTTAGTTGTTGGGGGTTTCTTTATGGGGTTTTCTGGTTTTTTTTTCCCTTTTTTTCTTTGAGGAGATCTTCAGTTTCATTTGTGTTGATGTCATGAGAAGGTGCTTCACTATTTATGGTGGGATGGTTATAGTGATATTTTATGGCTAATTTAAATTTTGCTAATTTTAATGTTAATGAGCTCAATAATCCAATTAAGAGAAAGAGAGTATTGACATATATTTAAAAAATTGAAGGTTTTTTAAAATTATTTTTCACACTATGAACCATATCAATCAAAATACATACAAAAATTTCCCTCTTAAATATACACAGTGGCATTTACACCCCTTTTTTCCCCCCTACCTTCCCTCCTCCCTTCCCATCCCCCTCCAAACCCATTAAACATTCAACATATACAATACAATAAAACCATTAAACAATGTCATCACACAATGAAAATAAACAAGAAAATTGTATCATCTATTTTACACACTGGATCAAGTCATTTTATCTTCTTATCATTTTATCATTTTAGGGGGTGAAGGTCCGAGGCAAGCCCTCTCTGTTATGTTCCATGTACGGTTCCCAAATTTGTTCAAATAATGTGACTTTATTTTTTAAATGATGTTATTTTTTCCAATGGAATACATTTATTCATTTCCATGTACCATTGCTGTACTCTCAGGCTCTCTTCTGATTTCCAAATTGACATGATACATTTTTTTGCTATCATAATAAATCTTTTTTGTGCTTCATCCAGTTTGAGGCCTAATTCTTTACTTCTTGTATTACTTTGAAGAAAGATTTCTGTATTTTTTGGCATGTTGCTTTTTGTGATTTTATTTGACGTGGCCATTTTGCAGGAGACACATTTGATTGAGAGAGAACATAAAAACTTAAAAAGAAATCGAGTTGGACAAGTTATAGCATCTTCGTTTAACTCTAAATCAAGGGGAGTTGCTATTTTGATTAATAAGAAGTTAGCTTCTAAAGTTGATTCAGTTTCTGAGGCAGCTGGTAGACTTTTTATTGTTAATTGTAAATTTTTTTCTGAATGTTGGACTTCAATGAATATCTATGCTCCTAATATTGATAATGAGCAATTTATTATAGATTCCTTTTTTAAATTTAAGGCAGGCTTATAACAAGATATAGGAGGCAATTTTAATTGCTGTTTCGACCCATTATTAGATAAATCTCCTAAATCAGTAATCAGAACTAAAATGGATAAACAGTTAATGGCACTAATGAAAGAAATGAATTTCGTAGATATATGTCGGAAATTAAACCCTTAAGAAAAAGATTTCTCATTTTATTCGTTTTGCCACGATTCTTATTCTAGAATAGATTTGTTTTTGTTATCAGCACAATTACAAGGTTGAGTTTTTAAGACTGAATAGTCTGATCATTCCTTGTTATTAATTACCTGTACTGCTTCAGAGAGAGTAGAGAATGTTTATTGTTGGCGATTTAATTCTTTTTTTTGTTGAAAGATCCTGAATTTTGTAAATTTATAAGTGATCAAATGCAATATATTTTGAAGATAAATACAGGATCAGTTGACAGTAAATTTGTTTTATGGGATGCTTTGAAAGCTTATTTACGAGGACAAATTATTAGTTATACTGTTAAAATTAAGAAACAACAAATGACTGAGATTAGCAAATTGGAAAAGGAGATAGAGATTTTGGAAAAATATTTACAACAAAACTCCACAGAAGACAAGAAAATATGTTTAGTTAACTTGAAATTACAATATAATTCGATACAACTGTATAAATGTGAGAAATTATTGCAGAGAACAGTGATATTACGAATTGGGAGAGAGAGCTCATAAAGTATTAGTATGGCAATTAAAGATGGAACAAGCTGCGATGATATGCTGCGGGACATCACTCGAGACATGGCACCTGGCCTAATGACATCCGACCACCAGGTGGGTCCAGAGGGCCCATGGTAATAAAGCCGAAGTCCTGACCATGTGCTCTCTCTCTCTCTCTCTCTCCCCAGGATCACTGCTGCAAGCAGCTAGCAGCCAACTAGATCTTTATGTGAGTGGAATACAGCTATGTTGCCCCAAACAGTATTGTGCCTGTGTTTTCCTTTGGTGCAGCCTGCCACAATTTATTCCACTCACATAAAGATCTAATTGGCTGCCAGTTCTACTGTCCACCTGAGGCAGCCCTTATCAAATCCACCTGGCCATTAGAGTGTTTCAGCATCAATTTTAAAGGCCCCTCCTGTCCACCAATAACAACTGTTACTTCCTCACTGTGATAGATGAGTTCTCCCAGTTCCCCTTCACCATCCCCTGCGCAGATGTGTCCATGGCAGCAGTAAATAAGTGCCTGAAACCCATCTTCAGCATGTGTGGATACCCTAACTACATCTACATAGACAGGGGGGGCAGCCGAGCTGCAGCAATACTTCCGAAAGAGGGGGATTGCTACCATCTGCACCACAAGCTATAACCCCCAAGGGAACAGGCAAGTAGAGAGGGAGAACGGTACCATTTGGAAGACGGTCCTTCTGATACTAAAGTCAAAGGACTTCCTGGTATCCAGGTGGCAGGAAGTGTTACCCGAGGCATTACACACGATACACTCGTTATTGTGTACTTCCACGAACATGACCCGACATAACAGATTTTTCTCTTTCATGAAGAAATCGATCCCGAGCTCGGAGGTGACACATTGAATGATCTCACCGGGCCCAGTGCTGATCAAGAAACATGGCCGAATGCATAAGAGGTCAAGGGGGGGAGAGCTGATCCATGCGAACCAGAACTACGCATTTGTGACATTCCCCGATGGGAGGGAGGACTCCATCTCCAAGAGGGACCTGGCGCCAGCCAAATAAGAACCGGCCGAAGAAGACGAGGAAGAACTAGAAGAACCCCACCCCAACCCAATTGATGTACCATCGGCACCGCTCAAAGCACCAACACCCTCCTCAGCCACACCATGGAGGACGAATGCCACCCCCCTGGGGACCCCCAACCCACTCAGTATACCCACAGCTCCTGGCCGAATGACCACCCCCCCCCAGCCAAAACCATGAACCCTCCCTAGGAGGTCACAGAAGGCATGGAAACCAATGGTACGCCTGGACTTGTGAGTAATACCAGGACTTTTTTAAAGGGAGTGAATGTGATGATACTCTGCGGTACATCCCTCGGCCAACAGGTGGCCAAGAGACACGGCACCCGGCCTAATGACATCCGACCACCAGGTGGGCCCAGAGGGCCCATGGTATAAAGCTGAGGTCCTGACCATGTGCTCTCTCTCTCTCTCTCTCTCTCTCTCTCTCTCTCTCTCTCTCTCTCTCTCTCTCTCTCTCCCCCCAGGATCACTGCTGCAAGCAGCTAGCAGCCAACTAGATCTTTATGTGAGTGGAATAAAGCTGTGTTGCCCCAAACAGTATTGTGCCTGCCACACAAGCTTCTAGAACAATAAATGTTATTAGACATGGAGGGCGTGGCAAGATGGCGTAAGGATCAGACGTGCCTTCCAGTCCTCTCCTGACTCTATCTTATTGTTTTGTCTAGAAATGCCCGTTAAAATTCTTTAAAAGTTTAGATAATTTCAGTGCTGTTAATTTAACTTATGATGGTACAATTGGTGGAAAAGAGCAAAAAAAAACGACAACAGATCATCTAAAAACTACATTTTCCAAAAGTTCAAGATTTGGAGCCTACCTACAGGAAAGACTCCGGGACTCAGCGTGAAATGGATCCCAGGAGAGAGGTACAGTGTTCGGAAGTAGAGCTCTATGTTACATCGGTAGAGCCCCCTAAAGAGGGCACCAAACAGCCTTTAGAACAAAGAGTTACTCAAAGGCATTTGTCAACTGTAGCGGTGGCGCTGCAAACTGCATCTTTTGAGATACAAGAACCTATCCAACTTGATGTACTGGGAGAATTTAATACATTATGGACTGGGGAAAACCCAGCCAAAATCTCTTCTAATTGAAAAGATTTTTGTGAATCTTGAATCTAAATTATCTTATACAATGCAGGGATAATTCAAGATTATGACTGAACTTTGGTGAAAATACATTCTCAACAGATGGCTGAGTTTGGAGCTTTTAAGCTTGAAGTGAGAGATAAATTTAATTCGTGTGAAGAAGATATAGATGAAATACGGGATCAAGTTTTTGATGTGACCAAAATGGTCAAGACTTACAAACTCAAAATAAAAATTTGGTGAAAAAGATTGATTATTTGGAAAACCAATCCAGATGGAACAATATAAAGATTATTGGTTTGCCGGAAGGTATGGAGGGACCAGACCAAAGAAAATTTTTTACTGAATGGATTCCGCAGGTGTTGGGTCAAGAACATTTCCCGGAAGGTATAATACTGGAACGTGCTCACAGAGCCTTGCGTAGAAGACCTATTTCAGGTCAAAGTCCAAGACCTGTTTTGGTTCGTTGCTTGAATTATTACGACAGAGAAATAATTTTACGAGTGGCTATTAGAAATGCACAACAGAGAAAATCACCCTTGATGATTCAAAATAATCGAGTTTTCTTCTATGCGGATTTGAGTCAAGAAGTTATGTTCCAACGACGGGAATTCAATCCTGCTAAAGAGTTGTTGTGGAAGAAAGGTTACAAGGCAATCCAGCTGTTTTGAAGGTTTTTCAAGATGGTTGCCAACCAAAGTTCTTTGATTCTCCAAAGGAAGCTATAGCATTTGCTCAAGAGCTGCCAATTACTCAGTTTCAACAGAGACATGGTCGACCGTGATCTCTAAGGAGACAAGAGATGGAAGAAAAGAGCCGTGCTCCATGAAGGAATGGTTGTAATGGTGACTCGGCAGTTGGAGCTGATTAAAAGAAGAGTTGTTCTTTTTTTTTCTAATTTTTTTTTAAAAAAAGGGATATTAAATAATGATGATGTTAGTTTAAGATGAAGTGAGAGTTGGGGGAAAGAACTGGATAGGCACTATTTCCTGAAAGTCATCTGCTACGTGTGAGTTATCTCACACCCATTTTTTTGGGGAGTTACCGCATTGCGGGGTTTAGACGGGAGGGGGTATTTTTAACCTCCTACCCGTTTTTTTTGTATTATTAGATTAAAGAGTGAAGGGGTTTTTTTTTGTTTAAATATTTTTAAAAAAGCATAAGAAAGTATTTGATTGTTTAAAAAACTAAAAATTGATGTGGATTTTTTTTGTAAAGTTTATTCAGTAGATAAGGAATATCTGAAATTTAAATGTGAATGGGATGGATAAGTTTTTTTTATATTTTTTCTTTAACTTTAAGGTGAAAGGAGTGGTAATTCTGGTGTATATTATTTTGCTATTTTAGTTATAGAACGAAGGGAATAATGGTGAAAGTTATAAATTGAATTGTACAATTCTTAATGAGGCTTGAATTTTGTTTGTGGTTTATGCTCTATTTGTTGAAGATATAGATTTCGTTGTAGATGTGTTTTTATTATTTGGATATCTGAATTTTAACGTAATGATTGGGGATATTTAAATGTGGTATTGGAGCTTTTGTTGGATAATTATTCAAGAGTAAAAGGGAAAAATGGTGGAAGAGTACTAAAATTGAATTGTACAATGCTTAATGAGGTTTGAATTTTGTTTTAAGATGGTGGTTTATGTGACTAATATGATGATAGATGTGAAGTTAGTTGATATTTGGTGAAGGTTTATCTCTATAGAGAAAGTTTTTTTTCATCTTTTTTTCATACAATTTTTTTTAAGAATTGATTATTGTTTAAGAATTTTTGATAGATAATGTTACTAAATTTTTTATATTAAGTTTGAGTTAAATATATGTTTCATCTTAACTCCGTTTGTTAAATATATGCATTTAAGTTTGATTTAAATATGTTTTTTAAGTCTGATATCTTAGTATTAATTACTTTTCTTTTTGTTAGCATTTTAATCAGTTATGTTTTTGGTTTTTTTTGTAAGTGGGCTTTTTTTCTCACATATATTATTAACTTTATTAATTCTTCACTCTTTATTTTGGGGGGGAAAGGGGGGGTTGGACTAATTTGAGTTGGGTTATTAATGTGTAATAATTATTGGGAAGGGTATAGTTTATTTAGATTACTGATATTGTATTGTAATTTTATTAGTTTATTCTTAATTTTTTTTAATGTAATCCTATATGTTATTCATGTTATAAAATCTTAAATAAAGTTTAAAAAAAATGTTATTAGACATGACTCGTTAATTACGTATAAACCTCAAGAAATTAATGATGAATTTCATATGTTTTATGAGAAATTGTATACTTCTACAGTCTTGGAAGATGAAGTCAAAATTGACTTTTTTTAAAATCGGGTTTAACTTTACCTTCTTTGAAAGATATGGAAATTAAGGTATTAGTTGCTTCCCTTACTATTAAAGAATTGACGGAAGTGCTTTGGTCCATGCCGAGTGGCAAGTCCCCTGGTGATGATGGGTTTTCTTCAGAATTTTATAAGGAATTTCAGGATTTGTTCATTCCTTTTTTGATGGAGATTTTGGTTCAAGCAATGAAGACTGGGTCTTTTCTGGATTCCTTTTCTAAAGCAATTATTACTGTTATTCTCAAGAAAGATAGGGATCCCTTAAAAGCAGGATCCTATAAACCTATTTCTTTGTTAAACGTGGATTATAAAATTGTACCCAAGGTTCTGGCTAATAGATTGGCTAAATACTTACCCGATTTGATTCATGTAGATCAGACAAGCTTTATTAAGAATCGTTATTCAGCAGATAACATTGTTAAGTTGATTTCTTTAGTTAATATTTCTCGGGAGAAATCTGACCAACCAATGGTAATTTCTCTTGATGCAGAAAAGGCCGATAGAGTAGAATGGAGTTTTTTTGTTCAAAGTTTTGGAAAAGTTCAAGTTCGGGCCTCTTTTTATTGGTTGGATTAAGGCTTTATATAAAAATCTTATTACTAGAATGGTGAGAAATGGACAGGTGTCTTTACATTTTGTGTTACTGAGATCGACTAGACAGGGCTTCCCCTTGTCGCCAGCTTTGTTTGCATTAGTTATTGAACTTTTGGCTCAAGTGATTTGACAGGACAGTACTATTAAAGGTATTAAGGTGAATTCTGATGAATATAAATTTGTTTACTGATGATATAATTAACACAGCCTTTGCAATCCTTGGGGAATTTGCATAAACGATTGGAGCAGTATAGTGAGGTATCCGGATATAAAATTAATTGGGGAAAAAAGTGAAATTATGCCTTTAGCTGAAATCGATTATTCGCTTTGTAGACAGGTTGCTAAATTTAAATGGTCTGATCTGATTAAGTATTTGGGTTTTATAATTGATAGTAATTGTAATCATTTATTTGAATTAAACTACTTACCTTTATTGTCTAAAATTTAGCATGATTTTAATCAGTGGAAGGATTAACCTATAACGTTGATAGGATGAGTTAATTGTATTAAAATAAGTATCCTTCCCAGAATTCAATATCTTTTTTCAGTCTATTCCTTGTAGGATTCCTCAAAATTTAAAAAAATGATTTAAATGCTTTGGTGAGGAAATTTTTGTGTTAAGATAAAATGGCGAGTGTCTTCAACTTCCTAATTTCCAAAATTATTATGAGTCAGCTCAGTTTAAATTTATCAATAGGATGTTTCAAGTGGACAACCCTTTGATATGGGCCAATACTGAATTATCTCAAATTGGTGAGAAGAGGATGGATCAATTTATTTATCGATGGAATTCTCAGTTATTAAGTAATTATAATTTACTTGTGCTCAAGCATTTAATGGAATTATGGAATAAAACAAATGGAACTATAGGTATGCAGGGTAAAATTTTGAAAACACCTTTGTTTCAGAATAAGCTTTTTCCTTTTATGGTTAATAATCAACTTTTGAAGGTGTGAGATCAGAAAGGAATTAAATTAGTAGAGGATTGTTATGAAGCGGGATATTTTATTTCCTTTCAAAGAATGAAAGAGAAGTATGAAATATCTTCAAGTACTCTTTTTTTCTTATTATCAAGTCAAAGCATTATTATTGGATAATTTTGGGTGTACTTTAAGACTACTGAGACAGTCTAAATTTTAAATTGTACTTACTGATGGTGGTAAGAAAGGATTTCTATCTAAAATGTATGCTTTATTACAGAATAAAATGGTTAAACCAAATGTTTATATATCTAGAATGAAGTGGGAAAAAGATTTGGAGTTATGTATTTCTCAAGATGATTGGATGACTATATGTGAGGATAGTATGACTAAAATTGTAAATGTAAGGAATAGATTGGTTCATTATAATTTTATCCATCAATTATATTTGACTGGAGAAATTAAGGAAATATATATATATTTCTTCTGATTTATGTTTTCGATGCCATAAGGAAGTGAGTATGTTTTTACATTCGGTTTGGTTATGTAAGATGGTGAAACCTTTATGGAACAAAATTAAGGAATTTTTGTGAAGGTTATGTTTAAATTTAAAATTTCACTTGATCCTATGATATTTTTATTGGGTTATATTTAAAAAAAATTAAGTTTGGAGTTAAAATTAGACAATTTTCAAATTGCTTTTTTGAGATTGGCTTTAGCTGTAGCTAGGAAATGAAAAATTAGACTAATTTGAGTATTCAAAGATGGCATGTTGAAATAAGATCTTGCATTCCTTTGGAAAAAAATAAGATATAATTTACAAAATAATTATACTTTTTTTTGTTGAAACTTGGAGCCCGTATAAGGAATATATCCGATCTAATCATTAATATTATTTTCCCATACATTGATGGTGTTGTCCCAAACCATGGCAAATAATTGAAGGGTATTATGTTAGTTGTTCTCCTCTTCTTTTTTTTCTTTTGGAATAGTTTAGAGGGGGGTGGGAGGGGTGCATGGGATAGGGTTGTGGGGGGGGGGGGTTACATGGGTTAAAATATTATGTATTGGCTTGTATTTTAATTGTATGATTTATTGTGCTTTAGAAATAAAATTTTCAAAAAAAGAGAAATTTTGGGATGGCTGCCTCTAAGATGGCCACACTGGGGATTTCAAAGATGGCCACCCCCTTAGATCGCACGTCGAGTGGTCAGGATGGGACATCAGATGTGGCGTCATCCCATTCCTGCAGTTTGGTTCTCAGCTACTGGAAGAGACGCCGGAAGAAGGTCGAGCCAAGATGGCAATGTGGGTTGTGGACCACATGTGACGGTGCTGGAAGGGGATTTAGAGCAGCATACCTTAGTGTAGTGCCTCTTCCTCCGGCAGCGAACAGGTCGAGCTACTGGCTGGGCAGTTATTTCTCAGGTGTTTGGTTTGACCACAGTAATTGCACCTCGTGTGCTCAGCGACTGCAATGACAGTCAGGGTGCCTGAGTCTCAAGGTGGCAGTGCACATGCACCCCATCTGGCGGCCACTTTAGCATTCTTTTGGGCTGTTTCTAACGACTAAGCCAGCTGTATATGAAAAGAGGGGAGGTGAGAATTGATTTGCAGGCTAATTTTTAACATTTAAGAGGGATTTGAACAGCTACATAGATGGGAGAGGTATGGAGGGCTATGGACTGATGCAGGTCACTGAGACTAGGCCAAAAAAAAATGGTTCAGCACAGACTAGAAGAGCTGATGGGACCTTTTTCTGTGCTGCAATGTTCAATGGTTCTATGACTGTGAAAAAAAACAAAGGGAAAAGAGAAGAGAAAGAGAGGGGGGGAAAATCAGAGCTGGGGGAAGGCAACAGGGGAAGATGGGAAGGGGGTTTAATGGAAGTGGGAGAAGTTGATGTTAATGCCATCCAGTTGGAGGAGAAGATGAAGTGTTCTCCCTCCAATTTGCGGGTGGTCTCAATCTGGCACCATTAACCAGTTCAAAAATCCTGTCAAGGAAGGTGAGTATCCTACACAAGGTAACTTATGTCCTTAGCTCCTAAAACCTTTCCTCCATCTAAAAGGCACAAGTGAGGAGTGTGATGGAATACTTTCCACTTAACTGAATGAAAATAGTCCTGACAATACCCAAGAAGCTCACACTACCCAGTACAAAACAACTTGCTCCTCTGGAACTGCATCCAACATGCTAAATATTAATTCCTTTCACAACAAATGCATCATGGGTGCCAAAATGGTCCATACAGTGCAGGTTTGATGCATGAGTGCCATGACCTTTTACATTACATCAGAGCTAAATGTCTGGTATTGCCTAATCAGAATATTAACAAATTCAAGTTTATTGTCTTCTGATTGTACAAGTGCAACCCGACGAAACAGTGTTCTCCAGTCCTCGGTGCAAAACACGCAGACACATAACCCACATACAGACAAATAATACACATGCAGGACAAATATTTTATCCATAAAAATAAATAAATATTATTTGGTGAATATCACAGTTTCGGCTGGTCAGTGTAAGCAGTTCCTTTGGTCATTCAGCATTCTCATTCCCTATGGGAAGAAGCTGTTCCTCAGCCTGGTGGTGCTGGTTCTGATCCTCCTGTATCTCTTTCCTGATGGGAGCACCTGAAACATGCTGTGTGCAGGGTGGAAGGGGTCCTCGATGATGAGGAGATTCCAGTGATCCTCTCTGCCACTCTTATGGTCCTGTGGATTGACCTCTGATCCATTTCTCTGCAGCAACCATACCACACTGTGATGCAGCCAGGCAGAATTCTCTCGACAGAGATTCAATAGAAGGTTGACATAATGGTGGCTGGTAGCCTTGCCCTCTCCAGTCTTCTCAGGAAGTGCAGTTGCTATTGCACCTTCCTGACAAGCGAGGAGATGTTGTGTGTCCATGATAGGTCACTAGTTAAGTGAACTCCAAGGAACTTGGTGCTCTCCACTCTCTCCACTATAGTTGTTGATGTGTAGTGGAAGGTGGTCATTCCTGATCCTCTTGAAGTCCACAATCATCTCCTTCATCTTGTCCACCTTACTCAGGTTGTTACTCTCGCACCTTTTCACGAGATTTTCCACCTCTTCTCTGCAGTGCGACTCATCGTTGTTGCTAATGAGGCCAACGACTGTTGTGTCACCTGCAAAATGATTACTCTGTTGGAGCTCGATCTGGCGAGGTAGTCATGGGTCAATAGTGTGAGCACACAGCCCTGAGGTACGCCTGTGCTCAGTGTGATAGTGCTTGTCATTCTGCTACCACCCTGGACAGACTGTGGTCTTTCTGTTAAGACAATACAGTGGTATCAATGGATCAAATAAAGTGTATTAAAGTATCAATTGAATCAAACATGTCAGTCAGAATGAAAATAACAGCACTGAACACACAGAGGACTCATATCTCACAAGGAAATTACACTCCAAGCTTTATTCCTTCCCAATATTTCCCCTCTCCTGTTACGATAACATTGGCTCTTTGTTGAGATGCAGGACGACAAGAATTAAACTAGAAAATGCCAGAAACATAGCAGAAATCGAAAAAAAAGTTTATATTTTGAGTGTGAACATTCTCAGTATGTAGCTGCATCAAAATTATGTTTTATTTAAACGTTAGGACTTGGCATGGTATCACAATATCTTGAATCTTCATCAAGTGATGAACTGCTTTTGAGAGGTTGGTCATGGCCAGAATTAACATAATACATAATAATTAACTAAGCAAAGGTTTGGACCCACAGCAATTCGCCTATCGTCACAATATTGCTGGCTCTCCATTCAGCTCTGGATAACCTAGGCAACAGCAGCACATTCATCTGGCTACTCTTCATTGACTACAGCTCAGCTTTCAACACCACAGTGCTGGTCAACAAGCTCCAATCTTGGACTTCTGCACCCTGCCCCAGAACTGGATCTTTGATATCCTCATCAGAAGATCACAGTTAGTATGAATTGGAAAATACTCACTCATGACTGTATGGCCAGGCACAATCCAAATGTCATCTACTAATTTGTCGATGATACCACAGTTGTCGGCAGAATCATAGATGGCAATGAGGAAGCCTACAGGAGGGAGGTAGATCAGCTCGTTGAGTGGTCTAACATCAACAACCTTGCACTCAACATTAGTAAAACCAAGGAGCTGATTGTGGACTTCAGGAAGAAATCTGGAGAACACGAAGCAGTCCTTATCGAGGGGTCAGCAGTGGAGAGGGTCAAGAAATTAAAATTCTTGGGTATCAACATCTCTGAGGATCTGTCCTGGGTCCTTAATGTCAATGCAATCACAAAGAAGACTCACCAGTGGCTAAACTTCATGAGGAGCTTGAGATTTGGTACGTCACTGAAGACTCTTGAAAACTTCTACAGGTGTACCACAGAAATAATTCTGTCTGGCTGCATCACTGTCTGGTATGGAGATGCCATTGCACAGGACAGGAAAAAAACTCCATAAGATTAACTCAGCCAGTGACATCACGAGCACCAGTCTTCACTCCATCGAGGACACCTATAAGAGGCAATGTCTGAAGAAAGCAGCCTCTATCTGCATGGACCCTCACCACCCAGGCTATGCCCTCTTCACACACTACCATCAGGAAAGAAGTAAGGAGCCTGAACACGAGCACTCAGAATCACAGCTTCTTCCCTTCTGCTATCAGAATTCTGAATGGACAATGAACCATATGCACTACCTCACTTTCTCCTAGTTTTCTTGAAATATTAATTTTTTGAAATGTAATTTATAACGATATTTGCGCTGTGAAGCTGCTGCAAAACAACAAATTTCGTGACATGTTCATAATAAATTCAGATTCTGAATTAAATTAGCAAGGAAGACAATTGAAGCAGCTGGTATAAATGAGTTCAGAAGATAATACTGGAACCAAAAATATATATAGACATGGGTGTAAGCTCAAGACAAAAATTTATCTGACAGCACATGGGAGACTTTGGAAAGAAAAAGGATCCTAAATTCACATCATGCTCTTTCAATAAGAATAAGTACTATGAAAGGAAGGCCACCTTCAGGGAAGAAATAAAAAGGAATCTCGTTACCTCTTGTTTACCTCTCATTATCATATTGAAATTACATTATAGTGGGAAAGAAATCAAACCATATGTATTTATAAGATTTGTAATAATAGAATTTCTAAATGTGATATATCCATGAGGTAAAAGATGAGAAGTTAGCATTTATGATAGTTTCCTTCATTAGCATGTACCATGTCTCAACAAGAATGGTGGGAGCTAGTATTCACAGCTAAATGGTTCCAGATTTCTTCAACATATGTGGAGAAGAAATTCCTCATTCCATTCTTGAAATCATCTCTCAGCTTTCATTTACTCCCCCATCACAAAAGAAATTCAGAAGTATCAGAACCAGCACCACGAGGCTCAGGAACAGCTTCTTCCCACAGGCAGTGAAAATGGTGAATGACCAAAAGAACTGTATGCATCCTATGTATAATATGTACAAAGCAATATTTATTTATTTGTATAGATGAATACTTATCCTGCAATATGTATTATGTGTGTTATGCCTGGTTCTGTGTCTGTGTGTTTTGCACTGAGGACCAGAGAATCCTGTTACTTTTTTTTGAATATTTTATTTAAAATGTTTCCATACATGTAATTCATAAACTTTTACATAGGCAAAATATTAATTACATTTATAATTACAATGATTACATGATGGTTTAAACCCCATCCTTACCCTCCCCTCCCCCCTCCCTATTCACCCCTCTCAGTGAAAACCATAAAAGATACAAATTTAATATATGGCTATATAAAATATAGAAAAAGATTAAAAAAAGAAAAATAATTTCTGGATTGCACAAAGGGGTCAGTTTGCACACTGGGATCTTACAGCCATTTTAGGGAAGAAGATTAACACAGGTCTTAAGAGGCTGAAAGTACATTTTTACATATTCACCCCTAAACTTTGCATATACGGGCTCTAAATTTGTAAAAATGTAAGATATTTAGTTCTTAAATTATATGTAATTTTCTCCAAAGGAATACAACTTTGAATTTTTGTGTTCCATTTTTCCACACCTAAATATGCATCTGATTTCCAAGTCACTGCAATACATTTCCTTGCCACTGCTAAAGCTATTTTGATAAATTTCACGATAAAATTATAACTAACTTGTGTCTTGTTCCTTCTATGTTCCCCAATAAAAATATTTCTGGAATTTGTGGAAATACAATACCAGTAATTTGTTCTAAAAAATTTCCTAAGTCCACCCAAAAAGATCTTACTTTAGAACATGACCAAGTAGAGTATAAAAAGGTTCCTCTCTCTTCACATCTAAAATATTTATCTGATAAATCCAATTTCATTTTATTAAATTTTTGAGGCATTAAATAAAATTGATGTAAATAATTATATTGAACTAATCAATGCCTTACATTTATAATATTTGTTATACAGTCTTGACAGAGATCTGACCATCTTTTCTCATCGATTGTAATATTTAGGTCTGTCTCCCATTTATGTCTAGATTTATGAACTCCCTGTTTAGTAGTGCCTGGTTGTAATAAAAGGTGCATTGCAGAAATAAAATTCTTCGTATAATCTCTCCCAATAAGAACTTCTAGCTCGCTACAAGCTGGTAAGAACATTGTTAAACCTAATTTTTCCCACAAATATCCTCTCAATTGAAGCTAACAAAAACATGTATTCTGAGTTATTCCATATTTATTTCTTAACTGTTGAAATGACATCAATTGACCTTGTTCATAATAATCTTCTATATTTTTAATGCAATTGTGAAACCAAATAGTCAAAAATTGATTATCTATGGTAAAAGGTAAAAGATTATTTTGCATCAAAGGTGTCTTAGGTGATATATTTCCTTTTGTTCCAATTTCATTATTTATCTTGCTCCAGATATTAATGGTGCTTCTTTCACACTGATTATTAATTTTGAATCCAATTTACATATGAATTCTTCTCCAGATTTCCCTCCTATTTTATCCATCTCTATTTTGTCGGTTTTCCTGATCCCTCAAAAAAAATAAGAAATCTCCATTTAGCCACTTGGTAACAATTCTTAAAAGTTAAGAAGCCGCAAATCACCCAATTCATATTTCCACGTTAACCTTTCCATATAAACTCTTGACATTTTTACCTTTACAAAGAAATTTTCTTATATGTTTATTTAATTCTTGAAATAAACTTTTAAGGTAATAATATTGGTAAACTTTGAAAAAGGTATTGTTTTTTGCAGAAAAATATTCTTCTTAATACAATTAACCCTTCTTACTAAGTTATTGGCAAGGTCATCCATTTTGTTAAATCCGCTTCAACTTTTTAATGCAATGTTACATAATTCAGTTTGTATAATTTGTTTAAATTATTATCTATTCAGATTGGTAATTATTTAATCGCCTCCTTTGGCCATTTAAATTAAGTATTTATTCGACAAAGACAATAGTCTCCTTGTGTAAGGGGCATAACTTCACTTTTATCCCAATGTACTTTATAACCTGAGATCTTACCATATTCTTCCAAATTTAAATGTAGTTTCTGTAAAGAAATCTCCTGTTTTGATGGGCTGTACTTGTGCAATCAGATGACAATAAACTTGACAACTTGACTGGATAGCTGGAATTAATATTTAGCAACATACCCAATTGTTCTGGATAACCGCACCAAAGGATAGTTTTTTTTAAATCTCCACCTTTCATCCATCAAATGTTAACAAGCCAACATTATGCCAGCTGCCTTTGTAACCTTTTACCTTCATTGTGACTGACAATTAATTCATTATCTAAGCTAATGACGAGGATAGGAGGGAGCAACAAAAATAAATGGTGTAGCTGAAATTTAGTACCTGAGACAGGGTCGGAGCCAGAACACGTTAGAGGACCAACCTTTCGACCGGGGGGGAGGGGGCGGGGGGGGTATGCTGGCAGGAACCTACCTGTCGTTGAGGCCATCCCTCTGATGTGAGATAGGAGGGACACTCTTTTTATTGCGTCAAGCGTCACGAGACACTACTGATGCTTGATGCACGTTAGTTATGTGGCCAGAGGTGGGTGGAGAGTTCCTAGCAGGCGTCAACCTAGATGCTAATGACATGGAAGGGGGTGGAGTGAGTCTGACTGCCAAAGATGGCCGCGACCATATGGGGAGGGGACAGCATCTCATTTGGGGGAGGGGCAATGCCCACAGATGCTCCCCTTGGCACTGATCCTGGCCTGAGAGATCGTGGAATCTGAAACTCTCATCATAATGAAAATATACCTGGATATCTTAAGAGGGCTCACAAAATCATCGAGGCCCCCTTCCACCCTCCACACAGCATCTCTCAACTGCTCTCATTGGGTAAGAGATACAGGAGTATCAGAGCCAGCACCACCAGTCTGAGGAACAGCTTCTTCCTACAGGCAGTGAGAATGGTGAATGACCAAAGGAATTGCTCACACTAACCATTCGAGACTCTCATATTCACGAAACAACATTTATTTATTTGTATATATGAATACTTGTCCTGCATACAGTATATATTGCTCGTCTGTATTTGCATTATGTTTGGTTGCGTGTCTGTGTGGTTTGCACTGAGGACTGGAGAATGCCATTTCATCAAGTTGGCTTGACTTAAAATGTGATGTGCCACAATAGAGGCAACAAAACACAAATGCTGGAAGTCTTAAGTTAAAAAAAAAACACAAAACACTGAAAAGAACAAGAGATGCAAATTCTCTCCTCAGACTATTCCCAGTATTTTCCAATTTTATTTGAGCCGGAACAGATTTTGACAGGATGGGATGAACATTCTCCTTTCATGTTTTATGATTGTGACACTAGGTGCTTTGGGGTGATAGTATATCACTGAGGTTTCATCCCAGCAGGTGGTGCTGCTCTCCCTCAGCAAAAGCCACACACACTGGCTCATCTTAAACCATCTATTCTGAAATAGATGTTATTTTTTGTGTATCAAAAGAGGCTGAAAAAAGGTCACCAAAATTCAAATCTGATCCGTAGTAAAACACAAAAGTCTGCAGACACCATGGTTGAAGTTCAAATACAATGGTGGTGAAACTCAGCAGGTCAAACTGGTAGCAAAGATGAAGATACAGAACCAACGTTTTGGGCTTGTGCCCTTCATTAAGGTGTGGACAAAATGTGGGCATGCGCCCAAATAAAATGGAAGGTGGGGGGGAGAGTGGCATGGTCCCACAGGCAGGAAATGGATAAGGGAGGGAGGGCACACCAGCAAACAAGAGGAGGGGAGATGGCTCTGTGAATGGAGAGGGAAGGAGGTGGAGAACTGGAGGAAAGAAGTCAGAGGGATGGGACACAGAGGGAGAACGGGGAATGGACTACCAGAGAAGTCGATGCTAATGACATCTGGTTGGAGAGTGCCCAGATGGAAAATTAGGTCTTGCTCCTCCAATTTATGGGTGGTCTTGGTATAATAGTACACAAGGCCGTGATCAGACATGTCAGCATGGAAGTAGGCCACAGAATTGAAATGGTTGTCCACTGGGAGATCCCTGCCACTGATCAAGTTCATTGTCATCTGATTGCACTAGTACAAAACAGCATTGTCCAGTTTGTGGTGCAAAACACAACCCAACATAACACAACAAACAAACATTGCTTCATGAATATGAGAGTCTCGTATGGTTAGGGTGAGCAATTCCTTTGGTCATTCAGCATTCTCATTGCCTGTGGGAAGGAGCTGTTCCTCAGCCTGGGGGTGCTGGCTCTGATACTCCTGATCCCTGATGTGATTAATTATGAAGCTGCTTGCTTCTACCTTGATGGAGAGCTAGTTTGCCTTCCAAAAGATGCTACGTGGCCTGCTGAGTTTCTCCAGCACTTTTATGCACTGCTCCCTGTCTGTCTTCCTCACATTCAGATTTATTGTCTGAGTATATATTTCACACCAACAACCTAGGAGAGGACTGTGGGCTTCAGGAGACAGTCAGGGGGACACAACCCAGTTCTCATCGCGGGTTCAGCAGCGGAGACTGTCAAGAACTTCAAATTCCTGGGTGTCAACACCTCCGAGGATCTGTCCTGGAGCCTCCATGTCGATGCAATCACCTTGCTTTGTGAGGGGAAAACACTCAAGAAAAAAAACTCCAGAAGGTCGTTAACTTGGTTTGAGGCATCATGGGCACCAGACATCACTCCATCGAGGTATTCTCAAAGTCCCCCACCACCTGGGCCATGCCCTCTTCACTCTGCTACCATCAGAGAAAAGGTCCAGGAGCCTAAAGAAGAGCACTCAACGGTACAAGGACAGCTTCTTCCCCGCTGTCAACAGATTCCGGAATAATCAATGAACCACAGACACTCCCTCACTTTGACTTTTATGTGCATTACTCTTATTTATTTCTGCAAGTTGGTTTATATGAATGTTTGCCATGTGAAGCTGCCACAAAACAGCAAATTGGGTGACTTGTTCACCTTAAATCCTGATTCCATTACATCACATACAGCCCTGAATTTCTTTTCCGTTTTTCAAATAAAATTTACCTACTTTCTTTTCACGGAGGTAACGTCGTTTATTTGGGGGCGGGTGGGAAGTGGAATTAAAGGAGTAATTGAGATGAGGCCTCTCCTCACTTCGGAACGGCTCCATTATTTCCAGGCGCGGATTGTGTCGTCGCCGGAAGTGACATCCGGGAGTAAGCGCTGTCGCCTAGTTGCCGAGAGTTTTCTCCTTTCCTGCGAGTCCCATTGTGAGAAGTGTTTCTTATGGTGTGCGCTTGTCCAGAGGCAGCTCCACACCTTTGGAAAGCAAACGAAAATACATTGTTCAGTGTATTTTAAGAAGTCCCATCAATTGGGAAAATCCCGTTGGGTGAGCGTTTTTATTCTACCCCCTCCTCCCCTTGAATTCCCTGGCGACCCCCGGGACCAGTGAGGGTGAGAGCGGGCAGGACACCTGGCTGGTTCGAATAAGTACACGGGCTGGAGGCAGAAAAACAGGACAAAGTGCTCTTCTAACCTGCCTAATTCTAGAACATGAAGTGAGCAACTGAAGAGGAAGCAGCGGCCAGGCTTGTGATGCGAGGGTTTTGATTGACCAAAAAGACAGGGTGCTGACTGACCGCTGGACGCTCGACAGAATTGTCTGCAAGAAGGTTTCTGGCACCAAGCCCACTGGTAATTAAACAGTTCCCCTCCCCCCCCCCCCCCTCCCCCCTCCCCCCCCCCTCCCCCCCCCCTCTCCCCCCCCCCTCCCCCCCCTCCCCCTCCCCCCTCCTCCTCCTCCTCCCCCCCTCCCCCCTCCTCCTCCTCCTCCCCCCCCTCCCCCTCCCCCCCCCCTCCCCCCTCCCCCCCTATTGTGTTTGGGTACTATTTACCTATTGTGCATAGTTGGTTATGAAGTAAAGCTTGTATTATTACAAAATGAACTACTGAGCAGTTGGAATGAGCAATGAAGGAAGTATTATTGTTTTTTTTAACTACAGTAGAACCCTGGTATCCAGCACCTACGGGATTGCATATGTGTATTTTCCGGTTCTCTGAGAACCACTGTTATAATGCCTAAACTAATACATCTGCATTAAGAAGACAGTGCAAAATGTATTGTGATAGTTAATTACTGTGCGTAAAGTTCACTTTAGTCAGGTAATTGCTATAACTTACGTCACTGGCGCTATAATAGTATCTGCTCACCATTATGCTACCTGTGCCGCTGCCAATAATTAACCCACTCTCCTTCAAATTTGCAGATAATGCCTTACTAATGTACAACCAACAAATTAAGATAAAGGCAGGGAGACACTTTCGGAGAGTCACCCCAGTGGTGAGCAGCATCGGCACACTCTTCATTCTGGGCACTGTCATTTTATTCAAACAACCTTTATTCAAACAGCTGCTGAGGGTGGGCACAACTGGGGCGCTTCGCTGGCTGAATGTTACTCCCCTCTTACAATTTTGAACTTTAAAAAAAATAATATTTATATATTTAATTCCTTAAATTTTTGCTGCTTGCTTGAATTCAAGATGCAGAGGCTTTACTGTGTGTGTGTGTGTGTGTGAATTCCAGATGCCAGAGGTTTTACTGTGTGTAGGAAAAAAGTATTGGAAATGCTCCTTGGTGGTCCTTTTTAAAAAAAAAAAATGACTGACATTTTGCTTCTAATTGTGGAGCCATCTCCCAGGCGAAGTGAGATTCCAGATGAAAATGGAAACAACAAGGGACACCCGACAGCTGTGCTATCCGATGAAGTAGCAGATGGCAAAAAGCTTTGCTCCGAGAGGAACTCAACGCCTTGCACACCTGATTTGACGACAGTAACGGAAAAGCCATCTTTCCACACCTATGACAATCCCATCCTGACTGTATCTGAGGAAGATCTGAGGAAGACATGCTGTCTTCAGGAGAGTAAATCTGAGGATGGAGTACCTGGACGAGTACTAAAAATCAGTATTCACTGATTTATATTCAATAACTCACTCCAGCAGGGTGTGGTACCCACCTGTTTCAAACAGGCATCATTCATACCCAAGAAGAGTACAGTAACCTGCCTGAATAACTATCCACCAGTAGCACTTGCATCAATAGTGAAGGTGTTTTGAAAGCCTGGTGTTCAAGCAGATCAGCTCCTGTCTGACCGGTGACAGGGATACTTTCCAGTTCGCTTATCATAGCAACATGTCTGCAGCAGATCCCATGTCACTGGCTCGACATAAAGCCTTGGAATGCCTGGATAGTAAAGATGCATTCATCAGAATGCTCTTTATCGACTACAGTTCACCATTTAACCCCATCATTGCCCTAAAACTGATCAGAAAACTCCAAGACCTGGGAACAACACCCCACTGTATAATTGGTCCTGGATTTCCTCACCTCCAGACCACAATCAGTGAGGATTGGTAAGAATATCTCCTCCACAAGCTCCATCAGTACCGGACCACCACAGGGCAGTGTTCTTCGCCCCTGCTCGACTCACTTTACATCTATGACTATGTGGCTCAGTACAATAATGCCATCTGGAAATTGCTGACCATGGTAGTGGGTTTATAAAGAAAGGTGATGTCAGGATACAGGAGGCAGATTTAAAACTTGTCTGAATGGGGCACCAACAACAACTTTGTACTCAATGTCACCAAAACCAAGGAGCTGATTGTTGACTTCAGGAAAAGAAAGCCAGAGATGTACGATCCAGTGATCATTGGGGGATCAGAGGTGGAGAGAGTGAGCAAATTTAAGTTCTTGGAGTCACTATCTCAGAGGATCCCTACTGGACCCAACACACTAATGGCATCTTGAAGAAGCACGTCAGCGCTCTACTTCTCAGAGTTTGGTATGACACCAGAAGCCCTGGGAAATTTCTACTAATGTGTGGTGTAGTGTGCTGACTGGCTGCATCACGGTCTGGTATGGGGACACTGCAAAAGGTAGTGGACACAGCCCAGGTCATCACAGGGCCCCACTATTGAGTAAATCTGCAGGGAATACTGCCGTTGGAGAGCAGCCACAGTCATCATGCATCCAAACACTGCTGCCATCAGGAAAGAGGTGTAGGTGCCACAAGACCTGCACCACTAGGTTCAGGAACAGCTGCTCCCCTTCCACCATCAGACTCTTCAACGACAAACACATTTAAGGACTCTTACTTGTGCACTTTATTGACTTTTTAAAAATTCTCTCTGTATTGCACAGTTTACATTGGTTATCTGTTTATAATTTTTTTTGTTTACATGTATGTGCTGTGTATAGTTTTTTTTGCACTACGAATAAGTGGCAATTCTGCCACGCCTGCAGAAAAATGTTCTCGGGGTTGTATGTGATGTCATGTATATACTCTGACCATAAATCTGAAAACTTATTTTTTTTCCACTGGATTTGTGTAGATGCTCTAAACTACATTCAGAGACCTTCCTTCCACAGCTTTCTTGCATTAACTGCTTGTCTTCCAGTTTGCCTGATCTGCAGCCTCATTAGAGCAGCTAAGAATAATTACCACGAGCATTTTAGATTTTTCAAATGCAAATAACTATTTTATTTGCATTGTTTGTGATTCCTCTCCCGTCCCCCCCCACCCCATGAATCAGCATGCGCAAAATTCAAGAACGTGCATTAACAAGTGATGCTGTTAACACATAAAAACCATTGAATTGAGTGTAGCATTCTGCTCACCTGCAGATTTATTTGCACCTATCATGTAACACAGTTGCATCAGTGTGTCCATCTGTGGAGCCTTTTGTGTGCAGTAGATTGCATTTCCTGAAAGTTTTTCTTCTGAGTACATAATTCATTTTAGTTTGCAGTTTTTATGTACACAAGCATATTTTTGATCTTTTGAAATGTGGCACATGCTCTATAATTTTTTTTAATTATTACTATATATCTACTGCAGTGTTGTTGAGCATTGAACTAGTTATTCCAGTGTTTAAAGAAAATTGCAGAATGATTAACTGAAGTAACCTCACCAATATTTATGTATCCCTATTTTTCAGTGTATGAATGTGTCTCCATGCCGTTGATTTGAATTATACATAAAGTTATGGGCCCAGAGGACCCCAAAACACAGCAGCAATAGAAATTCACCAAGACAAATGGTTACTTAAAGAAAATTAAAAACTTCTTTTGTTAAACATCAAAACAGAATCAAACTTTAACTTATTACAGTGTACTATTAATGTACCTTAACCCCTTTCTAATTTATAAGTGCATGTGTATGTAATGTGTATACGTTCAGAAAGTTCTTTGATTCACAGTCCAATCTCACTTCTCAGACCTCCAAGTTCACCGGTATCAGGCAATTCTTATACTATGCACAGAATGTAACATTTATGAATCTTCACAAAGCTCTGGTGTTTAAAAGTAATTGGTTACTGCTCAGGGATGTTCTCGTTGATTTCAGAGAGAGATTTGTTGCTCGTTGGACACACACCAACTGATTCCCTCCGATCAGCCACTTCAGTGTCTTGCTGAAGAAACTTGCCCATCAGGGTTTTCCAAAAGATAACCTCTTCTGCAGGCCACCACAGAGTTCCTTTTTGTTTCCCTTATTTCAGGTGAAGCAGTCGAGCCAGCCATTTCCTCTTGTATGGACTACATGGGTCGTTTCAACAGGCTGACCTCAGAACTCAACCCGTCTTCAAAATGGGGTCTTTTAAACAAGCTGCCAGCTTACCATGCTGTAGAAACCCATTTTCTCTCTTTCTGTCTCTCTCTCACAGAGAGCCTGTTTGGTCGCGCTCTCTCTCTCTCTCTCTCTCTCTCTCTCTCTCTCTGCTTGGAAAACCACATGACCTTCTTAGAACAGCAAACTTAATTCAGACAGACTGTAGCACCGGACCCAATCTTCTGAGTCCATTCATCTGTTGCTTTCAAAACAATAATCCATTACTGCACAACATGTTTGTGACCTACACTACTCCCACAATCTCTCTCCCTTCAAAAAGATATCTATATACAATATAAAATATGATTTAATCTGTCACAACACTTACAAAATATCAATCAGCTGGTCTGAATATTACTGTAGATCCTGCTGCTGCTGAAGACTGGTATTTGCATATTGCTTGGCCTCACATTGTAAAATTCTTTGGTACATTTCTGTCTGCCCTTCAGTTGCATTAAATTGATTTCAATAGATTTTGAGTCTCATTTATGTTCTGTTGGTCGTAGCCTGGAAAATGGGCCTTGGGTAACTGGAATTTAGGAATGATGCCAACAGTAGATTCAAAATCAGATGATCAGTATGTGGATTGATGTCAGAAAAAATGTCAATAGATTACTTGCTGGTTAGGAGTAAATCATCAACTTGTTATTTTTGGGTCAGACTTTATGTTGCCATTGCAATTTTGTTGCCTTAAAATTAGCAGTAGCATATTAAAAATGAAGATTGCTTAAGACATGGTCAAGCTGCTTTTTTTTTGTTTTATTTCACTTGCATGATGCGCACATTGTCTTTCCCCAATTCACCTCAGGAGGTAATGGTGAGCCACTGCAAGAAAGGGAGTTAGAATTTTTATGCAGAGAGATGCCATATCTGGAATGTAAGCTAAAACATTTATGGAAGCATATTCAATAGTAATTTTCAAAATTGCTCCTTTACCTTGAGTAGAATCCATTGCGTATATTGTGGTTTTATTGATGGGGCGGCAGCATGGGCCAAATAGCCTGTTACAGTGCTGTATGTCTAAATTCAATATTTAAAAAAATTAAGTTAAAATTAAATTATGATGGATAGATCTCTGGCAATTCGAATTGAGGATAATTTGCTTCTGCTCTGGTTTTCTGGTTCTGAGGCGTCCGATGAGGCCCATGTGCAACTCATAGATTCTTCCACAGATTGGACAGGGCCAGCTAACGCGATGGGTGAGCTCCTAATTCTCTAATTGCTGGGACATTGCCAACCTCATGGGTTATCTGATACAATCATTAAAACAAATTTGGTGTTTAACTGCACATGTAAACTTTTTAGATTTGCATTTGTTACATGGATAATAAAGAGTCATACTGATGTATTGCATCAGTAGTTTTTTTTTTCTTCTGTGAAGAACTACTTGGCCTTCATGCTCTGATTAATAGAAAATAATTGAATTCAGGCACATGGAGGATCGTGTCAATCCTTGATCCAGGTTCTGGGGTGAGATCTCGATCAGCATTTTATTCTCCTGAGGAATGAAGGACTCTGAATCTTGCCAAATTCCCTTTATTTGATAAACAGGCCTGTGGGAGATCCGTCACCTACGTAGATCTGATATTAACCAATCTCAAAACAGTCACCTCCCTGGCAGCAAGCATTATCCCATCAGCATTAAGCAATGCAATGTCCATCTACATGATGCATCATATTGTGTACCAAAAACACAGACATGTCCTCTTCCTCTCAGTTTTTGCAGTTTCTGTTCCCCTAATTATTGTAAATCACACGACCACCCCAGAGAGAAACGAGACTGTTGGAAGTTATCAGCCAGGCTATTGTTACCAAGCAACTCGTATTCCAGAGCCTCCTGCTGTCCTCATTGGGCTGGTGAAATTTCAGCTTGGCTGTCATTGCTAGGCAACAAACACCCTGTCCTTAGTTATCTGCAGATGTCCCAGCCATAAGCAGTAACTAAATGTTAAAGTGGACCTTTTCTTTGAAAACACTCATGGATACAACTTCACAAACAAACTTTTAATCACATTGCAAAACATGAGAACTCCCTTACAGCGAGAAGCAACTGCCTTGAGCAGCTTGTCCCGCTATTAAGAGAGCTCCTCATGGCTAATAAATCAATCTTTTATACTTTCAGGCACCTATGTCTCTGGAACATTTGAACAGACTGCTCCATACAAGTACATATTCCTTGGAATTCTCTTGGAGTTCATTAATCAGGGTCTTGTTCCTTACCCAAAGGTTAATAGTCTTTTGCTACTTTGCCAAATAAGGAGGCTGTTTTCAGTTCCAGCTGATAACAAAAGAATGGAAGGCAGACATCTTCTGCCTTTCAGTCAGTATTTTGAAACTGGCATTCTCACAGTTTATGTATTAATATTTTGGTTAATTAATATGTTAATGTATTTGATGTGTGAACATCAATTTAAAAACTCAAAAGACCATTCCTTACTTCTGCAAGCACTGCCAGTGTGGGAAATGTAGATCTAGATCTCAAGGCCCAGTTGCTTGAGAGATTTGGTTCTTGGCTAAAGGTTGGTGAGTTCTCGTAATTGTCACAGGAAAAAGGTTGAATCAAGCCAGGTAGCCTGATGTAATAAAATATCACAAAGGATCTTTTCCATTTTCTCATGGACTTGTTCTGATACTCTCTCTTGCACTGTGTGAAGGACTGGCACAGTTTGGATTTTAAGAGGATAAAATTAGTATGATTACCTTTTTTTCTTGGAATTGTAGGGATTTAGCAGCAGCAGTAATGAAAGTTGCAAATGAACAAGGTGATTCAAGTTCTGGCAAGTGATTGCTGTTAACTTGGTGAAAGCACTGACCAACTTCATACAAAGGAACAGGGCCAAGCTAACAAATAGAAGCAGCATGCAAGTAGAAGTGTTTAAATTTAATTTAACCTGTAAAATTAGCACGTTTAAAACAGAATGCTTTAAGGTAATCAATTGGATGGTATCTATTGTTATGAATGAATGGAGTTTCATTTGCTCATTTGTTGATCATTTGCACTGAATTAATGTTCCTTATAAAGAAGTTTCACAACTTGAGTAGTGATTTACAAAATTTACAGAATACAGTGGTGTATTACAATTGTATAGTCCCACGAAATGTGGGAAAGACAAGATTGCTTTATCCTGTGAGGTAAGTATAATCCTGCTAATTAGAAGTGATGAAGCCACTACATTGTTTTCTAGTCTTCAAATGCAAAGCATTTAAGCTTATCAAGCTGAAAAATGTTTTTAAAAAGGTGCTTTCCCTTCTTTTCATGTCTTAGTTGCAGTTGTGAATTCTTGATTGTCAATTTGTGTAAAATGTAAACGAGTTGCAGGAATATCTAATACACTATATATATATATATAGTTGCTCCAAATTCAAACTTTGATACAACGTATAGTGCTGATGAATTGCCTCCTCTGGTTGAGATGAGCCACTTTTAGTACAATTTTCTCTGTGTCTCTTTATTTCCTTCTCTCAAGGTGAGAGAGAAACTTAAATCTAAACTGCATGAATGTGCAAGAATAATAGCGGGGTAAAAATTAATAAATCTAATTGCTTTTAACTTTGCCTCAGTAGTAGCATTCCTGCCTCAGAACTAGAAGGTTGTTGGTTAAGTTCCAGCTATTAGAGCAACAATCTTAATTAATAATATTAAGGGAATGTTGAAATATAAACATGCTGGAAGCACTCAGTAGACCTTTTCAGATGTGATATTAAGCCCTGGCTAATCCAGAAAATAGGAATGCAGATTTGCATCATTGTCTTGTTGGCTGCACAGAAACTTTTCTTCCTGAACATTTTTTGGTGTATTTTATGGATTTTGAGCTGCTAATCACGAAAATTACCTTAAAATATTTCTATTTGAGATGCAACCTATTTTTGTGATTTCCTGTCATATTTTAAGTCTACTTGAAGCAGACAAAACTATGAAGTGCAACATGTCATTGAAAATTCATTTCCTGCATTTGCACTTGGACTTCTTCCTGGCTCATCTTGATGCAGCCAGTGACGAACACGGTGAAAGATTTCACCAGGACATGGCGACTGTGTATCAGGGCAACTAGAATCAGTCAATACTAGCTGACTATTGTTGGACACTGACATGAGTGGCATCAGATGCTGAGTACAAACAAAAATCAGCAGCAAAACACAATGAGTTGGCATCATTATGTGATTAAACATGGTAAATTCAATAAAAGTTAATTTAATGTTTCTCCAACTTCCTACGTGATGCAGGAAATCTGAAATTATCTTTGTGTTCAGCTTGAAGTTGTCTATCATAATCCCTTTTTTCAAAAAACCAGCCTTTTGAAAATTTGTTGTCCAATGTAATTAATCAAATGTACCAATCAGGTATGTCTAAATTGACCCATAATTATTTTGATTTATTCAGGTTTTTAATGAAAAATGGTGGTTCTATTCTCAAAGTTTGAATGTAAGAATAAGATGAAAATGAACAGGTATTGCATAAAGCTTAGTCAAAGAGGAAGCCTGTTGAAATGTTAGTTTCAAGCACAATAAAACAGCAGGAGTTGACCTCCAACCTGCCCTGCCATTCATTTTGATTGGGGCTGATCTGTGATGGCCTCAATTCCTCTTCTGTGCAAGATCATGATAGCCCTTAATTCTTTCAACAATTTATCTTCCTTCACCTTGAATGGTTTAACCTGCTTGGATGATTCTAGGCTAGGTGGAAAGAGAAAGGAAGTAGGAACTGGAATGACTAGTTAAAGTTTGGGGAGGCAAGCTGATTAGTGGAATGCAGTGAACTCAGTGTTCATGCCCTGGGGTTGGAGTGGGCCCAGACGAAAAATGAGGTGTTGTTCCTCCAATCTGCAGGTGGTCAGGGTGGGGTAGGGTGAAAGGCCATGGACAGACATGTGAGCTTGAGAGTGTAACTCAGAATTGAAATGGTTGGCTACTGGGAGGTAATTTTTGTTGTGGACGGAGAGGAGGTGCTGGGCAAAACTATCGCCTAATCTGTGACTGGTCTCTCCAATGTAGAGAAGGCCACAGAGAGTGCACCAAATGCAGTAAATGAGTTATTTGGAGATACAGGTGAAGTGTTGCTTCACCTGAAACATCTGGTTAGGACCTTGGACTCTGGTGAGGGATGAGGTGTGGGTGCAGGTTCACAGAGGAAGGGGGCGGGGGAGGTGATGGGTGGGGTGGGAAGAGTGCACAGGGAGTCATGGAGGGAGCGGTCCCTATTGTGAGAAACAGAAGTACCTTCACAGAATTTGCTCGTGACAAAAATTGAGAACAAAGAACATTTATTATACAACAATACAAAGTTGGGTGCTTCCCCTTACCCTGGGAATACACACACACATACTGGGGCTCACCCAACTTTTATACAGTTCATTTCAGTGTAGAGGTACCCTCCACCCCCCCCCCCCCAACATTCTTCTGCCTCCTGGATAAGTTAGGCATTAGGCAATCCTGTCTACCTACGTGCTGTTTCTGTGAACTTGGAGGACCAGGGGGTATCCTGTCTGTGTCCCATCATGTCATTGTCCTTATTCACCTGCCTTTGTCCTTATTCACACCTTCCCAACCCTCAGGGCTTAACTCTTATATGAACTTGCTAATTCTGTCTAAGGCATACTAATTACATATGCAGAACTTGCTGATCTCTCTAAGACTAGAAGACCCTTATCTTATTCAGACTAACTTTACTTCCTACATTCTATTATCTACCCTTATCCTATTCATACTGGCTTTATTCATTACACACATTTTCATATTAGTTTCTCATCTCTCACAATCTTCACTTTTCTTTTAGCTACGCTTCATGAATTCTCAACTGGAATGTATTACTTGTAAACTTGGTCTTTTTCCCAGCGAGTCAGTAAATGAACTGCAGTCTCAGTATCATCAGACAGAATTTGGGAAACATACATCGTTTGGGTTATAGTGATCTGACAAGGGGTCCGTTGAATTAAATACTGCACACGTCTTTAGGCAGGGGAGCACCATAATGGCCAGAATAGTGAGTCCAGCTCCTATAAGGGCTGTGGGTATCAGACTGCCAAGTCTGAACCTGGGCATGGGAAGATTTTTGAACTCCTGAAGAAGTGTCTTTAACCGCCTGACCGTTGTGAGCACTGTCATTAACCAGTCTTTCACAAACGCTACCTTCAGCAGCCAACGAGTAATCGAGAGCCAGGCGGTTTTGTTGAACTGTGGCTCGTATCTGTCGTCTTTCTTCAGCCCATAAATTCAGGGCCATCACTGTCTGTTCGGTGATGATCTCCAAGGCTGGAGTCTGATTAAACGATTTAAATGCCAAGCAGCTGTGGTGTTCTGGAGCAGCTTACGTCATTTACAACTGGAACTCCCCTTACAGTGGTGGTTCTTAACATTCCGAATGTCTATGTGACCCAAAGGATGATTTACAGGAGATCAAGTTGGGGAGAGGTTTTTCTTGTCACTGAACCTGTGAGTTGCAGCCTGTCTGTGAACATTAGCATATGTATTCACTCTATTTCTGCTACATGTACAATCCTGACTAACATTCTGTCTGTCATTGCCCCACCATCTTCTTTGTGCTATCTCTTTAAAACTCCTCTTTTTAATATCTGTAGAGGATGGAATACAAACCAAGTCTACTCCCCTAGGGGCGTTCTGTTCCCCTGGTCCATGTTGGGATCCTATATTAACCCATACTAAAAAAGGTACCCCACTATGACTATACTCTATACCTGTGCCCTGTCTGCATTCTAAAGGTAAATAATTGTCACCTCTGCTGCCCCTATTCCAGGAGGACTTAATACATTGTGAGCAATTTGGTGATTTCCCAAAAATTTGGAACCAACAAGTAAACAAAACAGCAAATGGTAAAAACAACATTACAGCACTTTTTCCCGGCGTAGTGTAACTTTCAGATCAGAAGGATGAAGGACTGCACGCCAGGTGGAGGGTAGATTATCAATGTCTTTAGTCCATGGATCAGCAGCTTGTTTAATTCATTCTATGTGAGTCCACCCCTTTTCTTTCGTTCGCACTGCAGTGTCTGTAATCAAAAGTACACAATAGGTGCTGTCCCAGACAGGTTTTAGTTGGTGACCTTGCCATGCTTTTACATATACCCAATCACTAGATTTAATAAAATAAATAAGATGCTCCAGGGGTGGGTTTTGAGCTAATAAACCCTTCCGTTTTAATTTGTATAGAGAGGCAGAAAGTCCCTTTAAATATTTGGATATGTACTAGTCCAGGGGTGTCAAACTCAAATTCACGGAGGGCCAAAATTAAAAACTTGGACTAAGTCGAGGGCCGAACTAAATATTTATTGAAAATTTTCAACAACATCTGCATGTTTTCTCTCAACATATGTAATGTTAAACTTTTTCTTATTAAAATAAATATTTAATAATAGTTTTGGTTAAACTCTTTCCATAAGAAGCATTAACAAATAAGAAATAAAATATTCAATAAATAATATTTCTCTCTAGCCTTTAAGCCAAGGATTGCATGTTGCCGAGAAGCATGCCAGGGAGCAGAGGTCTGCAGGGAGCCCTCCCCAGCCCAGCCAGCAAACCCGAGCGGCATCCCCCCCCCCCCGACCCCTCTCCCTCCTCCGCCCCTGCCTCCGCCTGCCGCAACCGCCACCAACAACCAAGGAGTCCCCGCTGGTCTCGCCATCTCACCGGGAATACTGTGAGAGCGGTGGAACTCGTCCGCGACCTCCACCCCAGCGGAAAGTCTACACATGAAGCTCAAGGAATGGAGACGTTGGAGCTAGGCGGCGGGTCCGCCGGAGCTAGGCGGCGGGTCCGCCGGAGCTAGGCGGCGGGTCCGCCGGAGCTAGACGGCGGGTCCGCCGGAGCTAGGCGGCGGGTCCGCCGGAGCTAGGCGGCGGGTCCGCCGGAGCTAGGCGGCGGGTCCGCCGGAGCTAGGCGGCGGGTCCGCCGGAGCTAGGCGGCGGGTCCGCCGGAGCTAGGCGGCGGGTCCGCCGGAGCTAGGCGGCGGGTCCGC
This sequence comes from Narcine bancroftii, assembly GCF_036971445.1. NCBI lineage: Eukaryota > Metazoa > Chordata > Chondrichthyes > Torpediniformes > Narcinidae > Narcine > Narcine bancroftii. The sequence continues at coordinate 53,342,036 of NC_091480.1, read as the reverse complement.
CGGAGCTAGGCGGCGGGTCCGCCGGAGCTAGGCGGCGGGTCCGCCGGAGCTAGGCGGCGGGTCCGCCGGAGCTAGGCGGCGGGTCCGCCGGAGCTAGGCGGCGGGTCCGCCGGAGCTAGGCGGCGGGTCCGCCGGAGCTAGGCGGCGGGTCCGCCGGAGCTAGGCGGCGGGTCCGCCGGAGCTAGGCGGCGGGTCCGCCGGAGCTAGGCGGCGGGTCCGCCGGAGCTAGGCGGCGGGTCCGCCGGAGCTAGGCGGCGGGTCCGCCGGAGCTAGGCGGCGGGTCCGCCGGAGCTAGGCGGCGGGTCCGCCGGAGCTAGGCGGCGGGTCCGCCGGAGCTAGGCGGCGGGTCCGCCGGAGCTAGGCGGCGGGTCCGCCGGAGCTAGGCGGCGGGTCCGCCGGAGCTAGGCGGCGGGTCCGCCGGAGCTAGGCGGCGGGTCCGCCGGAGCTAGGCGGCGGGTCCGCCGGAGCTAGGCGGCGGGTCCGCCGGAGCTAGGCGGCGGGTCCGCCGGAGCTAGGCGGCGGGTCCGCCGGAGCTAGGCGGCGGGTCCGCCGGAGCTAGGCGGCGGGTCCGCCGGAGCTAGGCGGCGGGTCCGCCGGAGCTAGGCGGCGGGTCCGCCGGAGCTAGGCGGCGGGTCCGCCGGAGCTAGGCGGCGGGTCCGCCGGAGCTAGGCGGCGGGTCCGCCGGAGCTAGGCGGCGGGTCCGCCGGAGCTAGGCGGCGGGTCCGCCGGAGCTAGGCGGCGGGTCCGCCGGAGCTAGGCGGCGGGTCCGCCGGAGCTAGGCGGCGGGTCCGCCGGAGCTAGGCGGCGGGTCCGCCGGAGCTAGGCGGCGGGTCCGCCGGAGCTAGGCGGCGGGTCCGCCGGAGCTAGGCGGCGGGTCCGCCGGAGCTAGGCGGCGGGTCCGCCGGAGCTAGGCGGCGTCGCTGTGAATATCTAATTAACGTTCCCGTTAACTATATCGGTGTACTGCTGTGCCTGCTGTGGAAGTGCTAAAAACTACTATGGTGGTGCCTGCTGCTGTGCATGTGCTATACTTGCGCGGCGGCCAGCGGTTCAACTCTAATATATATTTAATATGATCTTGTGGGCTAAATATAATTATATCGCGGGCCATATATGGCCCGCGGGCCAGAGTTTGACATGTGTGTACTAGTCGTTAGCCTCAGGGATAGGGATATTAAAAGGTGACATCACCAACTGGTCAATTACTGGCTGCAGCCCCTTTTGGCCGGCCATCGGAATTGGATACTACTTGCTCAGGATCTTTTTAAGTAACTTGAAGGGGAGGAATATCTAATACTCCTCTATTGCTTCTTTTTGCCCATACTCCAGGATTTATTAGTTCCCGATCCTCCTCGGTTCATACATACAATTGAATCCCGATACCTGATTCCTGTGGTCTGGTGCCGATAGCCAATTGGTCCTGTAAATCTCATCCTAACAAACAAACTCCAGCTTGGGGAACTAGTAGAATGTCCTCCGTTACTATCTTCTCTCCCATTTATATTCTTACATCCCTTAATACAGGGACCATAAAATCTCTTCCTCCTACTCCCGAAATCATCACTGCCCCCTCTATCTTAACACGCTCGTGTGGTTGTAAAATACTAGACCGGGCTGCCCCAGAATCTACTAAAAAGGTCATCTTGTCACTGTGGGGCTCTATGCTTAAATTTACCAATGGTTCTCTGTGCAGCCCCACGGTGTGTATTGACTGAGAACCGTGACCCCCCCCCCCCCCCATTCATAATCTGCTTCCATCAGTGCGTAAGATCGTGTCTCCCTGGCTCGCATTGGACATTCTCTCTTAAAATGTCCCTCCTTTTTACAATGGTAGCAAACTAATGCTCCTGTTTCCCAATTCCTACTGGGATTACCACGAGGTCCTGGGAACGGTTCTTTGCCTTTCCTTTCTGTTTATTGGGCATTCTCTCTTAAAATTACGCACCTCCGTACTAGTCAGGGGCACATTTACAAAACTGAGACCCCCTCCCACGGGAACTTCCAGTAAAGGTCTTATCCAGTTAATTTCTGGCTTAACCTCTCCTTTATAATGTCTAGGTTCCTGCTCTCTGGGAAATGAATCAAAGGGTTCTGCCCTTTCCTCCCGGAGGGTCTCACACTGTTCTGAATCCAAGTCTCCTCCCTCTCTTGTCAATTGAGGTGGTAATCTAGTACTTTGTGAATGGGTCATCATACCACCCCTACTTTCTTCTTTCTTTAGCTGTGGGGGAGGAGGGGAAGGTGAAGAAGGGTAGAGCATAGGAGAGAGGGGAAAGATAGGAGCCGGCATAGGAGGAGCATAAGGTGGAGGAAGGGAATGTAACACATCCCATCCTTGTGTTTCAGGGACAAAAAGTTCCTCATCCTTCTTGTCCTTACATTCTTTTTCATTCAAAACCAGTTGATCAACTGATCCACTGAGCCAGCAGGCTGCATATTCTCTGCTCTCAATATTATCTCTTTGATTTTGATAGAGCCAGATGTTCAATGTCTGACAGATCCAGTCCTCATCGGATCCGAACTTTGGCCAATATACCGAATTCCCTTTTATCGGGTTTTTAACCCATTCCAGACAGCAATACCTGACCATGGTCTGTTGGTCTTTCCCGCGGGTTCTCCCCGCACCCCAATCAGATAGCATTAATCCTAACGGACTTTGCTTAGTTATCTGATCGTCTCATCCTTCCTTAAAACTATTTCCCTTGCTATTCACACCTCCCATACTAACAGGCAAGTAAAATTCCTCTTTCTGGGATCCAGTAGCTATTCCTAGTGCACTTCCTTAACATCCTCCAGTTGTTTGTTCTCAATGCCTCTTCTCGGATATCACTCGCTTCATCCACTGACCAGTCACCTGTCGTACGTGCGTCCAGCTGAATCAGCCGGGGTGCACCTACCCTCGTCGTCGGGCACTCTGTCAGTGGAGGGAGTGGGATCCCAGACGAGCCCCCATTTGTGAGAAACAGAAGTATCTTCACAGAATTTGCTCGAGACAAAAATTGAGAACAAAGAATATTTATTATACAACAATGCAAAGTTGGGTGCTTCCCCTTACCCTGGGAATACACACACATACTGGGGCTCACCCAACTTTTATACAGTTCATTTCAGTGTCGAGGTACCCTTCCCCCCCCCCCTAACATTCTTCTGCCTCCTGGATAAGTTTGACATTAGGCAATCTTGTCTGCCTACGTGCTGTTTCTGTGAACTTGGAAGACCAGGGGGTATCCTGTCTGTGTCCCATCATGTCATTGTCCTTATTCACCTGCCTTTGTCCTTATTCACACCTTCCCAACCCTCAGGGCTTACTAACTCTTGTATGCACAACTTGCTAATTACTAATTACATATGCAGAACTTGCTGACTCTCTAAGGCTAGAAGACCCTTATCTTATTCAGACTAACTTTACTTCCTACATTCTATTATCTACCCTTATCCTATTTATTCATTCACACATTTTCATGTTTACTCATCACACTATGCTGAGAGGGGAGGAGAAGGAATGATGTGTCTGGTGGTGGGGTCCTGTAGTAAGTGTTGGAAATTCTGGTGAATAATGTGTTGGATACAGAGGCTGGTGGGGTGGTAGGTGAGGATGAAGGGGGATTCTGTGTTTATTGTTTTGAAGGGTATGGGAGTTGGGCAGATGAGCGGGGAATGGAGGAGATGCAGGTGAGGACTGAGTTAATAGTGGTGGAGGGGAAACCACGTTTGTGGAAGAAGGCAGACATTTTAGAGGCTCTGAACTGGAAGACTTCATCTTGCGAGCAGATGTGGCAGAGATGGAGAAGTTAAGAGAAGGGGATGGAGTCCTTGCAAGGAACAAGGTGTGAGGACGAGTAGTTCAGATAATTGTGGGAGTTAGAGGGTTTGTAATAGATGTCAGTGGAGAGTTTGTCTCCTGAGATGGAGAGAATGTTATCTGAGATGGACCAGGTGAGTTTGAGGTCCAGGTGGAAATTGGCCATGAAATTGACAAGGTCATTGCGGGTGCATGAGCACCCCCCTCCCCCCCACCACCAATGTAGTAGTCAATGTACCGGAGGAAGGGTTGGGGAGTCTTGCCTGTGTTGGCTTGGAGCATGTTTTGCTCCACAAAACCCACCAACAGGGGCAGGCATAGCTGGTACCCATGGCTACTCCTTCAGATTACCTCCTTCAGAGATAATGGGATGGGTTAAAGGAAAAATTAAGGGTGAAGACCAGTTCTGCCAGGTGGAGAAGGGTGGTGGTGGTGGAAGGTGACTGTTCAGGTCTGAGGTCCAGGAAAAAGCAAAGTGCTTTAAGGCCTGTGTAGGTAATGGAGATGTAAAGGGATTGGACATCCATCATGAAGATGAGGCGGTCTGATAAACCTTGATCAAATTTTCCGACCATTTAGTTGGAAACTTTGATGTGTTACTGTATATCAGCTGATGCTGTTGTCGGCTGTGACTTTGGAAGTAAGGTCAAGTTCCATTAAGTGGATTTGAACATATATGATAGTGGAATATTGAGGGAGTATTGTATTGTCAATGTTGGTTTTTCAGATAAGATACCCAAAGCAAGCAAGGAGGGTTGGGGGATGGGAGAATGGTAGAATTGAAATAAAGGAAGAGAAAGGCAGGCCACTGGGGAAGGTCTGAAGACTGAAGGGGAACTGATGGTGGGAGAGTATCAGGAACTAGATTAGCAACAAGTCATCCTCGATCAAAAGGGCCTGCATAATAAGGGGAAGGATCTGCTTTCATATGAAAAACTCCATGGCACCTTTTTTAAAGTGTAAAGAAATGAACCCTCTTTATAAAGGCCATATATATCTCTTAACATCATTAAAATTGATTTTCTGGCCATTTTCTAGGTTATTTTAGGGGCCTTGTGTGGGCAGTTTTGTTGTCCTACACAGCAGTGATTAAACTTGATGGTTCGTTGGTGCATAGCTCTCTAAATTAAAGTATCTTTGTATAAAAGTGATGATTAGGATTTAAATATCTGTCAACTGGAATAGTTTAGCAACACAATCTTTATTATAGTATCTAAACACTAGATTGCATTTTCTAACTAACTATTTAGGAAAAGGGTTTGTTTAAAAAAAAAAAGTAATTTTCTAGTTCAGCAGTTATACTTGAATTGTGCCAAATGTGGAAAATTGCTTCCTTATTTCAATCTAATACCATTTCCATTAAAAATGTGCAAATGGACCAGACATTATACAAAATATTATGGGCCCTACACTAAGAGGCAATGACATCAGCAGATTTGACATGTTTCAGTAGTTTTATAATACACTTTTATCAACAAAATGAACAAATACATGAAGGAGATTACTCAAGCTTGACTAAATAATGACTGATATCTTGGGTTCAATTGAGTTGAAAGATTGAACCAAATGAGAAATTTTTAACTTGATTGGGAATAATTGAATAATCTTTCTCAGACGTTTGCAAGATAGGGTTGTGTTATGAAACAGGAAGTAGTCTGAAATAGCTTTGACTTGTCACATGGAGGTAGGGTATATGGTCCCAAATGGATGACAATCTGTCCTGTAACATATTAAATTAGTGTTGCTAATAAGATTGGATTAACAATAGCCCTTTTTCCACTGACATCCCAGTTAATTGGCTGTGCAGTGCCCTGGGATAGTGCCACTGGGCCACCTTTAACTGGGACAGTGACTGCATTCCACTGAACACAACTTATACCCAGGGCAAGGAGAGTCTACCTTCAACTTGAATGGATGAAAGTTGTCCTTTATCCACTGGTTTAACCAGCACGCCAGCGTCAGCTGATGCTGGGGATATGAGTAGGGGTAGAGGCCGTCAATCCCTGGTGTGATTTGACATAATTTGGTGCTGGTGTGCTGATTGTTTTCCTTTTCCACTGGATTTTCCCGTTAATTCCTGGGACAAGGTGCCAGTGGAAAAGAGGCTTATGTCAAATGAATAAAATTTAAGTGATATGAAAATGTTAGTTTTCCTTTTGCTTGTCTGAGGGATGGGCTTTCATTTTTGTGAATTTTTTTTTTGTCCATTGATTTTTATTCCCCCCCCCCACCGAGCCATTTACAAGATTTCTGGAAAATTGATGTGACTGTTTCCAGTGGTGATTGTATTTGTGTGTTGTTTCCTTAAATTATTTCTGATACCAATAACTGCAAAATCTGTCATCGGTGACCAGCTGACACGTGCTATCTTAGTTCGTCAAACAAACTACAATTTGTGATTATATCAGAGGATTGGTTATGATCCTTTTTCAATTAATCAACTGGTCCAGAAAATTGACTAAAAATGGCATTAAAAAATAGAAGTTAGTAATACATTTGCAGACTGGGCAAAACAGTTTCTACTTCTGTTTTACCACGTGCAGATAAATTTATAATTTTTCTGTCATTTATATGAAACTATTCTATATTTTGAATAGTGCTGTTTCAGACAGGGTGATAGGGAACTCAGCAATGATGATATCAATATTTTTTCCATGTACAGTGTTCTTTTGAAACACAATTGCTTCCTGAATTGCCCCACATCTCCTAAAGTGAGGATCCTGGGCTAATTCGCAATTGGTATCAAAAGGTGCTTGCTCAGCCACGGTGATTCAATTCCTCAAATAACGTCTTGAATGCGCCTTTCATTTGTTCATAATGTTCGAGAATTTGCCAAGAGCCAGCTGCTGCTTCAGAAACTATCAGCTTTCACTTCTGTCATTCCTGTGCCAATTAACAACACAATAGTAATATTCACAGAGAATTTGCAGATTTTCATTAAAATGACAAATGGTGTTTGCAGCAAATGTCTTACCTGTGCATTGGAGATGAGCCTGATGAAGGGTTTAGAATTTTTTTCCAAACTGCAATTTGTATACAGGAGGAAAAAAAATACTAAACAAGTATTGAGATTAGAGGGTTGGAAGAAAATGTTGCATAAAATTGTGGCTAAACTTGCATACCAAACCATCTCATTCTGTTTTAAAAGTTGCAATCTATATGGTATAAAGATACTTTACATTTTTGGGTAAGGGTACCAAAACTGTGCAAAGTATTTCTCGGTATGACCTTGCTAGCACCCTGTAGTAAAACCACCTTATTCTTCACTTCAGCCCCTTTGCAATAAAGGCAAACATTTGCTGTTGGATCTGCCTGCTAACCTTTTGTGATTCCTATGTGGAAATACCAAGATCCCTCAGATCCATTTAGATAATCTGTCTTTTTGGCTCATGACCTCGCAATTCCCCATATTAAACTCCGTGCAGAGTTTTCACCCAATCCCTCACTCGATCCACTGCAGAATGTCGACATCATAATGTGCCCTTCCACTTATTTTCATTGGGAAAACTTGTAAACCTTGTATTTCATTGTGTCCAAAGAAGTCATAGAAAATAATAAACAATTGAGGGGCAAGGACCAATCCTTGGGGTACTCTAGTAGTTGCATCCCTTCAGCCTGAGCAGGATCAGTGTATTTCTATAGGCCATTTCAGATAGCCCAAAAGTTGGGATTTAAAGGCGGAGAAACTCCACCAAAATGCATAATGACCTACCTCTCTGAATGTGCGGAAATGGTCTCCGAGCTGCATAATCCAACCCCTTTCCGAGAGGGATAATCTCCGCAGCGCAGCCTTCCGCCGATCGATCTGAATTGGCAGCTGTGCTAGACGGCTGTTTGGGAACAGGCTTATAATGCTGTCAGCCCGCGACCCATCTCCCCACTCACCCCTCTCCTTCAAAGTCAGGCAGCGGGGACCGTCAGGGGGCAGCTGGTGCAGGCTGGGACAGCCACCAGGCTGCTTTTGCCTTGGGATCTGCTCTCTGTGTCTCAAAACGCGGCAGAGCAATGACCATCTTCCCTACCCGTAATCCCCCACGCAGCTGGAACTGTTCTGGTAACCATAGTGGTTTCAGCTGCATAGGGGATTATGGGTAGGGAAGACGGCCATTGCTCTGTCGCGTATTGATGACGGGTGGTGCTTCAGCACCAGTTGGCCCACCTCCACGGGGTCCAGAGGGTGCTACGAGGCACCTCTCCTTTGAATGAGACCCTGGAGCAGCCTTTTTGGGCTGCAGTCTGAATGGTAAGTTCCAGATTTTCAATCTTCCCCATAGCCGATCTCCAGGTGAAGGCCTGAACGGAAATGGTCTTATGTGACAAGCAGATTTCAAACCATTATAGCACACTTCCTTCAATACTTTGGGCTATTAATTTATGCACCAACCTCTCACATGGCTCCTTGTCAAATGTCTTTTGGAAATGGTCTTGAGTTCCTATTTTGGTATCCTGTACAGCAGTGGTTTTCAAACTGCCCCCCTAAACTTTGTGCAATTGGTGCTCTGTGAAGCAAAGGATTGTTTCAGGTGGTGTGTGAGTGAAAAGGGAAGGTTGAGAACCACTGCTCTAGACCCAATTGCCACTGAAATATTTTGCTTGAGAAAATTTTTGTCATTGGCCCATTTCCTTTGGAGTTATGAAACTGTGCACATAATGAGTCAATTAGGTACGATTAAAACACTCATATACCACCTGAAACAATCCCTTACTAATCACAAAGCACTTATGGCAGAGGGAATACTTCGGGTAGAAAGTGAGTTTAGGGGGGGCAGTTTGTAAACCACTGCTGTACAGCAAAGCCAAATTCAAGGTCTCGATCTTGCCTTGTTGCACCTCTCCAAATGCATCACCTTGCACTTCTGGATTAAGTTCTACTTCCCAACTGATCAAGCTATTAGTATCTTTGTGCAGTTGAAAGCTTTCTTCCTTGTGCTCAGTCATTTAAATTAAGACCTACAGTATGGTAACAGGCCCTTTCATCCCATGAGCCCAATTTACACCGTTAACCTAAAACCCTCAGTACATTTTGAACAGTGGGAGAAAGCCGGAGCCCCTGGGGGAAAATGCACGGGGAGAGTGTACAAATTCCATGCATTCAGCGTGCAATTCGAACCCCAGTCACTGGCACTGTAACAGCATTGCACTAACCATGTTGCCCATGTGGCAATATTTTTCCTTTAATCATATTTTTATTGAATTTTATAAGGATAAACAAAGCATATACAAATTTTTCGAGACACAAGATTGTCAAACTTATAAAGCACGTTCATATTATACAAGCACAACTTATAAGTTTATCCCAAAAAGCCTTTAACTCTTTGGCCCATCTATACACCAGTATTTTATATTTCTGGAGTAACACATTAAGTTGCTAGAAGTCAGATTTTATATACAAAGGAAAGAGAAAAAATGAATGGGGAAAAAAAAGTCCTTAATTTAATTAAGGTTCTGAAAATAATTCAGGAAAGGTCCCCACACCATTTGAAACTTTTTGTTTGTATTACTAATTGAATTGTGAATCATTTCTAGATTTAAACAAGACATAATATCCCTCAGCCACTGAGTTTGGGTAGGTGGGGCAGCATCCAAAAGAGAAGCGAAGGGCAGAGTGTGACATTTGATTGGAGTTAAATGAATGTCATCTTTTCTAGTGGTACCAAAAAGGAAAGACCAAAAGGTTCGGTTCCAGATTTAAATTAAGGATTTGGGACAAAGTTTGGAATATAGCCTGTAATAGGCTATATTCGAGGCTAGAACACGTCCAGAACATGTGAATAAGGGAAGCCTGTCTTTCCTACACTTGTCACAACAAGAGTCCACATTTGAATAAATACGAGATCATTTGAATTTGGACATATGAGCCCTATGCACAACTTTAAATTGCAACACAGTGACAGGCACAGAGAAGAATTAACCAATTTAAAAATAGAATCCCAAACCTCATCTGTCAGAAAGGTTTAACTCCTGTTCCCAGGCAGTTTTAATTTTATCAAGAGGGGCATGTCATAAACCTGCCAACTTGTAGATAACGGATATTAAACCTTTGCATGAGGGTTGTAAACTAAGAAACACATCAACTGAAAACCAAAATGTTTTTTGAACTGAGCCCATGCTCTCACAGTATGCCTGATTACCAGATTATCAATTGATTTACTAAAGGAAAGAAGAAGTGAGGATCCAAGATGTGCTGAAATGGAAACAATTTTAACAGAATTCAACTTCATTGCTACCCATAATGGACAGTCAACTTGGTTATGAAAGTATAACCAAAACACAAGGTTGCGTATATTGGCCACTGCAATTTTTCTAATCCCCTGCAAAATGTTATACAATGCTCCCATGATTTAAATCCATTATGAATAGTATTGCGAGGGAAAAAAAAGAGAGACCAAGTACTGAGCCGTATGGACTCGCTGGTAATGGCCTTCATGTTACAAAAGCAACTGTCAAGCTCGTTGTTTCCTGCCACTGAGCCAATTTTAGATCATATTTGCAACTTCCGATCTCCCATTGGCTTTTACTTTTCTGATCAATCTACCACATGGAATCGTGTTAAAAGCCTTGCTGAAATCCATGTAGACCATGTCAAACACAAATGACCTTCATCAAGTTTCTTGTTATCTCCTCTGAATTCAATCAAATTTTGCAGACTAGCCCTTTGTTTAACAATGCTAATTGAGGTGTTCTAAATTCATGTTTTCTATTCCTTAAAATTAATTCAACAATTTGCCCACCACCAATGTTAATGAACTGGCTTGTAATAGTGTGTTTGGTTTCTTCTTCCCTTATAAAACAACAGCACATTAGCAGTCCTCCAATTCTCTGGCACTTCTCCCTTAGCCAATGAATTTGCAGCTGACACAACAGTCATTGGCCTCATCAGCAACAACAATGTTTCTCGACAGAGAAGAGGTGGAAAATCTCAGAAAATTGTGCGAGGGTAGCAACCTGAGTCTCAACGTGGACAAGATGAAGGAGGCCCAGGAACGACCACCCTCCACTACACTTTAACAACTCTGTAGTTCCTTGGAGTTCCCCTATCCTAGACAGAGCATCTCTTCACTTGGCAGGAAGATGCAACAGTGACTGCACTTCCTGAGAAGACAGAAGAGGGCAAGGCCACCATTATGTCAACCATCTACAGGAGCTCTATCGTGAGCATCCTGTGGTGTGGTTGCTGCAGAAAAGTGGATTGGAGGTAAATCCACAGGACCGTAAGAGTGACAGAGAGGATCAATCACTGGAGTCTTACCCCCCACCCCTCACTGGGGTCATTGTTTGAAGAGGGTACGCAAAATTGAGGACCCCCTTCTCCTCTACCCCAGCACACAGCATCTTTCAGCTGCTCCCATCAGGGAAGAGATCCAGGAGGATCAGAGCCAGCACCACCAGGTTGAGGAACAGCTTCTTCCCACAGGCAGTGAGAATGGTGAATGACCAAAGTAACTGCTTGCACTGACCCTTTTACAATCAGATGATGATAAATTTGAGGTTTTTTGAGCCATTTAGTACATGTGCTCTTAAGATATTTGAAACCTCTAACAATGCAGTAAAATTTATCCGCATTTAAGCTTCACAATGATTTTGCTTTATTGCCATACATTCTGCAGTTGAACAAAGATTGGCTTGTTTTAAGAGAGATAGGTTTCAGTCATTAAAAAATGGCCTTGTCTGGATTCGGACATCTGAAGCATGTATTTTAATTTAAAACTTCACATCTTGGAATACCGATAAAGTGGAGGAGCTTGTTATAAGGTGGTAAAAATTCAATGTCAGTTGAATGTAGAAACTGTGAGTGGCTTGTGTGATGGTTTGCACTCTGTCAATCCCTCTTCTAATCTATTTCCAAAGTGTTTGCAAATGGTCAAGTTAATGTTTTAAAAGAGGAGCAAATGGACTACTTGTGTTTTACCTGAACGATCAATTACTCTTTGGAATAATCCTTTGTAATCTAAAAAATTGGCAAAGCTTAAGTGAATAAAATTAGAATATTATTTTCAAAGGCAAGTATAGAGGAAAAATTGATTTTACTGCAAATTTAAGTTAGCAGCTACACAGAAGAGAATCTGTAAGAATAAGTTCGAGGATGGGTAATGAAATGCAGGCAGAAGTTTGGATAAGTTTATGAAATGAGTGGCGAGGCCAATGTATGTTGATACTCTCTGCATATACCTTGATAGCTTTTGAATTGTAAACACACTCTGGTTCATAGTTGGTTCTCTTTGCATCGTACACTCAGAAAATGAATGAGTCACTGTAACCTGATCTAATCTCCATGGAAAATATAACCATATAACCATTTACAGCACAGAAACAGGCCATGTCGGCCCTTCAAGTCCGTACCAGTTCACTTGAACAACTCCACTAGCTCCTCCGCAAACTCATGAGGAAGTAGAGACTTTCTTCATGATGCCATTGGTGTGTTGGTTCCAGGAAAGATCTTCCGAGATAGTGACTCCCAAGAACCTAATTGCTCATCCTCTCCACCTCTCTGTTCAGAAATCTGATGGCCAAATGATGCATTTAAGTATAATTAATGGCATTCAGTTCTGAGGTAAGAGGAGATGTCAAGATAAAGATGCAGTTTTTATGGTAGTTATAATAATTAAAATGTGAAGGAGACTTGCCTGGATTCTGCCTGGATTTTGTGCCAAGCAAGATTGACAACCGATTTCTTTGTCTGGAAACCATACTCATTTGGTTATTTTCATCTATCGTTGTTCATAGCCAGCGCTGTCTACCTGAAATTGTTTATTATATTTTATGAAAATTGAAATGGGTTGTCAAATGTGAACACCATGCACCCCAAAAACAGCCTAACTGTAGAAGTATTGATGGAAGAGCAATCCTACGAATGAAACAGTATTTTGCCCTTTTTAAAATTCTTGGTGCGGTTTGGCAGATTCACCGACTTCCAGTAAAAGATGGATAAAGAGGCAGGTGTTGTTTCAATCAAAGTGTTAATGGGTTTGTCTGAGAGGGAAATGTGGATGTGGCAAATAGTTTCCAAAAGAGATTAAAATGTGGAATGTAATTTCTCCAAGGGAGAGAAAAAACGTCTGAGGTTAATCAAACCACTGAAGCTGCTAAACACTGCACTATCATAAAGAAAAGGGTCTATAAAGATTACCATTATTTTAGAATTGTTTAGAACTGCAAGAATAAATATTAACATACTAAGTTAGTATATGAAAGTTAATTTTTCTGTTTCGCCATCTAAGAAACTAATTATGATACCAACTCGTTCCAAATATTTGATGTCAGTTATGGACTAATCTTTACTGCATTCAGACATCCTGCAAGTTTAATTTGTTCCTTGTCATTAATGTTCTTTAATATTTTTTTTAAATGTTAATGACACATTCACAACAATAAATTGTGTCAGAGTGATCATGGTCACTTGGCAATTCTTTTAGTAATTGGAAATAAAGTAATACAGAAACATAAGAACAGTAGATGCTGAAATTTTGAGTGAACAAAGTGAAGTTGGAGGGACTCGGCAGCCTCCATTGACCTTTCTGTCAATAAAAGGTCCCAACCTGTTATGTTAACTGTTTCCCTCCATGGATACTGCCTGACCTGCTGAGTCCCTCTCTTTGTTCACTCAATTAACAATAATACATCTTTATCTCCGGCGTTCAAAATGTGTTGGGAGCTGATGGCTATCACGGAGCTAATTTTTTGTGAATTGTTTGTGCTTCTATGAATAAGTCTGATTCAGGTGATGCATTCCACCTTTTCAATTTAGAAGCTAAAATGCAAATATGGAAAGTTCCAGATTTAAGGATGTATTTTGATTAATTCAGGTGTTATCAATGTGATAATATTTGTAGGCCTGAAGTTATAAATTTGCATCGCATTGTGCCCTGCGACGGTGTATTCCCACTTTGATAAAGCTTGTACTATATTACAAGTATACATACGAACTCCGAGCAGAAGTCGTCACTTTTATTTATTGTTCATACCATGTTTGCATGGTAAAGACACGGTCACGTTTCTCCAGGACCACGGAACACATTTACATTAATATAGGTTAAAATACAAGTTCAACATAATTTAAAATATTAAGACTTGTACATTAACGTTCCACAGTACCCAATCCCCAAATGTTATGAGAGTTCCAGACCCTGATGGCCTGGGGGAAAGCTGTTGTCCAATCTGGACGTAAGGGCCCAAAGTGCTGCAGTACCTCCTACCAGATGACAGAAGGGAGAACAGTTTACGTGAGGGGTGTGTGGATTCCTTCACAATGTTTATTGCCTTTCACCTGGTTCGAGTGTTGCCGACGTCCTTCATGGTAGGAAGGGAGCCCCCAATGATCTTCTCTGCTGATTTCACTATCCTTTGCAGGGTCTTGCGGTCCGAGGTAGTACAGCTTCCAAACCAGGCGGTGATGCGGTTGCACAGGATGCTCTCGATACATCCTCTGTAGAATGTAGTGAGGATGGAGGGTGGGAGATAAACTTACCTCAATCTTCACAGGAAGTAGAGGCGCTGCTGGGTTTTCTTGGCTATGGAGCTGGTGTTAAGCGACCAGGTGATATTCTCTGCCAAGTGCACTCCAAGGAACTTGATACTCATGACGACCTCAATGGTGGAGCCGTCAATGGTCAGCAGAGTGTAGTTCCCCCCTGGGACTTCCTGAAGTCTAAAAAATCTCTTTTGTTTTATTAACATTCAGATACAGGTTGTTGGTTCTGCACCAGTCCGTTAGCGACTACGCCTCAGCTCTGTACACTGTCTTGTCATTCTTACTGATCAGGCCCACCACAGTAGTGTCATTAGCGACTTGATGTGGTTTGAGCTGTGATTAGCTGCACACTCGTGGGTCAGCAGAGTGAACAGCAGTGGACTCAGCACACAGCTGGGTTTTTGTGGGGGGGGAGGTGCACCATGCTCATGGTCTTGGAGTTGCTGTTACAGATCTGGACTGACTGAGGTCTCCTCAACTGGAAGTCTTTCTTTTCAAAATATTTTTTGAGTAGGTTCCTAAATAACCAAGATGATGCCGCTTTAGTTGCCCATTCAGAGCCAGCTCTTCAGCGCTTGACGTCCTGCTTTGCGGAAACTGCCAAAATGTTTGGCCTGGAAGTCAGCCTGAAGAAAACTGAGGTCCTCCATCAGCCAGCTCCCCACCATGACTACCAGCCCCCCCACATCTCCATCGGGCACACAAAACTCAAAACGGTCAACCAGTTTACCTATCTCGGCTGCACCATTTCATCAGATGCAAGGATCGACAATGAGATAGACAACAGACTCGCCAAGGCAAATAGCGCCTTTGGAAGACTACACAAAAGAGTCTGGAAAAACAACCAACTGAAAAACCTCACAAAGATAAGCGTATACAGAGCCGTTGTCATACCCACACTCCTGTTCAGCTCCGAATCATGGGTCCTCTACCGGCACCACCTACGGCTCCTAGAACGCTTCCACCAGCGTTGTCTCCGCTCCATCCTCAACATCCATTGGAGCGCTTACACCCCTAACGTCGAAGTACTCGAGATGGCAGAGGTCGACAGCATCGAGTCCACGCTGCTGAAGATCCAGCTGCGCTGGATGGGTCACGTCTCCAGAATGGAGGACCATCGCCTTCCCAAGATCGTGTTATATGGCGAGCTCTCCACTGGCCACCGTGACAGAGGTGCACCAAAGAAAAGGTACAAGGACTCCCTAAAGAAATCTCTTGGTGCCTGCCACATTGACCACCGCCAGTGGGCTGATAACGCCTCAAACCGTGCATCTTGGCGCCTCACAGTTTGGCGGGCAGCAACCTCCTTTGAAGAAGACTGCAGAGCCCACCTCACTGACAAAAGGCAAAGGAGGAAAAACCCAACACCCAACCCCAACCAACCAATTTTCCCTTGCAACCGCTGCAATCGTGTCTGCCTGTCCCGCATCGGACTTGTCAGCCACAAACGAGCCTGCAGCTGACGTGGACTTTTTACCCCCTCCATAAATCTTCCTCCGCGAAGCCAAGCCAAAGAAGAAGAAATACAATATATATATATTTATTGATTATCATATTGTACATGAAATCACACCCATAAGTATTTATTGCCCCCAAAAAAGAAAAAAGACTAAATAGAAATAAAAAGTTGCTCTAACCCCTCCTACTAAACAAGGTTGAATTAATATTATTAGCAGCCTTGGAATTGAGCAGCGACCTCCGGAGGTCCAGCAAATCTACTGCATCCATGTTCCTTAATTATTCAAACTGGTAATCAACCATAAATGGACCCCATGTCTTATCAAATGTATCTTAAATTTCCTGATATTTTGTCTAATTTTCTAAATTCATCTTTCCATTTCAACAGAATTTCCCTTCTGGCCAGTGATGTAAAAAATGCTGAAATTTGTCTTTGATTTGACATTAAATTTATATTCTCATCCTTGGAGAAACCAAATTTTGCTATTAACAGGCAGGGTTCGACAGGAAGGTGTTTAGACCCAGCAGGCTCAACTTCCTTTTCAGGTACTGTGATATGATTGTGTTGAATGACAAACTGAAGTCAATAAACAGCATTAGCATTCGAAGATGCAAGTCCTTATTTTCCAGGTGCGTATTGGCTAGATAGAGGGCGGTGGCAATGGCATTGTCCGTAGAGCAGTTGGGTCTGTATGCAAACTACAGTGGTCTAGTGATGGGGGCAGCAGGAGCTTGATGTCCCCCATGTCGAACCTCTCGAAGTACTTCATGACAATGGACGTGAGGGTGATGAGGTGGTAGTCATTGAGGCAAGACACAGCTGACTTCTTCGGCACAGGGACAATGGTGGCAGCTTTAAAAACCTGCTCAGCCATTGAATATGGTCATGGCTGATTCGATTGTAACCTCATGACTGCATTCTTTTCTAACCCTGGTAACCTTTCACCCCCTCGCTTATCAAATATCTATTTACCTCTGCCTTAAAAATATTCAAAGATTCAAAGATCACCGTTTGGGAAAGTTCCAAAGACACTATGAGAGAAAAACTTAATTTCATCTGCCTCTTGAATGTTTTCTTTGCACTGTTATTTGTCAGGTATTTCGACTTTGCTTGTGCAAAGTTAAACAAGCTTTTTATTACCAGAACGAAAAACCAATTACAGCATTAAAATATCATCATTCAGATTTCAGTGGAGAGATACTCTTGGGAATTGTTCTCATTTATGGAGTTTGTGCAAGACAGTAGCTGTTTAAATCTCTCTCTTCTTCCCCGCCCCCACTAACGAAAATAAAATTACTCCAGGTCACAGAGTAAGTGGCAAAGACCATGAGGTGTTCATTCAGGAATTCTAGAGGCATCTGGAATATACTGGAGAGTTGTTCAACAAAACCAGGAAAATAACTCCATAAGTAATGGAGTTAATGTTGACTGTGATATCAACATATTTGCTATCATGTGCTCTATTCATAATTTTGTGTTGCAATTTCAGTGCTGTACATAGAGATAACTACTCCAATAAAGAACCATCTCGCCTGAAAATCTTAAAGAAGGCACAAGGGAGGCTATCTAAAACTGCAAAGTGTTTTTGGCAATTTTGTAAAATACCGAAGATGTTGGAAAACTTGCTTTCTGTTTCTGGCTGAAATTTGTATTAAAAATCAAAAGTTGAATTTTCGGAGTAAGGTGTCGGGAGAATTTGCCGGCTATGTGCTGCAAGTACCGGAGAATTTGCTTGTTTTCAATTTTCTGCATGTGTTTGTGGAATAAGTGATGTCAGCCACAGTGAGTTGGATGTAGTGTTGTTTAATGGAGTTTCATGGAAGATGGTGCATGCATTGGTTTCTGTCAACTAGTTCAGTGCTGTGTCCCTTCAGGGCAATGAACTGCAAGTAAATAGAGGCTTATGTGACATGGGATTTAATAGTTCATTGTGGGAGCTTTGTAATACATTTGCTAATTTCAGTTGCAAAGTACTTGCTTTTACAGTAATTTTAAGAAAGTGTTTGGGAGCTGTAACTACAATAGCTGCTGTAATCTCAGAATTCCTTTGCCTGGCCTTACAGACAGCACTGGGTTTGAACTTGAGTGGCTGGCATTGTAACAGGGTTGTGCTGACCACTACTGTGGCAGTATTGGGTGGATTCCATCTGAAAATCTTCAGTTTTGGGCAGTTAACCTCAGGAGGAAAATACTGTCAGTGGAGTGGGTGCATTGAATCTGCATCAGAATTACATGCCTTTGAGGGTTTGAGGACGTGTAATGCAAGTTTTTTTAAATCCATGAAATGTGTTAAATGTCGGGAAGATGTGTCTTAAACCTATTTGGAAAAATCTTTAAATTAGACACTTCCGATTTTGAAGTAAATGCAAGTCAATTTCTTTAGAGCAGTTGAATTGTACAACTTGCAACCCCACGAGATTGTCGATGATTAGTTGAAATTTGCAAGACTGGGATTGAGGGACAGAGTTAAAATGAAAAGGTCAACCAGGATCTAATTGAATGGTAAACCAACTTGAAAAGCTTCTATTTTGTGTAGAAGAGATTAGTCCAATTAGATAACCAACAATGAATATGTCATTAATATCAGAATATGAGGTGAAGTTTTCATAAGGGAATTTCCATTTTATTCAAGCATGGTGGACAAGACAATGTATAAATCACTTGTGATTCATACTCTTTATTACAGTATATAAAAAGTGTAACTAATATGTAGACAACATGTAACATGTAATATTTCTCTCTATCAAATCAATAAAATTATTTTAAAAAGAAAAGCTAAGTGGTTGATTCCGGTTCTGATATTTACACAACATTTCAAAATGGGTAGAATAATAGTTGTCTTGGTTGCTAGGTGGATACTTGTTGTTGACATATGGTTGTCTCTAAACAGCTGGAAAAATTTTGATAATAGGATAAAGATTTCTACTAAAAAGGTCACCTTCAGTTTGCCACGTTTGAGAAAGGTGGAGACTATTGTTGGTATGCATCAGAGCACTTGTGTACGTCACACAGCAGTTTTGTATTGCGATTACCGGTAATTATATTTCATAAGATTGTGTTCATGACTCATTTATCTGACTATGTTCTTCCAAATGAAGAGTTGATAGTCTGCATTAAGTCAGTTCTCTCCAGATGTCACAAAGCAATTTTATAGTAATTGGCAATATACTAAAATACTAAATAGTTATTCAGATATACATTTTTATTCATAACAAATTGGTTTAAAATAAAAAGCCATTAAATTTCCATGCAACAGACTGTGCTTTGAAATACTTTGGTTGATTAGTGCCTTCTCCTTACCAATTTTCACTTCTTCCCTTTCTTCATGAACTACTGTACAATGTTTTACAAGTCTGTGTCATTAGAATTTCAAAGCAGACAAAAATAGCTCCAGAAAATTTTGACAGTTACCATTTTCCTTTGAAATGGTTTTAGCAGGGAATGTTCCAGCCACACATTAAACAGAAGGAATTGTTTTGTAATAATTGGGGAATTTGTTCTTGACATTGGCAGAATGCTCATGGCAAAGATGCATTGAATGAAAGGAGAGTTGAATAAATATGTGACAGATCTAATAATCTGCAATCCTGGTCAACTGGAGCAGTTAAAAATTGCATCATTCAGGAAAATTCGATAGCTGCATTTTTAATAAATTAATTTCACCTTTTTTTTTAGTGTTACCTTAATATTTTTTGTTCTTGTGAAGTCATGATAGTGTTCTCACTTGTAATTTTACCTTTGGTTCAGATTGGGTTTGTTTTTGTACAAGTGTATCTTTCAGACAAAGTGGAAAATTTAGTTTGCAATTATACAAATTGTTTGTAGTTCATGGTTCAAACAACCTATCCAGATTCTGAAGTACAAGGTAGTGAATAACCAAACATTTGTGTCCAAAATTGAGCCCAAACAATGATTTCCTTCAATGGAAGGGGATGCAATATCCTTGTTGGCAACATGACAACAATCTTAAGGGCAAGTATTAGAAGCAGGCCAAACAGGAACTAACGTAAAATTTGGAAAACACCCACAGGTTATTCCGAGTGAAGCAAGAAAGTCTGCGGATGCTATAATTGTCACAAATACACAAAAGTACTGGAGTAACTCAGCAAGTCCAGCAGCATCCAGAGAAGGCAAACATCTATAACCATTGTTTTGGGCCTGAGCCCTTCATCAAGATATTCTGAAATTCTCATAAAAATGCAGAGTTATAGTATAAATTTTCTATAGAACTGTGTCGGGTGGATTGTTCTCAAGCTCCCAAGAAAGTTGGTAAGCTTCTTAAAGTAGAAAAATCAAGTTTAAGTGCATAGGTTTATTTTTATGGTAAAAGGGCCTTTTGGATTTAATTCTTTATAGTTTAACAGAATAGAAAAATAGCTTATTTTTATTTCAAGTATTTTCACCATACCCCTTCCGTGAAATGTTTCTCCTGGCAGAAATATTTTGGCTCTGAAAACTTGGAGGAAGGCTGTGTGTTCAATAATTTGTTGTCATTATTGCAATGTTTTTCCTAAATGGTGTGAACTGCCACATTGTCTATTCTGCTCACTCTAAATTTGGAGCAGTTAAGAGCTATGTAAAGAGAAAAGTGCTGGTTGAATCCACAATACTGCTCATTTTATTGGTTCTGACTTTAACAATTTGTTTGTTGTCCTGTGCACCCACTGAAATGCTAGTTAAATCAGGAGTGTTTTACCACTCAGACCTACCAGATGCAAACCTTTTTGCCCACACTGGGCAAATCCATATCCTTCTGTGCTTTGCTATTGAAGTGTTCCAGTTATAAATGACTCAAATTAAATTGAAAACTCCTTTTCTCTTTTGTTTTTGATACTCCTATGCCTCTTCTGATTTTTATGCACCTGCATCAGGTCACCACCCCTTTGATTTCTTCACTTCAGGGAAAATAAACCCAGTTTATCCAATTTTCTCTCCCCCCCCTCCAAAAAAACCTTTTTCTTTTAAAATAATTTTATTGAGTTTTATCATACATTGCATCCATATAAATTAAATACAATATATCGAGATAATACATGGATTCATGTTCCAATCTAAACATATAGTGAATAGTAAAAATGGAAAGAAAAAATAAATAAAAGAAGTTGATTATAAAGATCTAACACCATCCAAGGTTGATATTCAAGCAGACTTGAAATTGAGCAACTGCCTCCAGAGATCCAACGAAACATGCTCATTTACTGCATCCCCGCACCTTGATCATTTCATTTCTGAAAGTAATTTATAAATGGACCCCAAGTCTTATCAAAAGAGATATTAATTTTCCTAACATCATGTCTGATATTTTTCCAAACTTAGAAAGGACAGAATATCCAGTAACCATTGTCTATGGGTGGGTGGAAAGTCCTTTTTCCATTTAAGAAATATTCCCCTTCTAGCCAGTAATGGAGAAAATGCCAGGACCTGTTTTTGGTTAGATGTTAAATATACGTTAACATCATTGGAGAAGCCAAACATTGCAATCAACGGACATGGTTCGAGATCAATCCCAAAAATGGCTGAAAATGTTCTGAAAATAGCTGTCCAATATTCTGCTAAATTGGGACAAAATCAAAACATACATTTCAAAGAGGCTTCAAATCTTACATTTGTCACACAGTGATTTGATATCTGGGTAGATTTGAGCGAGCTCAGTGTTAGAAAAATGTACTTTAAATTGCATCAAATTGTGCTGAGTGCATAGAGATGAGTCATGAATCAGAGCCAAAATTGAAATAAACATATCAAGATCATTCTCCCGTTCAGTTTTGATCCCAATTAAACAGCTGTTTTTAAATTTAATATTTTATAATACAAAGTGGATATTATACCTTGATGGAGAAATTGTAATTCAGAAAGTTTGTGTTTGAAATTCAGATCCGGAAGATATGGAAATACTGAAAGTTTGGAACGAATAAAATGTCTAATTTGATAATATCTTTTTTTATATAAAAAGTGTCTGTTCAGCAGATTAAATTTCATCATCAATTGTTGTAAAGATGCAAAATTTTGTTGGATAAGATGATCATTAAAAGTCCCCCACACCTTTCCATAAAATCCAGGCAATTTCCTGATAACTCTCCTTTGCAGTTTCTCCAACAAACATCCTTCTTCTAGCGAGGCAACCTGTCTTTCATCAGGTGAAAAAGTAAAAGTCTCTGCACTCTTCCCATACAGTATATTGCAAATTTAAGAACATTTTTATTGTATTAAGTGTTATCATGAAGTATAATCGAGGATCACTTTTATTAACTCTAATGTCATATGAATTTTACTGTAGAGATTTTTGGAAATGTATTGATATTTAGCTTTTTCCAATCATCTGCCTTCTGTTTCAGGGCATGCTCTGTGCAAATGAACATGTGCTGTAATGGAGATTAAAACTTTTTATTAATTAAGTCTGTATGAAGAAGTGTTTAATATTTAGTACCTGGTGGATCAAACTATTTTCCATTAGCTCAGCAGACAACCAGATTGTTTAATGCACACATGTGGATGTATCACAGAGCTTCTGGGGGCTTTTCTTGATGAACCAAGAAGCTGGCAGGAATTGCAAAGATAGGATGAAGCAAAGCCACAAAGCAATTTGAAGGTTTCAAAGATGGTTCTGTCTGGGGAAATTTGGGACTCGTTTATTCTGAAACTTGTACTGTTCAGGATTCATTTTTTCTATTTCCAATTTCTATTTTCTGTTCACCTTTCAAGTGACAGTGTTTATCATTGGGCTGCAAAGTTTCCCCCTGTTATTTGACCATGGAGCAAGTTGCTTTGTGGAGAAGATTAACATTTGTTAAGGTATATGGATACAGCCCACAAGATATTCTTTTGACGTGGTGCTCTTCCATTGGGCTCTGTGGTCATTGGGCATCGTGGTGAATACTTTCTGCAGTAAATTCCTTAAGACCAAATACAGATTTAAAAAAAACAACCCTGGTATCCAGCACCTATGGGGATTGGTAGGTGCCAGATAAATGTCGGCGGCATGGTTAGCGCAACGCTGTGACAGCGCAAGTGATCGGGACCGGGGTTCGAATCCCTCAATGTCTGCAAGTAGTTGGTATGTTCTCCCTGTGTCTGTGTGGATTTTTCCGGGGGCTCTGGTTTCCTCCCACAGTTCGAAACGTACCGGGGGTTGTAGGTTAATTGGATGTGATTGGGCGGCATGGGCTCTAGGATCGAAGCGGCCTATTGCTGTGCTGTATATCTAAATTTAAGTTTAAAATTCAAAAATTTTAAGTGAATTTTCCGGTTGCTTGAGATTGCATGTTGCGTGATTGGTGAACTAACGACAAGACATGCCAATTTTAAACTTTTTTAAAAAGCATCCTATTTATTTTCCACAGTATTTTTTGCCTGTTGCTTGAGGCTGCCAATTGCTTGAATTCTGGATAACAAGGGTTTTTCTGTGTTCATAAATGTTTCAGGGTCACCAAGGAATTTGACAGATGGTGGGAAAACTTGAAAGTGTCCATGATATTATTTCATCCTGAATATTTACATTCATGTTAATTGCCTATGAAATCTGGACTACCTATACCAAGTACCTCAAGGCACTGAAAAGATGGCACTAATGCTCTTTCTGCAAGTTCTTCCAAATTCACTGGATTTTTGCCCGCTTGTATAACCTATATTCCTTTATTTATATTCTCTTAGTTTCTTACCTATCCTTGTTTTTAATAAATTCATCATCCATAACTGTTTTCATCCATTATATTTGTGGTAAACAATGTATTGTATATTTCCAACCAGAAAAAAATGCATTTGTACCCACCTTTTTCCTGTCAGCCAGTTCATTTGTCCATGCCAAATGTTACACACTAAACCGTGAATTTTTATACTACATAATCTTAAATGTGCTACTTCACCAAATGCCTCCCAGAAATCTAAGTACTGTATAGTGCATCAACTAATTCCCTTCTATCCACAGCCCGTTACAGTAGATGCAGGATAAGTGAATTTTCCAGTTGCTTGAGATTGCGTGTTGTGTGGATTGGTGAACTAATGGTGAGGTATGCCAATTTTAAATTTCTGGGTTTTTTTAACCTATTTCTGCTATTTTTTTTGCCAGTTGCTTGAATTGATAACTGGTTTTGCTGAACTTCAAAGAATGCCAATACCTTAGTCAAACATGATTTCCTTTTTGCTAAACCATATAGATTTTGCCTGGAGTGAAACAAGAAAGTCTGCAGACACCGTAATTGATGCATAAAGTGCTGAAACAGCTCAGCAGGTCCCACAGATGCAAAGATATATAACCAACGTTTTGGTCTGAGTCCTTTGACAAGGTACTTTTTTTTTGAGACCTTAGGATGAAGTTTATTAGGACCTGGGCACTTGTCAGCCTGCAATTCTAATAATTTACTTGTTAACACTTCTCTGGTGGTGATGATTTTCCTGTGTTCCACCATCCCAATTCTTGCTATTTTTGAGATGTTGTGCATCCTCTGCAGGGAAGACTGATGCAATTTACCTTTTTATTCACTTGGGGTGGCAGTTAGCATAGCGATTAGCGCAACACTGTTACAGCACCAGCAACTGGGGTTCGAATCCCTTAGACTGTTTATACGTTCTCTCCGTGTCTGTGTGGGTTGTCGCTGGGGTATCCAGTTTCCTCCCTCTATTAAAAATGTGCTGGGGGTTGTAGGTTAATTGGGTGGCACAGGCTCATGGGCTGAAATAGCTTGTTACCATGCTCTATGTCTAAATTTAAAAATATCTGCCATCTTTGTTCCCATTATTAATTCCACAGACTTTTTATGTAGAGCTGGTGCTCACTTTTGCTCAGTAATTTCTGACTTTAAGCCATGGTCTTCAGATCATTCCCCCACCCTGTTCCCAATTATAGTATTAATAATTTAGTCCAAAACTCTGTTCTCTAGAAACACCCATCAAAGTAATTACATTTAAAAGAAAGGACCATCGTATACATTATTCCGAATGAGCAACAAAGGGACTATGCAAAGATTAAATAATCTTCATTATCTTCATTTTTGCAATCAGAATCTATTTGTGGTATATTTAAAACTGATTTTGCTCATTATTTGGCTTGCATTCATCGCCAAACCTTTCTTTCAGATTTAGCTCTTGCTTCACTCCAATCCCAAAGTTGTCGGTGCACTTCATAGCACCAACTCACCAAGTATGCATCTTTGAGTGTAAATTGCTTTTTATTTCTGCAAAATAGTGTTAATCCTGTCCAATGCATGCTTTTAAGTAAAGGTGCATGAAAAGATGAGGCTTTTCTTGATTTCTTTTTCCAAATGGAAAGGTTGAGTGAATTTCTAATCTCTCCCTACATGGATCTTGGTGCTGGCTAATAAACTCCAAGTGTGGCAAAGCACTCAATCCAAACTTGCATGATTACTGAAAACAATGCAATTTTCTCAATACCCCTTCCCTCGTCTTATAATGCTGCGTGTCCTCGTATAAACCAAAGCTTTCTATGTTGACGAGACTACAATAGTTCTTCACCTCTCTGGAAGCTACCTTGAATAGGGAGAAGAAACTGTGGTGCATGTTGCTCTCTGCAAAGCGAGAGCAGTCAAGCCAGTGGTAGCTCCTGCTCGTTATGAGGGTTGGTATGGGTGGCATATGTGTCGTCCTACTGCTTAGTAACTGTGCAGTTAGTTTTCTCATGGAATCTGCACGATATACTTGGCTAAAAACTGTTAACTTGAAAAAGGAAAAAGAAATTGGCAGCTCCAAACTAAATTGCTCTAAACCCAAGATGTTCCTGGGCAATGATTAGTTAATTGTAGAATTTTTTTTTCTTCAGCAGAATGTTCACATTAATTAGCATATTAACAAGTTATTTGCCTATTCCTTGAAGGGCTCAGGCCCGAAATGTCAGCAATATATCTATCTTCTATGGACGATGCGAGACCTACTATGTACCTCCAGCATTCTGGTGCCTTTCCCATTAATCAGCATGTTCTGTACTCTGCATTACTGCAAAGTATGTGTTGTCCAATGCCTGTACTACAACTTTTGTGGTGTAGTCCACAGGATTATCACATTCAAGGATCATAACCTTAATAATCAATGCCAGTGTGTTCCCTCATATATAAAGACCCACTCTACAAACTGTTCCTTTCAGATGCAAAGCTGTACATTTAGATATTGCATTAATTAAAATATGTACACTGTAATCATTTTATAAGAGATGTGTTAAAACAGCTGAAAGTATGCCATTGGCCAGGTATGAGATCAATACAAATAAAAGATCAAAATTGCAGACCATGGCAAAGTGCTTAACTTTCAGTAAAAAAAAACTTTCATGTGGTGACTTTGCTTCTTGTAGGTTAGAGGTTTAAGGGACTGTTCTCAGATGCTTTCCCTTTGGCTGAAATAATTAAATCTAACGTGTACAGTAGTAATTCCATGATGTGTTTCATCTCAATTGAAAAGGAACTTTCAACTGGGGAAAAAAAGTTGCTGATTTTTTTTTAACTGACAGCATTGTATATTCAAAACAACGTGCAGAAGTCAAAGCTTTTCAGAAGAACTTGCAGTTAGTTCATTTGTATACATATCTTGAATACAGTGTCTTTTTTGCACTACCAATAAGTAGAAATTCTATCTGGCCCGCAGGAAACAAAAAAGAATCTCATGTGATGTCAGGTTTGTACTCTGACAATAAATTTGAACTTTGATCTCAAATTTATCCCGAGCCTTCAAGCTCAAAGACCACAAAATGATTTAAAACTGAAGCCTCCTTTTCCTGATGATGATTCAATATTTGGTAAACCTATTTCAGTACTTCACAAGATCACAAGAAAAAGGAACAAAAGCAGGCCATTTGGCCCATCAAATGTGCTCCATGAAACCTCCCTGAGATAAACTGTTCTCTCATCTAGTTCCGAGTTCTGGTCTTGTCCCCATATCCCTTGATGCCCTGACTAATTAGATACCTATCAATTTCCCCTTTAAATTTCCCCAATGATCCTGACTCCACAGCTGCATGTGACAATGAATTCCACAAATCCATGACCCTCTAGCTAAAGAAATTTCTCCTCATGTCTGTTGTAAATTCTTTTTAATTCCAAGACTGTTCCCTCGTCCTGGAATCTCTCAACAGGGGAAACATCTTGTATGCATCCACTCTGTCCAATCCATTCATTATTGGAAATGTTTCTGAGAGATCCCCTCTCATTCTTCTATATTCTAATGAATAATGTACAAGATCCGCTAAGCGTTCCTCACATGTTAGCCTTCTCATTCCTGGAATGATTCTGGTAAACCTCCTCTGTACCCTCTCCAACCTTGCTATATACTGTCTAAGATATGGGGCCCAAAACTGCCCACAGTTATTCCAAATGAGGTTTCACCAGTGCCCCATAGAGTCTCATCAACATCTCTTTATTCTTATACACAATCCCCTTTGAAACGAATGCCAAAATAGCATTTGCCTTCTGTACTGCTGATCCAACCTGACGGTCAACTTTTAGGTTATCCTGCATGAGGACCCCCAATCCCTTTGTACTTCTGATGTTTGAAGTTTCTCCCCATCCAAATAATAATCTGACCATTTATATCCTCAACCAAAATGCAGAACCATGCATGTCTCAACATTATATCGCATCTGCCATTTCTTTGCCCATTCTCCTAAACTGTCCAAGTTTCTCTACAAGCTTTCAATTTCTTCTACACTTCGTACTCTACCACCTATCTTGGTGTCATTGCAAACTTTGCCATGAAACCATTTAATCCACAATCTAAATCCTCAATATGCTTCCGAGAAAAGGGAGCTCATATTGCATTCCTGTCATTTAACAAAGGATTCAAGATTCAATTTATTATCATAGTAATAAAACAGCATCCTATTACATGAATTTTTTGCCTGCTGCAAGGCAGACAGATTCGCCACCGGCAGAAATTGCCGAAGTGCTTCTTACCATCAGTCTGAGAGAGAAAAGCAAAAGAGGGTCCCCCGAGAGTTCGTAAATTTGCTTCCAGCGCTTCCGCAGCCCGCCCCCCCCCCCCCCCTCCCCCCCCCCCCCAGCCACATAGTCCAGTCCAAACCATTGGCAACCCGAGCTCCAGATGTGACTCTCTGACACAGTCTGGGACCCTCCAGCGCTCTCGGCACCTCCTCGCATCTGGTTCTGATACTTGGTACCCCTCCAGCCAGTTCGAGCCAGTCTCCAGCAGTCCGCAGCTTCCACAGGTTCATTGCCTCGATGAATGTTGAACAAAATTCTTACATTTCAAAACTTTTCATAGTTCAGAGAATAGTTTTTTGGGTACTTTGAAAAGCTTTATCAAGATATTTGAAGAGAGGGGTCTGTGTCACAGCAAAACAAATGTCCTTAACTGCATTTAATAAGAAAGTAAAGTTCTCTCTGATCTAATGATATTTAAATTTGATTAAATCAGGAGCAGTTAATTTGAATAATTTTCTGGTTGCAGCATCTTGTATTTCATTCCTCACTGTTTATATTCACGTATCTACCTGTTGACAGGCATTGGAAGAGCAGTAAACCATGTAAAAGTGAAATAGCTGGCAGAAAAGGCTAATTTTGTAAATCTTTCTTGAACAGATCTCACTGGAGCTGTGTCTGTGATGGCCCAGAGAGGATCCAATAACAACATAAAGGAAAAGGTATTTAGCTTGAAATAACAGCTGCATATGCGGTAAATTTGAAACAAAAACATAATGCTAGAACCACTTGACAGGTCAAGCAGCATCCATGGGGGAGATAAAAATAGCCAACATTTTGGTTGAAGGCCCTTAATTAGAACGGGAAAAGTTTGCTAAGACAAATGTGTTCAGATGCAGAAGAAAGGAGGGGCTGAGAGAACAAGGAATGTCTTTTTGAATATTTAAAGCCAAACATGCAATCAACAAAAAAAAGAATATTTAAAATACAGAAAAGAGCTAATGAAAAATTATGACTATAGCCCCTCATCCTGCCCACCTCACCCCTGAAAAGAAAAGAGAAAAGTAGTAAAGAAAGAAGAAATCCCAAGGAAAAAAAGTGAGAAGTGAAAGAAAGAAAGAGGAATTGTCGGGGATCCGTCATCTACTACTCCACAGACTTCACATTTCTATTACTTATCTAGATCTTGAGGGGACGTTGATGCAGGTTTCAAGGGCAAGGTGGGGGTGTACAGCTAAAGATTTGCACCCACATTTTGTAAATATGACTGCCAATTTTTTTAAAACATGTCATACTTATTTCTTAAGTTATAGGTAATCTTCTCAATGCATCTCAGCCATGCATTTCTGCATTCCAATGGGCTCGACCTAGATGGGGATCAGACTTCCAAATAACCACTATATATTTCTGGGCTGCTGCCAATGTGATCTTTACAAATTCTGTTTGATATTTGGACAGCCTCATTTTGGGTCTGGCGCCAGTTAAAAACCGTTCTGGGTTCTGAAAATTGAATTCCTATAATTTGCTCCAGGAAATTCCCTAGATCCACCCAACCTTGGGACATGACCCGGTTGAATGTAAAAAGATTCCTATATCCTTGCCGCATCTAAAACATTGATCTGAAATATCTGATTTTAATTTATTTAAGTTTTGCAGCGTGTGATATAACTGGTGCAAAATAACCATATTGTGTTTGTCATACTGACCCGACATAAATCAGACCAATTTTGTTCACAAATTCTTGTATTTACCTCTGATTCCCATCTCTGTTTAGGGGTTCCCAGTTTCAAGTAAGAAATACCTTGCTAAAGTAAATTTCTTTGTGCATCCCTTTTGAATCAGAGTTTCCACATCGCTGCACTTTGGTTGAATCATTCTTGGGCCCAATTTGTCCCTTAAATAAGCTCTTAACTAAAAATAGCAGAAGATTGTATTATAACAATACCATACTTTGTTTTTAATTGATCAAATGACATAAGATGCCCCTGCTCATAACAGTCCCTTTCTGGGACCAGGTGTCCAAAATCTTATTATCCATTGTTAAAGATATGAACCTACCCTGAGTCTGGGGTGTTTTTGGAGATGACTCCTTAGTCATGATCTGGTAACTTATTTTTGTACCAAATATTAGAGTATATGTTTTAACATGGGGGCTTCTTTCTCTCCAGATATTAATTTTGAGTCCCATTTATATATAAAATCCTCTCCCACTTTATGCAGTTCTATTTTCATCCATGAAGGGCTGTTCCCTCCCTCCCTTGAAGAGGGAGGTGAGAAATTTCATCTGGGCTCCCCAATAATAATTTTTAAAATTTGGGAACAAGGAATGTCTTTGCATGTGCGTGCAGACTAAAGTTGTCACAATTATGAATATTTTTTTAATAATTGACAGCTGGAAACAAAAGAAACACCAATTGAAATGGCCACTTCTTGAATCAGTTTCCATATCAGAATAAGAGTACAGTGCATTTTGTATAGAGCCACATACCAAATTTAAGTAAATTTACTTTTGACCTTCCAGCCGCCTTTTCATTTAAAAAAAATATTTTATTCATTTTTAAGCATATTTAACAATTATACAGAACACAAAACACCAAGAAACCCCACTTCCCTACCCTTTCTATAAACCCAATTAAACAAAGTAAAAGAAAAAAGAAAGGAAATACCCCATCGCCAGTGTGTACAGTGAAACACACAGAGACACTGTATTACTACAGTGTTGTATACTTTAATGAGGCCTTCTGGCTAACCAGAAATGATGGTATCCCTATAGTCGCATCAGTGAAGTGCCTATATGTTCTGAGTAAGGTTGTTACATTTTCAGGAAGGCATTGTATCCTTTTCTAAGATTATATGTGATCTTTTCAAGAGGAATGCAGCTCGTTTTATTCTGATTTTTAAGACCTGTTTATCATGTGGTCTAAAGTTGTGCCTTGTCTTATCTTTTGATATCTGTATTGTTTTGTACTTTTTTGTGCTCAGATTGCTGCTGTTCGTGCAATAGTCCCTAACAGGAGTAACAATGAAATCATTCTGGTTTTGCAACATTATGACAATTGTGTAGACAAGGCAGCACAAGCTTTTATGGAAGGTAAACCTTTGTTCTTTTTCTTCATCTTTTTCTCATTCTAAATATTCGATACAACTAATTATTTTAAATTTGGGTCCAAACATATGCAGGAACGATAGCCGTTAAAAATTCAGATTTATTGTCAGAGTACATACATAACATATACATAACATCACATACAACCCTGAGATCCCTTTTCCTGCAGGCAAGGCAGAATTGCCACTTATTGGTAGTGTAGGAAGTTACTCAAGAAGATGCATACACATGGAAACAAATAAAGAAATGTAAACAAACTGACTGCAATAAAGAGAGAAAAACAAATCAGTAAAATGCACAAGTAAGAGTCCTTAAATGAGTCCCTGATTGAGTTTGTCTTTGACGAGTCTGATAGAGGAGGGGCAGCAGCTGTTCCTGAACCTGGTGGTATGAGTCTTGTGGCACCTTGACCTCTTTTCTGATGGCAGCAGCGAGAACAGAGTGTGTGCTGGCTGGTGTGGACCCTTGATGATCGCTGCTGCTCTCCGATGGCAGGGTTCCCCATAGATGTTCTCAATGATGGGGAGGGTTTTGTCTCTGATGTCCTGGGCTGTGTCCACTACCTTTTGCAGGGCTCTACACTTGGGGCATTGGTGTCCCCATACCAGACCATGATGCAGCCGGTCAGCACACTTTCCACCACACCTCTGTAGAAATTTGCCAGGGTTTCTGGTGTCATAATGAACTCCTGACGTGCTTTTTTTCACGATGCCTTTAGTGTGTTGGGTGCCGGAAAGATCCTCTGAGATGTTGACTCCCAAGAACTAGAATTTGCTCACCTTCTCCACCTCTGATTTTTCTTTTCCCCGCCGCACCCCCCCCCCCCCACCATTAATGACTGAATTGTAGCATCTGGTTTTTCCTTCCTGAAGTCGATAATCAGCACTTTGGTTTTAGTGAAATTGAGTGCAAGATTGTTGGTATACCATTCGGCCAAGTGTTCAATCTCCCTCCTGTACGCTGATGCATCACCCATTTTTATGCAACCCATGACCATGATGTCATCAGCGAATTTGTAAATGGTGTTGTATCGAGCCATAGATGTAGAGTGGGGTCTAAGAATGTAGTCCTGTGGCACTCCGGTACTGATGGAGATTGTGGAGGAGATATTCTTACCAATCCTCACTGATTGTGGTCTGGAGGTGAGGAAATCCAGGATCCATTTATACAGGGAGAAAAGGATAATGGATTGGGAGCATAGAGTTAAGGTGTGTGAAACATTTGTGCAAATTCAAATTATGAGTGGGATGGTTTACCTGGGTTCTTTGAGTATATTTCCAGTGATTTATTAAATCTGAACAAACAACAGCACCATTAGATATTCTTGAAGTTTTGGCATCGTGTTATGTTTGTGTAATAAATACAATGCAGCCTGTTAAAGTGATTTCTTTGGCTACATACAAACTTCAATTGCAGTTATGCTTTATGAAATTTGATCACTGAAACAAAAATCAATGGTTAAAACCTCAAAAAAAAGTTGCATTTTGAATATTAGTCATCTTGTAGCTATTTTGAATGACCTAATATAATAAAAATGGACTTTGTGCCACTGCATCTTAAATTCCTGATCAAAGTTGAAGGTTCCTTGATCAGAAGTTTTAAGATGCACAAAACCCATTCTGGAACCTGAAGCTGTATTCTCATCAGTCAATTCCAGGTACCTGTACTGAATAGAGCTGCTGAATTGGTGTACCCTATCTTTTAATCTGACTTTAAAATCTCAAAGTTCATGTTCCAGTTTTTAAAGACTGTACTTTTCCTGGGTTTTCTCACTGTGCTGTTTCAAAACAGAATTAATCACCAAGAGTCAGGCAAGAAACACCATAAAGATTATTTTCCATTCAAAGTCCTTCCATCAGAATGTTTCCTGCTGGCCTCGCAGATTGATTTATTTATGAAGAAAAATTTGTTCCAAACTCCCCCCCCCACCAACCTAATTTTCCAAAAAATCTTTGTTGAAGGCTTGGGAAAAAGAAATGTCAAATAAGTTGCACACAGGTCATTGGTATATTTTCAAATCAAAATCCATACCGTATCCTTGGATGTTAACTAAACAAAATTTTTAAAATTCAAAATAACTGCAGATGCTGGAATCTGAAATGAGTAACGATAGAAACGCTCCATTCATCCCTCAAGGTCGCTATGCAGGTTGATAGAATAGTTAAAGGCCTATGGGATGCTGGGCTTCATGAGTCAGGGGATTGAATTCAGAAGGTGAGGTCACTACAAATCTCTGGTGAGACCATACTTGGAATATTGTGTTCAGTTCTCGTCACCTCATTGGAGGAAGGATGTGGAAGCAATAGAGAGGGTGCAGAGGAGATTGACCAGGATGTTGCCTGGATTGGAAAAATAAGTCTTATGAGGCAAAGCTAGCAGAGCTGGGACTTTTCCCTCTAGCGCAAAAGATGTGAGGCATGTCAACAAGTTTCTGAGATGCAGCCAACACCTGTTTCCCAGGGCAAAGGACATGTACAAAGTGAAGGGAGGGAAGTTTAGGAGAGACATCAGGGGTAAGTTTTTTTTTTTAAACATAGTTGTGGGTGCCTGGAATGCCTTGCCGTGGATGGTGATGGAGGCTGGAACAATAGGGGCATTTAAGAGGCACATGATGAAAGAAAAATCGAGGGTTATGAGGTCAGAGGTGTTCATTTTTGATAGGTATAAATGGGTTGGCACAACATCAAGGACTGAAGGGCTGATACTGTGCCGTAATGTTCTATGGTTGGGCAACAGTAATGGAAAGAAAAACAGTTCAATCTTCATGGGTAATGCTAAACTATTGGATGCCGCAGTATCATTCTCAACTCCAATTTTGACTTCCCTCTTTCACTGCCTCTATTGTCCATGATGCCCAGTGGAAGCTTGAGGTACAGTACCTTACTTTACCTTTCAGTTTTAATTTGTTCCTTCTGGCCCTAACTATCGGCATTTAAAGTAAGATTACCGTGACAACTTTGGTTTGCACTCTGTCACTCCTCCCCATCTCAACAACTTGGAATTGTTTTCTTGCTTTGAGTTCTGGTGAAGGGTCATTGACCCACACTGATGCTGCCTAGCTTGTTAAGGGATAGATTGCTGCTTCAGGTCTGCATACACCAGAAACTGGATTGTACTGGGGAATCTAGTGGCAACAGACAACAATCACCGGCATCTCATTAATTTGGGGTCGATTTGAATTCAGTTACGAAAATGAAAGGGCAACATCTCACTCCATTCATCCTCTGTTTATTTCATGTTCTGTACTATTTAAATTTTTAAGTTTAAAATTTTTAAAATTTATTTGCAGCACAGTAGAAACTGATTCTGGCCATTGAAACCAGTAAAATTAGTAATTTTCATATAAATAGGACATTTATCTACTTGAATAGAGAAAAACATCACATGGAGTGGAGGGGAAGCATCATCAACAATTTCCCTGTTTTCTTCAGTTATCATGGTATTTTTGGAAACTTAAACTTGAAGAACCTAACTCGTCCTCTCATTTTTCTTAACCTGTAATTATTTTTGAATTAGACGTTGCAAATGTCTGCTCTATGAAAAATGTATTATCGACCTTCTTAAGTACTTCCTTTTGGATTTTTATCAAATGTGATAGCATATTCACACAATGTTAGAACACCACATCAACATAACCGACAAAAAACAAAAACCACAAGGTATAATGGCATAAATTTTGGTTGAGCCAGTAAGATCATTACAGAAACATTCTTGAGAATGCAGATTTCACGAATCGTTTCCTGGCAACTTGAAAATTTGTGTTTGTGTACAATATTTGTAATTTAACCATTTATGATTCTTTAATTTAATCAAGGTAATGCCACAGAGCTACTGAAAGAATGGAATATAACAGGAAAAAAGGTATGAAACATGACATAAACAGTAGAAAGCCACTTTTTTCCCTTAATTCTGTTCTGCTATTCAAATAAATCGGGGGTGGCCAAACCACTGCTTGTGAGCCACATGTGGCTCTTTGACATATAATATGTGGCTTACAGAAATCTGTTGGCTGAGACTGGAATCGTACGAGCCGGTGCTCACTGGTATTTTTAGTGAGTGCAGCTTGTGATTGTAAATATTTGGTATGTACACTGTATATATGAATGTAAAATTCTACCCACCCACCCACCCACCGGAGCTCCTGATGCCCCGACCGCAGTCTCTTGCCCAGACTGCCAGCCCATTCAAGCTCCCAAAGCACCAAACTCTGACTTACCACCGAGTTCCCAATGCCCTGACCGCCCTCCCATCTGAACTCCCAACATCTCGGACTCTCACCTAGTCCTCAACCGTCTGAGCTCCCGAAGCCCCAGAATTGGACTCTTGCCTAGGCCCTGCCACCCACCCACTAAAGCTCCTGACACCCAAACCACAGACTAGGCTCCAGCTGCCTGCCCATCCAAACTCCTGATGCCTCGAATGACGCAGACGCTCGCTGAGGTCAAAAGTAATATGCATGTAATAGTGGACCCCCTAAATTTTATACTAAAAATTGGTCTACAAAATTAGACTATTAGTATGTATGTGTACTTTTTGATTATTGAAACTAATACAAATTAGCAGTTTAAAAAAATAATTGTATGAATAAAAATACATGTATTTCTTAATATTCATTTAAAATTTTGTAACAAAATGTGCATGTCAGAGCAGAAACGTGTATGTAATTTTTTTTTCAAATCATCTTTAGGCTTCCTGATTGAAAAGCAGTGGTTAACGCAGTGAACTGTTGTAGTGGAATAAAATCACAGTGTGTTTACAGCACAGGAGGAGGTCATTCAACTCTTGGAGTCCAGCCCAGCCACCCCAACCCCCACTTCCTTCCTATACCCCAACAAGTACTTCAGATAATTCTCCTTTTGAAAGCCACAATTGAATCTGCTTCCACTACTACCTCAGTGCATTTCAAACCCTAACCACTATTTAAGTATTTCGTCATCTCTCCCTCAGTTCATTGCCAAATGACCCTCATTCCCAGTCTATACTCTTGATCTTAAAATACCTCATACAGATCTCCTCTGCTCAGAGAACATTGCCAACTTCTAGTCATTCAATGCAACTGAAGTCTCATTTTTTTAAAAACTCTTCTACAAATACCTCTATTATAACTCCTGCCATTACTTTCAGTGCACTATGGACCAGGGACTTGTCCACCTTTAGTCCCATGGGTTTTCTCGATGCTACCACTTTAGTGATGGTGATTGTATCACTCTCCTCCCCTCACACCCATAACATTGCTCTTAAACATATGTTAGAGGTGTCTTCCACTGTGAATATATCAAAGAATATTAACAAACTTGTCAAGCATTATTTCCTTTTCATAAAGCCATTTTTAGTCTACTAGTTCATCTGAAAATTTTCTGAAGGACATGCTGTTACCTCCATAATGGATTCGAGCAATTTCCCCATGACAGAAAATAGGCCAACAGGATTATAATTTTCTGCTTTCTGCTTTCCTCCCTCCCTTGAATAACAGTGTTAAATTTATTGTTTGCCAATCTGGAACATCTCCAGAAATTAAGGCATTTTGATAGATTATCACCACTGCACACATTATCTCTATAACCACTTCCGTTAAACCACTAGGATGCCTTCAGCTACCAGGGATTGTCATCCTTTAGCCCTGTAAGATTGCCTAATACCACATTCCCCATGACAAAAACAATTTTAAGCTCAACTGTCCCCATAGCCTCTTGATAGACATTATTGGGACAATTTTAATTTCTGCCATGAAGACTGGTTTAAAATAATTATTCAGAATCTCTCTACTTTCCATTATTAAATCCCTACTCTCATCAAGGGGAACAATGCTTACTTCAGCTGTATCTGTAGTTTACACTCATACTTGATCTTCCTCTTAAGATTTTGTAGTTTTTTTCCAAATTATTTTTTTTCTCCATTTTAGAGATACAGCATGACAAGCAGGCCCTTCCAGCCCACGAGCCCCTGCCACCCTAATATATGCATTTGTAGTCATTAGCTTTTCCTGGGTTTTTCAGATTTTCTGCATCTTTCATTTTTATGCTTTCATTTATAACCATATAACATTTTACAGAATGGAAACAGGCCATATCAGCCCTTCTAGTCTGCACCGATTTATGTGAAACTCCACTAGTTCCACCTACCCACTCCTTTGCCAAAAACCCTCCAACCCCCTCACATCCATGTACTCATCTAACCTCTTAAATGACAGAATTGACCCTGTCGCAACTACCTCTTCTGGTAGATCATTCCACTCAGCCACCACTCTCTTGAGTGAAGAAGCATCCCCTTATATTACTCCTAAAGTTTTGGCCCCTAACCCTTAACTTATGACCCCTTGATCCAATCTCCCCTACCCTCATGGGAAAGAGCCTATTCACATCTACTCTATCTATTCCCTTCATAATTTTAAATACCTCTATCAAATCCCATCTCAACCTTCAACACTCCAACGAATAAAGTCTCAGTCGACTCAATCTTTCTCCGTATTCAAGATACTGCAATCCAGGCAACATTTTTGTAAACCTTATTTATATCCTTCCTATAATTTGGGGACCAGAACTGCATGCTTGGCCTCACCAATGCCTTAAACAGTCGCAACATCACCTCCCAGTTAATATATTCTATGCTATGATTTATAAAGGCCAGCATACCAAAAGACTTCTTCACCACCCTCTCTACATGGGAATCCACCTTCAAGGAATGCTGAACCATTATTCCAAGATCCCTCTGTTCCTCTACTGCCCTCCCCTTCACTGCATACACCCTATTTTGGTTCTTCTTCCCAAAATGAAGCACCTCACACTTATCTACATAAAACTCCATCTGCCACCTTTCAGCCCACCTTTCCAAACAGTCCAAATCCTTCTGTAGTCCAAGAAAACCTTACTCATCCAATTTACCACCCCATCATCCAAATCATTAATATAAATGACGAACAACAAGGGACCCTGAGGTACACCGCTCATCATTGGCCTCCATCCTGACGGACAGTTGTCCACCATGACTCTCTGGTGCTGATTTTTCAGCCACCGTTGAACCCATCTGACTATCTCTATATTAATCCCTAGAGACTGAACTATCCTCACTAATCTTTCATGTGGAACCTTATCGAAAGCCTTACTAAAATCCAAATAGACCACATCAATTGCTCTACCTTCATCAACCTTTCTGGTCACCTCTTCAAAAAATTCAACAAGATTCGTCAAACACAACTTTCCCCTCACAAACCCATGTTGGTTCTCCCTGATCAATCCCTGCTTTTCCAGATATTTATACATATTATCTCTAAGAATTCCTTCCATTAGTTTCCCCACCACTGATGTCAAACCTACTGGCCGATAATTTCTTGGCCGACACCTTTTAAAACAACGGAACCACGTTTGCAACCCGCCAATCCTGCGGCACCATGTGGATGCCGGTTCTTTTGGTGGATCACACGAAATGACTTGTACCCCAAACTTTAGTCTTGGTCGGACTTCCTTTATTCTGCAGAATTGAATTATCTGTACAGAGACTCACAGAGACGCTCTCTCTGTGAAAGCTGGCGGAGAAAACTGAACATGTGTTTCAAAGCTTTCCCCTTGTCTTGTTCAAACATGGGCGGAGTTGCATTTGGCCCATTCAAAAGTTCACACAATACATTTTTAACCAATGCAATTGCTACTGTACAAATTCCATTGCTACAGATGATTGACAGCCTCTTATCAGACCTGCTCGTTTGATTGGTTCAGAGTAAATTCCTACAGTTGGTCATTGTGCTAATTGGTCCTTTTGAATTGCCATGCTCGCCATACTAGGATGCTGCAAAACCTAGCTACACTATCATTATTAGCTGTTAACCCTTTCCTTTCTCAACCACACCCTCCTCCAGTGACCATTGAAAAATCACTTTCAGAGCCTCTGCTATTTCCTCCCTGACCTCCCTTAAGGTCTGGGGAAAAATCCCATCAGGACCAAGAGACTTATCTAGCTTTATATACCCCAGGAGTTCTAAAGTCTCCTCCTTACTAATCCCTATCTTTTCCATAACTACCTTTTTGCCTCATTTATTCTACACAATTCAATATCCCTTTCCCTCGTGAACACCGAGAAGAATTTATTCAATATCTTCCCCCATCTCATATGGTTCCTCGCCCATTTCTCTGCTCTGATTTTCCAGTGGATCTATCCTATCCTTAACTATCCTTTTGCTGTTCACATATTGGTAAAAACCTTTCAGATTTGCTTTCATCCTATTTGCTATAGCCCCCTTGTACCTTTTTGCCTTTCTAATTTCCCTCAATGTTCTTTCTACAATCTAACCATTTTTAAAATGTCATTGATTTGTAACATTAACTCTGCTTTTCTCTC
This sequence comes from Narcine bancroftii, assembly GCF_036971445.1. NCBI lineage: Eukaryota > Metazoa > Chordata > Chondrichthyes > Torpediniformes > Narcinidae > Narcine > Narcine bancroftii. Next base: position 53,302,994 of record NC_091480.1, on the reverse strand, counting down.
TCATCAGGCGCTGCCTGGCTTTCTGGGCTCTTCCCGTATTCTCCTTTCTTTCAGATTTGCACAAACTGCTATGTTCTATATCTCAGTTCCATCGTGGTTTGTTAGTATCTTCTATTCTCAATTTTCTCCCATTTACACCTTTTATAGACAATAAAGTTGTCTTCGCAACTCTTCGTTCTCAACAGCTATCAATTTATTTATTTAATTTTCTTTTGGCCTCCACCTGTCAAGAAATTCCCTTTGATCTCTCCACCCCTCTTCTGCAACTTGAAATGTACTAACTTAATTTGGAAATGCATTATTTCTTCGACAGCGTCAGGTTAAAATGTTGGAAGTTCATACCAAATAGATCGTGGGAATACTTCTGCCTCATAGACTTCAATTGTTTAAGAATGTTGCACCATTACTCAAATACAATCAGAATTGGGCATTAAATGGTGGTCTTGCGAGTGAGGCCCACATCATGGATGAGTAATGCTGTATGGAATATGGCCTTGAGGAGTGGGGGGGTGGAAACAATTTTGAATTCCATTAATTGTTCGGAATGTCAGGAATTTCTATTCCATTCTATTATTGGGAGTGCCTGGTTGATCTTTACCAGGCCCCTGTGTATAGAATTTAATTACTTGTATATTTCCTTCTTGAATTAACATTGGTTTTAATGAGTTCAATTTAGCGCGATGGAGTTAAGAAATGTAGGAACTTGGTTAAAACTGTTCCTTTTGAATGGGACAATCCAGGTAACTCAGGAGAAGACTCCTGTCTTTGTGGACTTGATTCAAGCAGCGTTAAGGTAATGTCGTGTGCTAATCCATTGCACCATTTGCCTCAACCAACAACTTGTCCCTCATCTCCCAACCGTCACGATTTGTTGAATCACACTCTTCAAATCTTGCTCTGCTAACATTGTCCCAATGCTGTTTCAATAACCTTTGACCCTTTTCCGCTTCTGTGAATCCTTTGCACCCTAATTTTAAATTTAGACGTATAGCACAGTAACAGGCCTTTCCAGCCCATGGCCACCCAATTGACCTATAACCCTGGTGTGATTTTTTTTTTTTGTTAATGTTGGGAGGAAAGCATGGGATTCAAACCCACAGCTGGTGCTGTGAGAGCGTTGCGTTGACCGTGCCAGCAAACCTCTTGTTCCAGTTCAGCTCTCCAGCCAGCACCTGTGTCGCACACCATTGTCATATTAACTGGATGTATCTGTCCAGTAACAGATTAGCTGGAATTGAGTATTTGTGTTTTAGAGACCTTTAGATAAAATATTTTATCCCACAAAGAAATATGCATTCAATTCTAACCAATATTATTGCTTAAAATTTTCTAAAAATCATATTGCCACCCAACTGATTTTGGATCCATCTGTGCATGTGGCAAGATTGAGACAGGCATAGTCTCATAAATAGCAAGTAGTATTTGTGTCAAGCACAAAGCAATAACCATCTCCCAACAAAAGCGGGTCTGACCACCCAGGCCTGATGAACAATGGCATTGCTGAGTCCCCGGCCATCAATGACAAGGGAATCTCATTTATTTGAAACTTGGCTGGACCAGTCAATCAGTTACTGTGGCTGCGGGCTGGGTATCTTATGGCAGGTAACTCAACCCCGAATACCTGCATTGGCAGGGCACAAATTGGAAGGCTAATGGAATACTTTCTACTTGCCTGGAGGAGAGTGGCCCGACAACACTCACCTTAGTTTAAAAAAAAACACTTGAATCATCCAGAACAAAGCAGCCCCTTTGATTGGAATCCCATTCACTACCCTAAACATTCACTCCCTCTGTCACTGGTGCTTCATGGCTACGTTGTGTATTATCTGCCACACTGCAGTCACCTTGGGTCCAACTACCCTCTACTGCCAAGGACCAGTCTCCCGTATGAAAGTACCACAGCCTGCAGCCTGCCGCCTTCTCAAGGTGTGATTTGGAATGGGTAATAAATGTTGGCCTTTAAGGTCTTTAAAGTAAGCAATGTTTGAAGCATGTGCCTTTTTTTAACAATACCTAGAACAAAAGGAAGAAGAAAGTTAAACCAAAGCCAAACGTTGATGCAAAGCCAGAACCACTACAGCCTGGAAAAACTACATCAAACGGTGGAGAACTATCTGCGGCTTCTTCTGAGAAGGAGGAAATAAACTGCTATCACGTCAATGGGTCCATGAATGGCGATGAGTCAGTGGATTCTGTCAGTGAACACCTGGAGACCCTTTCCATGGATGCCCAGGAGTTTGAAGATTCTGAATCATTGACTCCTGAAATCAATGGTATAATGGGTCAGTGCATCTAAATTGTGATCGAATTGATAAATTATCTTTATACTTTGCACAATTTTCCCTGCAATTGTTTTTTAAATTAACTTTTCATTGTTTTATATTCTTGATCTCTCCCAAATACAGTAAAAGCCCTGGTATCTGGCACCTACAGGGATTGGTAAATGCAGGATAAGGAAATTTTCTGCTTATTTGAGACTCCGTGTTGCCTGTATGGAGAACTAACAGCGAGGCGTGCCAATTTTAAACTTTTTTTTACCCATTTATTTTCTATGGCTTTTTTTTGTTGGTTGGTTGAGGTTGCCGGTTGCTTGAATTTTGAAAAACATGGATTTTACTGTAATAAAAATCAAGATTAATTTTTGTAGTGGCTAATTGAATCTATTTTGTACAAACTGTGAACTAAATATAACACTGAAACTTGTTAATGGTGATGACTCCATCCACCTGCATATCTTAACCACAGAACTTGCAAAAAAGCTTTTCTTTCTGATGATTTCCTGCATGCATCAAGAGTTGGGTTTGAATGCCGAAAAACTAATACAATGCTAAATTCAGGAAGTTGGAAATTCTGTTGTGGTACCTCAAGTAAATTTCATAGCACCATAAGACGTAGGGGCAGAAACAGGTTATTCATCCCATCGAGTCTGCCCTGCCATTCAATCATGAGCTGATCCATTTTCCCCACTCAGCCCCACTGCCCATCCTTCTCCCCATAACCTTTGATGCCCTAGCTAATCAAGAACCGATCTATCTCTGCCTTAAATACACCTGATGACGTGGCCTCCACAACCGCCTGTGGCAACAAATTCTGCAGATTCGCCTCCTTCTGGCTAAAGAAATTCCTCTGTATCTCTGTTCTAAATAGATGCCCTTCGATCTTGACATCTTGACATCTTAATGTTTATTTCTCAAAGATCCACCTGCCAAAACAGCTTAATATTGATTTTGAAAAGTGTTTTTTTTTTAATCTTGCGGGTCTCCACTCTAATAGTTCCTTCCACATAATCCACCCCTGTGTGTGGGAGGGAAAAAAATCCCTCTTTCATCTTTCAGTTGCACCTTGGGAGTTGCTCATCTACCATGGGAGAAAAATACTCCCTTTTCTGCTTATCCATGCCCCTTAGATTTTATAGATCACTACAAATGTCGCCTCTAGTGCACCAGGGCAAAAAGTCCCAGCCTATCTAGCCTCACTGATAACTCAAGCCCTTCAGTCCCAGAAGGAACCTCATAAATCTTTTCTGCACCCCCTTCCAACTTAATAACATCCTCCCTAAAGCTGGGTGATCAGACCACTGCACAGTATTCCAAATGTGGTCTCACTTAATACAAATACAATTTAAAGCTTTGAATATTCATAACACAGGATGGTACAGGAATAAAAAGATGCCAACAGTAAATTAAAGAATATGGGCAGGCTTTACAAATCATTTATAAAGACTTGTCTTTCCTCATTTCTTATTGTGCAACTTGCTACCAACTGCCATCTGCCTAGAACATAGAACATTACAGCACAGTACAGGCCCTTCGCCCCTTGATGTTGTACTATCCTATATAATCCTGCCAAAAAAAAGTACGAAACCCTACTCCATAATCCTCTTTTTTCATCCATATCCCTGTATACGAGTCTCTTAAATGCCCCTTTACCACCATCCCTGGCAAGGCATTCCAGGTACCCACAACTCTCTGCGTGTTTTTTGTTTAAAAAAAACCTTACCCCCTGATGTCTCCCCTAAACATCCCTCCCTTCACTTTGTACAGACATTGTACAAACATTGGTGTTTGCTACTCCTGCCGTAGAAAAAAGGCACTGGCTGTCCACCCTATCCATGCCTCTGAATCTTGTAAACCCCTATTAAGTCTCCCCTCATCTTTCTTCGCTTCAAAGAGAAAAGTCCCAGCTCTGCTAGCCTTGACTCATAAGACTTATTTTCCAATCCAGGCAACATCCTGGTAAATCTCCTCTGCACCCTCTCCATGCTTCCACAATGGTCTATGTATTTTTGCTGTTGCATCGACAAGCAAAGATATCTGTATATGTAGTCTTTTAACTATTGTGTCTGCTTAAACTTCAGACTGGTGGCCTCAAGTTTTCTCATTCCTACTAGGCATTTTTTATTTAAAATTGCTTGTACTTTACCCCTATACACATTTATCCCCTTGTAGTCAGATTATTAGATGAAAATTCCACCTCCGTTACTTGGGAGATAAAAAGTTGTATCTGTGGCATTCTGCTCAGAATTTTTCAAAACGCTAGATATGGATTTTTGTCTTGAAATTAGAAAAGTTGGACCTGGGGAAATGTACATATTGCCATCAACGTAGCACAACACTTAATATGCCAGCGACTCTGGTTTGACTCCCATACTGTCCGTAAGGAATCTGTACATTCTCCCCTGTGTGTGCGTGTGTTTCCTCCGGGTGCTCCATGTAATTGGGCAGCATGGGCTAGGGCCAGAAAAGCCTGTTATCATGCTATATATTTTTTTAAAAATTTTAAAGAACATTAATTCCTGACCAATTCCCTTCACAAATATTTTTCAGAACCTGCAATAAAAGATGAAAAATGTAAAGCAGAATCAAAGTTTCAGCCTAGTTCCCACTCTAGAACACAACAACAAAGAAATGCAACCCAGTCCAGGTCACAGGCCTCTGCCTCCCTTTCCGTAGTCTGGCCAGATGATGGTGCATTTATTTCACCTAAAAATAAAAAAACAGGTAAGGAGTATTTGGAAAGTGTTATGCATGATTTAAATTTGGATCTATTTCAAGGCCTCGTTAGGAAAATTGTTTGTTGTATCATTATGTCCATTTTATTTTTTTTGGGGGAGGCACAGTCAGTGTAGCAGTTAACTCAACGCTGTTACAGCGCCAGTGATCGGAACCAGGGTTTGAATCCCGTGCTGTCTGTAAGGAGTTTGTACATCTGGGGGCTCTAGTTTCCTCCCACCCTTCAAAGCTTACTGGGGTTGTCAGTGAATTGGGTGGCACAGGCTCGTGGACCAAAATGGCCTGTTACCGTGCTGTATGACTATATTTAAAATTTATTGAGTGTGGTGCTTCCAACGTGTGCCCAAAGAAAATGTGACACTGGGTAGGGAGCTTGATTATATGAAATAACATGAATGTACGTCAGAGAAATCATTAATTCAGCTTGAACAGTCCCTGTCTTGTGTTTATTCTCATCCATACCCTGTAAAATGCTTCTCCTTAATGCTGATTTAGCTTTCCATTAAACACATTCTCTCAATTACTCCATAATGATCAGTTCCACATTCTTGTCACTCTCTGGATGTGTTTCCTTTGGGCTATCAGGTTAATGTCCCCCTGGTTTTGTTCCTCACTTTTCAAATCCTTAAATTAGGGACCTTTGTTAGGACATTTTTTCTCGGGTTCTTTTCTCAAAATTTTTCAAGGAGGTAACTGGGTTGAAGAGCAGTGTGTGGATTTCAATAAGACAAAGTCATACATGGCAAGCTCGTCAGAGAAGTCAAAGCCTGTAGAATACAAGGGGGAGTCACAAGCTAGACTTTCCTAGTTTGCACTAAATGGGTTAACCAAGGGATTAAAGATTTGTACTCAGATCATATGTCATGGTGACATGCATATAATCAGTTGTGGTCATGTTTGCTTGTTGATTGTAACAATTACTTGCAAAACAAACTGCCCTTCCCAACTTTAGACTTGTTCCATTGTTCAGCATCAAATTGGATTAGTAACCAAGCTTCCCCTCATTAGTCTGACCATTTCTCAATTTACTTCGGGTCCAGTGATCATAATGCCATCAGCTTCAATGTCATTATGGAAAGAGAGAAATCAGGGCTAAGGATTGAGGTTTTTGATTGGGGAAAAGCTAGATTTGAGGAGATGCGAAAGGACTTGCAGGGTGTGCATTGGGACAATTTGTTTTATGGGCAGGATGTAGTAGAGAGATGGAAGTCTTTTAAAGATCAGATTTTGAGAGTGCAAAAGCTTTGTTCCTGTTAGGTTAAAAGGAGGGGCAAAAGGTTTGAGAGAGCTGTGGTTTTCAAGGAATATTGGAAACTTGGTTCGAAGTACATTAGATATAAGAAGCATGGAGTTAAGGAGATGTTTGAAAGATACATTGAATGTAAGAGGAATCTTAAGAGAGGAATTAGGAAAGCTAAAAGAAGGTACGAGAAAACTATGGCAAGCAGGGTGAAAACTAATCCAAAAGAGTTCTACAAATATGTTAATGGTAAGAGGAAAGCTAGAGACAAAATTGGTCCCTTAGAAAATCAGAGTGGAAAACTGTGTGTGGAGCCTAGAGAAATGGGGGAGATATTGAACAGTTTCTTAAATTTCCTAACATAGCAGAGGCTTTCACCTTTGCATGCCCAACATCTTCAGAACTATGACAGCCGAAGTGAAGTTTGCAAGCTGTTGGTTTTTTTAAATCAGTAAAACACCCCCTCTATTTTTCAAATAAATATTTACGCTGGATTGAGTTGAGCATTAGCACTCTGATAGTTTTTTGTAATGTACAGGTAAAATGATGCATCCATCAAGTTCAAATCTCCATCTTAGTTGTTGAAAGATGGAGATGGGCATGATTACAAAATTCCCGCTGAAAAAGGCAGACTATTTTCATAAGCAAATAAGTAAAGAGAAATTGAGAATTGCAGGTAGTCACTGTGTCTTTCCAAAGTTGCAGCAAAAGTTCTACCTGTGCTGCCCCACAAGAAAAAAGTGCAACTCAGGCTGCTTCTGTTTTTGCATGATGTTGCAGAGTGGTGGAGGCTACTTGAAAATCTTGTTCAAATGATGCCACTACAAAAGGTTGTGGTATTAAAACTATTTATTAGATTTTTTTTGAGGAGAGTAACTGAACATCAGCTAGAAGAAAAAGAAAGGGGAAATTTTACTGTCCTCCATTGAACAGCAACAGTAAATTGAGCAAACTATGGAAAATGACAGTAAAACCCCCTGATATCCGGCACCTATGGAGATTGGTAGATGCCGAACAAGTAAATTTTACAGTTGCTTGAGATTGTGTTGCTTATTGGCTAACTAACTGCGAAGGGGCGTCAATTTTAAACTGCTGTATTTTTCACCTACCGTATTTTTCGGCGTACAAGTCGAGTCTTTAAAGCTTAAAAAATGGGGGGTTGACTTGTAAGCCAGATATATTTTTGAGACCTCAAATTCAACTTTTTTAAAAAAAACTACTTGACACCGATTCAGTGTATAAGTCAACATTTGAAAAACAAAAACTCAACTACAACAAATTTTCATGCTACCAGTATATTAGAACAAAATTTTTTATTGGGGGGAAAAAAACACATTTAGAATCCTTCAAAATCACTATCTCTATAATAATCTGAGGCAAAGATCACAGCAGGCACATCCATACTTTCACTGTTTAAACAGTCATCATACGGGTCCCAGTCTGTATCTGATGAGGCGGCTTCTACTTTGTCGTCAGTGACCCACAATAAACCATCTTCCATACCGTCCATTGCACTAGAGATACCGCACTTTATAAACAATTTTATTACAGTCTCCGCTTTCACTTTATCTCATGCTTTGAGCAGTAAGTCACACAGCACATCAAGTGATGCAGCACATATTGCCCCACCTTTTGTGAACGATTTTTCTGCACTCAACATCCATGTATTCCATTTCTCACGCACGTGCTCTTTGGTTTTTTTTTATATTTTTAAATTTTTTATACATATATTAGACATTTAATAGAACAATATAGTTCAGAAATTACACCACATATATTTATAATTTCTTCTTCCCCCCACCCCATCAGAATGGCTTGTTTAAGCAGACATTGAGAGGTTGCAATAGAGACATCAAACCACCCAAAATAACTGCAATGTAAGTATTAGTGCTAATCTACTTTTGGTCTCAGTTACGTGGCTACGAAACATAAACCAGACCAACAAACTCCATTCTTTGCACAAACCACCTGGGCGCCTGTTCCACATATTGCTTGTCCATAGTTTTACACCATTTTCATCAATCCATCCTTTTTCATGAAAATGGACAAAAATACCTGCTGGGAATTTCATTTTCAGTTGACCATGGGTCTTAACTTTGTCCAGTTGGCCATGCATGATAACACCACGGTAAACCTGGTCCTTTCATGGTCTGTACTTCTGGTTTGGACAGTTTTCACACCTGTCCATTCCACTGTTCTATTGCCTATCATGTCAAAATTCATGAGGGTTTTGTCCATGTTTCCAATATTTGCCAATGCAAACTGGTGTTTCTGCCGGTCACATGTAATAAACTAGTGAAAACTTACAACTTTATGATCAAGATCTTTTGGTAGTTTCTGTGCAATTTTTGTTTTTTGTTGTAATACCAGATTTTTTCTGTTCACAAAATGGTTGCACCAGCCTACTGTCACTTCAAAATCTTCACTACGTTCTGGGTGCAACTTTGCCCACTTCATTGCAAATGTTCTTATTTAATTTCACATGACCATTTGGCAATCTTGCCTCTGTTCATGTACCCATGCTGTGACATGATTTTCCAACTCTGGCCAACGAATGATTGCTCTTCTCATCAAACAATGCCTTTTTGGTATTTTTCTTAGTCTCTTTTTTCCCCAATCTCTTACCAACTTCTCATGTACATGAAATTTTCCAGTTGCTGGATTTCTTGGCCATTTATATTACTTGTATCTTAAAACTCGCTTCATACTTTTGTCATTTGCTGGAGCCTCCATGATGGTGACCGACCTCAGCTAATGCCCAACAGCTCTGTTATCACAATTTTTGGGTGTTTGACCTGTACGCCCGATATATGTTAAAACCATGAAAATGGGGACCCGACTTATCTGAAGATCAACTTGTACGCTGAAATATACGGTATTTATTTTCCAAGTTTTTTCTCTGTTGCTTGAGGCTGCCAGTTGCCTGAATTCCAGTTAATGGGTTTTACTCTTTATTTTTGGCTGAAAACTGCTTTATTTATTCAAGAACCTGATTAATTGAATTCTTCTGTGTAATCAAATTAATATCAATGTGGGGAAAACTAGGGCTAATTTTGCTGAGCACTTAATTAGTGAATTTATTGAAACTCTCGACAGATACTGACTTCTCAAAATTTCTTTATACACGTGGCTGACACACAAGCTGTTGACCAGCTGTTACCATGATTTGCAAATGCTGAATTGAAAAATCTGTTTGTCAAGTTTGTTCATGCATTCAGATCCTGATGATTCTGTGCAGTCAGATATACATGAATAGGTTATCAAAGAGGATATACCTTGTTTGTGTTGAAGTTGATATTTAAATTTTGCATTTTAATTAACTTTCTGGTTGGTTCTCTAGCAAATAACTAAAGACTCAATGTTTGGCTTTAATGTTTAAACGCTTAAGGTTTTATACATTCCAGTTTGTAGAATGCTAATGGCTCTTGGTTTATTCTTGATTCCATGCAGTTTACTCTGTGCCAGAATCTACACTCTGCAATATGGAAGGAATCTGGTCAGGTTGTCAGCCCTTGTGCATGGCAACAAATAATTGGCCTGAGTTTATTTCAGAAACACAAAGTAGTGTGTGAAAACACAATGCAGGTGAAACTCAGCAGGTCAAACAGTGTCCTTTTTTAGAACAAAGATAAAAATACATAGCCAACGTTGCGGGCTTGAGCCCATTCATTAAGGTACAAAGTACTGTGACTGCATCTCAAAGCACCAGAAAATCCAGAACGAATGTTTCAACTAAAGCTTCATCCACAGCCATTCTCAGAATCAGAATTGATTGTCATGAGCACGTCACAAAATTTGTTGTTTTGCGGCAGCGTCACAGAGCAAATTTGATGTGTGGGTCTAGACTTCCCTGACAAGCAAATGTTTGCAGAACTTTTATCACTATTTCTAAACAGATCATTACAGCTTTTATTTGGTTTTTGTCAACTTTGCATAGTCGTGACTAGCTGTTCTCCTCACCCATCCTATCCTACCCCTTCATCTCTACCACCCCCTCCCCCCAATAAAGGCTTTTGTCTCAATAATGATTGGATTCAAACTTCATAAATAGAAATAACATAAATAACATAAATAATGACCAATGTTGTATCACAGCTTCTGGCCCGAACAGAATTTTTGTCATCTGTTTATCTTGTAGAACTTATGCTGCTTGTCAAATTTTATAGTATCAGGGCAGAACTGATTGCATCTGCACGGTTGTCTTTTGGGATTTTATTTAATTTTTGTCTTTGCAAGCTTGTTTGAGCAAGGAATAACAATGAAAAATCAACCACTGATTTGTACAGGCAGTCCAATTGATTTTTTTCTATTATCCTACTCTCCCAGTAGTACATGCTAATCAAACTGAAATCTCTTTGCAGAACTGAAGGAGTGGTGCACTGTCAGAAATGCAGTCTTCTGCATCAAAGCCCCATTGTAAAACCACACACAAACATGCTGGAGAAACTCAGCAGGTCACGCAGCAGCTGTAGGCAAAGGGTTACCATCGTTTTTGAAAATGATCCCTTCGTCAAGGTCTACCTCGGGATGCTGCATGCCCTGCTGAGTTTCTCCAGTGCTCGTGTGTGCACGCAATGTAATGGCAGCATCTGCAGACCTTCCTGTTTGTAAAAGATGCATACTTCAATTCTGAGATTAAGAGGGGAATTCTCCAGATACTGGCCAAAATCTCTCAACCCAACATGAAAACAAACTGGTCGTTGCCGTGATTCTGTTTGTGGGAATTTTCTGTGTGTGAGTCCTTTGTCAGAATTGTCAGTCCACAAAATGTAAAATAGCACAGGCTTCAGAATACCCTGCAGATGTGAAAGGCATGGCAGAGATGTTGCTTTGTTTTTCATGATTTTTTTTGGGATGGGGATGTCCAAGTTGAAATGTATGTCTTTGTCTCCGCTCCATCCTCAACATTCACTGGAGCGCTTTCATCCCTAACGTCGAAGTACTCGAGATGGCAGAGGCCGACAGCATCGAGTCCACGCTGCTGAAGATCCAGCTGCGCTGGGTGGGTCACGTCTCCAGAATGGAGGACCATCGCCTTCCCAAGATCGTGTTATATGGCGAGCTCTCCACTGGCCACCGTGACAGAGGTGCACCAAAGAAAAGGTACAAGGACTGCCTAAAGAAATCTCTTGGTGTCTGCCACATTGACCACCGCCAGTGGGCTGATATCGCCTCAAACCGTGCATCTTGGCGCCTCACAGTTCAGCGGGCAGCAACCTCCTTTGAAGAAGACCGCAGAGTCCACCTCACTGACAAAAGGCAAAGGAGGAAAAACCCAACACCCAAACCCAACCAACCAATTTTCCGCTGCAACCGTGTCTGCCTGTCCCGCATCGGACTTGTCAGCCACAAACGAGCCTGCAGCTGACGTGGACATTTACCCCCTCCATAAATCTTCGTCCGCGAAGCCAAGCCAAAGAAGAAGTATAACTGGAGAGAATTCTAGAAGTGCCTGCTTTACCCTGTGTGTACCTTGTGGTGAGGGATGTTTTATTGTGAGATCAGCTAGGTGCAATGATGTATTATTTGTTCTCATTGCATCTTAATTACAATTATAAGTGCATGGAAAGAGTTTTAATAAAAGCATCAGATTGTTTCTGTGGTATTGTTAGTGTGATTTTTAAGTTCGCAAATTCCCATCCTTTGATGGCATATTCATAGAAGCAGAAATACTTGAAAGAATTGAGGAATTCTAGTATTTTGTTTTTCACTCTCTGCACTTTGAATTTGGAGTAGTTTGCTGGAAGAATTCACTTTTCCTTTTTGTTTTCTCCAGGTACTAACATAGAAAAATCATCGAAAGACTTGCAGCGTTGCACTGTGTCCCTAGCCAGATATCGGGCAGTTATTAAAGAGGAAATTGATATTTCAATAAAGAAGTTGAAGGTGGCATTTGCCGAAATACAGAACTGGTAGGTCAATCAGTGAAAATGGTTTTTGCTGCATGTTGTTCGGCTGCAATGTCTTAAAGGGTCATTGAAAGGATGGTAAAATCAAGTTTTAAAAAGTAAAAAGAACAGTAAAAGAATAGCACAGTTCCAAGGAGAGATGGATGGCAATCCCTCTTTATTGTGAATTCCATTTTGAAATGCCTTGTTCCATTGTTAACTAAAATGGAGTACAGTTGGATCAGTGCTTAATAGCCTGAAAGCGAAGCAGGACTTGGAGGGGAGACTGCCTAGGAACACCAGGTGGTGTAGGTTTCTATGAGGGGCGCTGGACAAAGTCCCGACTCTCTGTCTGCCTCACGGTAGACAAAGGTTAAAGAATTTCATGCATGTTACATTCCAAATGTAGTATTATGTGATAGGAATGGAATCATTTCCTTTTTACCTTTACATTTATAGGCCAGCAATATGTTTGCCCTCTGAACAGGTTCTTTTATTTAAATTCTGGTCAGATTTCCATTTGGGAAGGCGGAGGTATCCTTATCAGGGAATATGTTTAAATAATATTCATGATCAGGCTTCATGACGACCATTAAAATGAACTCTGCATTCTGCTGGCACGTAATATGGATTTACTTAGGTTCTTACAGCATACATCCGTGATGTGTGTCTGTGTTTAATGATATCCTGTTTTGGGCCACACCTATAATAAATAAAAGATTTTTTTCAGAATTACAGGTGGGTATACACTACATTTCCTTAATTCCTAAACCCTACAATCCCATATAATTTAATTTTACTTTGTCCACACCTCCTTCTCATTTCCTATTCCCACTTCTGCCCTAAGTTCCAGATAAAAAATGGTTTAGTGCTTTTCATGTGACCTTTGGCATTTTGTGTGAACAGACTGTTCAGCTATTTGGGGCATTATAACTGACCTTAAACGTTCCTGACTTTTCTACATTGACTTTTCCAACAAAAGGAAAATCGTGACCAATTCCAGTTTTGGTCACAATCACCACAGAAACAGGCTCGTTGACCCACCATGAAGACCATCAAGCATCTATCTGTGCTCATCCCTTTGAACAGTACTTGCTTCGTAGCCTACTACACCTTGGTGATTCAAGTGCTCACTTTAATACTTTTTAAATGAGTTACTGCCTCCATCGCTCCCTTAGGCAGTTCAATTACCCTGTAGATGAAAAGATTTTTCTTTAGATCCCCTCTAACCTCTTTCCACTTGCCTTAAACCTCTAGTTTGAGACAATTTGGGGCGAAGGTAGGGTAAGATGGTGGCACTGACTGCTGCTGGTGCGGACTCACAGGGAGCGGAAATGCATCACTCCCACAGGGTCCAGCCGGCTGGCGTTGGCTCCGTGCAGGCTTTGAACAGTCCATTGAGGGAGCCAACAGTGGTTTTATTTTAAATCCTACGACTGCTGATCTGCACCCAAGATGGCGGCACTTATTAATCGGCAGCAGCCACAAGGGGCTGCAAACTCCAGGGAAGCGGAGGTCTAGAGCAGGTCTGGGAAGATCACACACCATCTGAGAGGGAGAAGCAGAGGAGATGACCCACGGGGACGGTGACCACGATGGCGGACCAGTGAGGGGGTTCTGCAGCTGAGGGACCAGTGCATGCGGCAAGCTGCTGGCGATTCAAGGCGAGGAAGCTGCAGGCTGCCAGAGACTGCTGTCGGGAGACTTACGCCAGGCTGCGGATTGCTGGAGACTGGCTTGAACTAGCTGGAGGGATACCGGGATGTGAGGAGGTGCCGAGGGCACTGAAGGGTTCCTGACCATGTCAGAGGGTCACATCTGGAGCTCAGGTTGCTAATGATTTGGACTGGACTCTGTGTGACTGCAGAAGCGCTGGAGGTGAATCGACAGACACTCGGTGACTCGGTGGGGGGGGGGGCGGCAGGGTGGGGGGGGGGAAGACTCTCTTTTGCTCCTCTCACTCTCTCGAACTGTCAGAGGCACTTCAGCAATTCCTGCCGGTGGCAAATCTGTCTGCCTTGCAACAGGCAAAAGAAAGTTCATGCAATAGGACACTGTTTTATTACTATGATAATTGATTGAATCTTGATCTTCTGTTGTCAGGAAAAGCTTTGCACTCTCTACCTTTTTCATGCCTCTAATAATTGTTTCCCTTTATCAGAACCACCTCTCCTGCTCCAGAGAAAACCAACACAGCTTCTCCCCAGCTCATTTACACCCACAACCAATTTGTAATGGGCCAGCCACTGTCTTGTTTAAAGTTCAAAGTTCAGATTTATTGCCAGAGTACGTGGTGGGGGGGAGGGGGCAGCTTGGTTAGCGCAACGCGGTTGCAGAGCAGCAACTGGGATTCGGGTCCCAAGCTGTCTGTAAGGAGTTTGTACATTCTCCCCATGTCTGTGTGGGTTTTCCCCAGGCCAAAAGAGCCTGCTACCATGTTGTAAGTCTAAAAAAAGACATCATATACCACCCTGAGATTCTGTTTCCTGCGGGCAAGGCAGAATTTCTACTTATCGTTAGTGCAAAAAACTGTATTTAAAAAAACAAAATACGTCTACAAAAAGAGTGGGGAAATAAAACAAAGTGCAAACAAACAGTGCAATACAGAAAATAAATATTCAATAATAAATAATCTGCAAGTTAAGAGTCCTGAAATGAATGTCTGATCAACCCTGCACAGACCAAAGATTGAACTGACAAATGTGTTCAATGTAAATGAATTGTCTTCTCCAGGCTTTCAAAAAACCTTCATGATATTTTTACATATCTCATGACTGAGGAACCTGTTTCTGGTGTCGACATGTCCACTTTGTGAATTAGCAACAAATTAAGTTCTCTGAATCTCACCAACTCTAATGCAATTTGGTGTGTCGAATGCCAGAGTGCACCTGCAGCCAAACATTCAGTCAAATTGTACCACTGTTTTCCTTTCGATGCTAATTTGAACTTCACACACACAGGCGCACCCCAAGGATGCATGCTTAGCCCACTGCTCTTCTCCTTATACACCCATGACTGTGTGGCCAGGCACAATTAACTAAGAGTTAAAAAAAAAAACACAAGGTTTTAACCTTTACAACTGTTGTATTTCTTAAGTTTTCCAATTGAAATCCTTTTAAGACATTCAAGATGATGCTGAGTGCCATAAGACAAGATCAGTGGATGAGTAATTATTCCATGAGTGTGCCTACCACACAGTCACGTTCATCCTTGGGGAAGTCAACCTGAATCTACTTTAGCCTCAGAATTGCCAGATAAGACTTTATAGAAGGGTGATGGTGAGAGAGAGGTGAATAAGAGTGGGAAGGGGGCAGTGGAGAGAGAGAGACCAGATTTAAATTCAAATTTAAAGAGAATAAAGAAGAGGTGAACAGGTAAATTTTGATCGTTTATTAATGAAACATTTTTTTCATGTAAAATTCAAAGTACAAAAAAAGTATTTGTTTGTTTTCACTGCCTCGATGGTGCTTATGACTGCATGCACTCAAAAGGCTGCTAAATTTAAAAAGTTTTGAGAGTTTTCAAAGTCTGGATTCTTGGGTGCTCCGGATTTCTAGACTTTTACTGTACAAGGTTTGTGTATCGTAACTGTTGGGTTGTGAGTCCTCAGGAAAATGCACAAAAAATCTTAGCCCAGTGATGAGGGAGTGCTGCACTCAGGTTACATCTTTTAGGCAAGGCACCATGCACTAAAACCTTTTGATATTTGGGAGTCCTCTTGGTCTCCCAATCAATGTTTATCCACAAAGTGATGATAGTACATCTTGTGGTGAAAGTGCTATACAAGACTGCCTTGACAGGTCTCTCTGTCATGAGTAACTCTCATAGTGTAATTGAAATCAAATGTTCCAGTCCTTGTCTACTTGAGTCCCGGACTCATTGGAGAGAGGCACGATTACAAAAAAGGAAAAAAAAACCTTAAAAAAAAACTGCAAAAGCAGTACCCCCCCCCCCCCCCACCTCTCTCAATTGACTGGGTGTGGTCAATACCACCAGTGGCAGATAACTTCGAATTCAGCAGGGTCATCTACCTTCCCCCCCCCCCCCCCCAGAGCTCCAAAAAAAAGTACATTCAGTCATCTTATAGTCCAGATTGAGTTTGCACAACTTCAACCAGTTGCACAGTTTCCAACCTTTTCATCCCATTTCCATTCCCGTTCTTAGTCTTGACTATGTTCACCGGAGGTTTCATTAACAAGTCATGGCTCAAATTGCAATCTGGCAAAGAATTAGCAAAAGTTGATGCATCCTAAGCCTTCTCAAAAAATTGATATTGATATTGCCCATTCAATTCTGCCGGATATCAAAATGCAAATTTATATCCCTTCTTCCACAATACTGCCTTAGCCAGATTAAACTCCGTACATCTCTGTATATAACCTCCTGACTTAAATCTGCATAGAAGAAAACCCTTCTACCCTGAATGTTCTGAGCAACATTGGCTTTCTGTAAAATTGGTGGAAGATTATTTTGAAGCAGGTAAGTTTTTCTTTTAATAAATTTCAAGAGAAGCTCCGCACTTCACCAAATTCTTTTTTTCCTTATTATCAAGTTTGAGATTTATTGTTAGAAAATTTTGGATGAGAATCGGTGTTACCAGGTCAAACGAAATTTGAAATATTAATTGCTGATCAAGGAAAGAAAGGGTTTATTTCTGAAATTTATAAGTTATTGCAGGAAAAGATGGAAAAGGTTGATGTACATAAAATGAAGGATAAGTGGGAGAAAGACTTGGCTATTACTTTGTCTTGGGAGGAATGGTTGAACATGTGTGTTGAGTGTTATGAAATTACTCCATGTGTGGTATAGTTTGGTTTTTACATCAATTGTATTTAACTCTCAAAGTTGAAGAAATATGGTTTTAGTTCATCAGATTTGTGTTTTAGATGTGGAGAACAGACAGGAACTTTTTTACATTCAGTATGGGTAAACCTTTTTGGGGAAAAAATTATAAAGGTTTTGTGAGATTTATTTAAGATAGATCTGCAACTTTATCCGTTGGTATGTTTACTGGGTTATATGAATACACTAACAATTACCTGGTATTAATTTTTTTTAGCTCCGAGGGGAGGTGGACGTGATGGGATAACAAGAGAGAGTTGAGGGGAGGGAGGGGAGTAGTAAGGGGTGTTTTTTTTTTTGTTGTTAGAACATTAGATGTTTTGTAAAATTTTTAAATAAAATTTTCAAAAAAGAGAGAGGCACGATTAACGAGAAAGGGTCACTATTAACCAATCATCACTCCATTTTCCTCCCATTTTTTCTGGTTTCCTACTACTTGCCTTCATATTTGAGATATTTCTTTAACCTGCCAGGGATATTTATTTAATGGTTTGTAGATTCAGATTTTTGAGTTATTGTCATGACATCACATGCAACCCTGAGATTCCTTTTTCTTGCTGCACAGAAGAATTACCACTAATTGATGGTGGTTTTTTTTAAAAAACTACACATGGTACACATATAAACAAATAAATGTAAACAACTACAATACAGAGAGAGAAGAAAGACAAAGTGCACAAGTCCTTAAATGAGTCCCTGATTGAGTTTGTTGAGGTGTCTGATGGTGGAGGGGGAGCAGTTGTTCCTGAACCTGGTGGTGTGAGTCTTGGGGCACCTACACCTCTTTCCTGATGGCAGGAGCGAGAACAGAGTGTGTGCTGGGTGGTGTGGATCCTTGATAATCACTGCTGCTCTCTGCCGGCAGCGTTCCCTGTAGACATTCTTGATGGTGGGAACTGTTTTGTCTGTTATATCCTGGGCTGTGTTCACAGGGCTTTCTACTTTCCATACCAGACCTTGATGCAGACAGTCAGTACACTTTCCACCACATCTCTGTAGAATTTTGCCAGGGTTTCCCGTGTCGTACCAAACTCCACAAACTCCTGAGGAAGTAGAGGCGCTGACGTGCTTTCTTCACAATGCCATTAGTGTGTTGGGTCTGTCTGGGGTAAACTTATACCTCTCATTTTGTTTGTTTTAGATTGGTCACAGTATTTGAGCTACCGAAAGAAAATAGACACACACACACCGAGAGCGGTTCAGTTCATACAAGTCTTTATTACTAAATCTAAAGCTGAATTCACACTACAATATGCTAGCCCTTCCGAATTATACTTATCAACGCCTGGACTGGTCCCAACTGCCAAAGTGAGGCAACGACTGCACGCTTGTAGTAGGTTGTCGGGGCGTCGGTAGCAGCTTCTCCACCTCCCTCGACCGGGACGTTAGCTGGACTCTTGAAGTTCTTCTTCTTGCTGAGAGATGTTGCCTCCTCTTGGAGAGTCTCAAACTTCAGCAGTGGGACCATGGCTTATATTACCCAAAAGTTGTTTACTTCAGATCTTATCTCTTTGAACAAATTATTTAATTATCTTCAAGGTCTCCTGACAGTCTGCGACCAACAAAAGAAAACTGCATCTCTGGGCCTCATGGTGGAAGTTGGATAATGTCTACTAAATATGCATCCTGGGCCTCATAGTGTAAACCAGATGTGTCTACTAATTCTAAAAAAAACAGGCAAGTTCTTAGCCTTGCAGAAGCAACGGCTGCAAAAGTAAAAAAACACAGTTTAAATCTTCCATTACATTCCACCCCTTGGTCGCAGCCTGTCACTTACGAGACCCAACAAGCATTTGAGTACAGAAGGAGCGAAAAAGAGAAACTAAAGCTATAATAAGCACAAAAATAAGCGATAATGCGAGCAACCAACGGAGAATATTGTGGTCCAATCCCCCAAATGTACCATTTAACCATGAAAAAGGATTCCAATCAAGGCTCAAACCATCCTTGTGGGCCACAATACCCAGACACTGAAGCTCACGAACAGATTTTGAAACATGCTTAACAATATCAGATATATTAGTGGATACATCGGGCCGTGTCCCGCACGGGCAACTCCCTCGGAAAGTCCTCGACATTACAAATCCAATTGCTGGCATTAAAGCAGCGGTTAAGCCAGATCAGCAGGAGCACAAGACGGAGGATCTGGAACAAAGAAGCCTGACATATGTCATTCACCATGCTGTAAGCGTTCAGTATTTAAACAAACTAAATCACCCTGTCCCTCAATAGCTACCCACCGAGTGTTACCCTGGGCAGGTGTCACTATTTTCCCTTTTACAGGAGGGTCACTACCTGATGGTGCCTCCCATACCTTTGGTCCGGCATTCTCTGGCTCGGGAATGGGGGGCAATGACTGTTTTTCCTCTGGAATAGGCTGTAGTTCAGAAGCGTGAAGAAGTCGGTGGAAAGGTGTACCTCCCTTCAAAGGGCGATGATTCAAATTGCCTGCTGCAGCACATGGCACCACCCCTTCAGGGTCCCCGGTGATGTTAACAAACTAATTTGTTCCTTCAGTAAGCCATTCATTCGTTCAACTAACCTGACAGCCTGCGGGTAATAAGGAATATGGTGGACCCATAAGATACTGTTGTCAGTTGCCCAATCACATATTGCCTTCCTGGAGAAATGCGAGCCATTATCAGACTGAATTTCCTCTGGCACATCATAACGAGAAATTAAATGGTTTAGTCCTTGGATAGTGCTAGCTTGGTCAGCCGTCTTGGTGGGAAAAGCAAAAACCAGGCCTGAAAAGGTGTCAACCATTACTAGGACGTAAAGTTTACCCATACATTCTGGCATAGGGCCTATGTAATCAATTTGCCAGACTGCAGCTGATCGAGCACCCAGTCTTATTTGGCCATGCGGACCAGGAGGAATGGTGCAGGTCTTCACAAACTGGCATGCTGGGTATGTCCGCACGACCATGCGGACATTGTTCTGATGGATGGGTAAGGCATGTGTATGGGTCTACATAGCTGATCCCTTCTCCCCCAAATGGCCACTTTGTTCGTGTGCCCATCGAGCCAGGGGGATGGTATCGGCGTGGCTGATAGTGGCAAGCTGATCTGCTACTGCATTATGTTGTGCCATGTTCGTCGTCGCATTGGTATGGGCATCAACATGATATACGGTTATCTCACGATGATGGGAAGCATCCCACAACAGCTGCCACAACTGTTTGCCCCATACTGGGCAGTCATGTACCAGCCAGTCATTCTTTTGCCAATCAGGCATCCATACCACTAGTCCATTAGCCACAGCCCAGGAATCAGTAAACAAGCGAAGAGGGTGATCATGGGGGTCTAGTGGTAAAGTGACTGCCTTCAACTCAGTATACTGACTGAAGCCACTATCCCCCTCCCCCAATAAGTGAGTTCCTGACCTGGGATGGTAAGCCACCGCCTTCCACTTCTGCCTTCCTTGCAATCAC
The DNA here is from genome assembly GCF_036971445.1 of Narcine bancroftii. Lineage (NCBI taxonomy): Eukaryota > Metazoa > Chordata > Chondrichthyes > Torpediniformes > Narcinidae > Narcine > Narcine bancroftii. Next base: position 53,282,579 of record NC_091480.1, on the reverse strand, counting down.
CGGCTGCTACCATCAGTAAACCAGGCGTCCTCTTGTTCTGCTTTCTGTACCATCTCTTCCGTGGCCCCTTGGATCATCACATCATCGATATAATGGTGAATTGAGAGGGAAGGCGATACTGGCACCGTCTCCAAATCACGGACAATGAGTGATATTGATGGGAAACCTACTGCGGTCCTTTATAAGAGAAAGGCAAATAGTGGGAGAATGAGGGAGCCAGGTGAAGGTATACTAACGCCCCTTCCAGGAAAAGGCAAACTGATCCTGTGAGACCTCAGCTATAAGAATACTGAAGAAGTCATTAGCGAGATCAATGACAGCATACCATGTTCCTGAGTTCCCAGTAGCAATGTTTTCAATAAGGGTAACAATGTCCGGAAGTGCCGAAGCAAGTGGTGGGGCATGTTTGTTCAAAAAACGATAGTCAACTGTCATTCTTCAGGAGCCATCCAGCTTCTGGACCGGCCAAACAGGGCTATTAAAGGGCGACGTTGCGGGCCTCACAACCCCTTCTTGCAAAGCATCGATGGTGGCAGTAATCACTTCCTAACCCCCAGGGAGGCGATATTGTGGAATGCACACTGGTTTCGGGTGGGGGGGGGAGGGAATCACAGGATCCCACCTAGCCCGACCCACCATTAGTCTTTTTGTAATAGACCGAATTCCAAATGCAAATCCCCCTTGGCTAGTATTAAGGGCCGTACCGGCCAACATATTAATACGCAGGATACACTCGTCAGTGACACCCACCAGGGCACGTAACCATTTAGGGGAAGGGCCATCATCCGCCGTGGCGTGGACTTTTATTTCCTTCGCCAGGGTGATTGCTCCTCCTATCCCCTCTATTCAAAATGTCGGTCCAGTCCAGAATCACCCGGAATCACCGAGTGCTCCGCACCGGTATCGACCAAGGCCAAATATTGGTGGTCATTACCCCCACCCCAATGGACTGTTAACGGTATGTAGGGCCATGGGTCCCCGTGTATCCGCCGTATCTCAATGGATTAGACACGGGGCCCCTGCCAACACCCTCATGCTTTATTAGGGTTTGGGGGCTTCCAGGCCAACAGGCCACTATTATCCATAAGAGCCTTTTTAACCATTTGTTGTATCTCATCACGGATAACTGGAGCAAGAGAAGCTGGCTCGATAGGAGCAGCAGTGGGAGCAGAAGGCACAGCTGGGCCAGGAAGATTCAACAGCTGGGGATGATGTTCCCCTGCCTTTCTCTTATAAAGGACCGCAGTAGGTTTCCCCTCAATATCACTTTTAGGTACGCCTAACTTTAACAAGGTTAGAAAAAGGTCCTTTCTTGTCGCTCCGTTATTAGCAGCAGCCCCTCTCTTTTCATCCTGCTTGTCTGATTTAACCTGGGTTGTACGTGAGTGGATTTTACCTCCCAATTCTAATTCTCTAAGCTCAGATAAGGCGTGCATTGCCTCAGACTCAGGCTGCCCAATTAGCGGACTAGTTACGGACAGAACCAGTCCCCGTACAGTGGGTTGGGCAGAACGAACCAATCTGGTGAATATCTCTTCATCAGGGCTCCCCCCATGTACCCATAGCCTCAAACGCCCTGCATACGAGGCAGAGGCCAGGGCCTGTTGACGAATTGCTGCTATATCCTCTTCTGGGGTTCCCCAATTATTCTGCAAATGTAAGTCCCAATCTACTGGTGATGGGTATACTCGTAGCAGGGCATCCCCTAGAGTGGCAAGTAAGTAATCCACCTCTCTTCCTCTACCCCGCAGCTCAGCAGTGACCCGGACATTAATAGTCAATGTTTCCAATCCCAACAATTCCTCAGGGGTTCAATATAACCCTCCTCCCCCTCAAAATATGCACACAAACTCAAGCTAGCATGCTGGAACATCAGAACCATGCGAGACAAGACTGACAGCCACTGACCTGAACATCGGTCTGCGCTCATCGCACATGAACTCCTCAGACTTGACATCGACATAGCTGCTCTCAGTGAAGTCCGCCTTGCAGAGATAGGCAGCCTCCAAGAACGCGGCGCGGGCTACACACTCTACTGGTCTGACAAGCCTATGGATGAACGACGCCTATCTGGTGTAGGCTTCGTGGTCAAGAACTCCATTGCCTCCAAACTCAAACCTCCCGACAGGCCACTCGGACCGGATCATGTCCATGCGACTCCCCCTTCAAAACAAGCGTCGCATCACCCTCATCAGTGTCTATGCTCCAACCCTCCAGGCGGAACCAGCAGAAAAGGACAAGTTCTACACTGATCTGCGCAACCTCATTCAACGCACCCCTACAGCCGACAAGGTTGTCATCCTTGGTGATTTCAACGCTCGCGGCAGCAAAGACTCAGAAGCCTGGCCAGGAATCCTGGGCAAGCGTGGTGTCGGCAAGTGCAACGACATCGGGCGCCTCCTGTTGGAGCTCTGCACAGAACAATGGCTTGTCATTACAAACACCCTTTTTCAGCAGAGGGACAGCCTGAAGACGACCTGGATGCATCCCCGATCCAAACACTTGATCTCCTGGACTACGTCCTGGAGCGAGAAAGAGACAAACGAGATGTGCTCCACACCAGGGTCATGCCCAGCGCGGAATGCCACACTGACCACCGGCTGGTTCGCTGCAAGCTCAACCTTCACTTCAAGCCAAAGTCCAGGAACAGCAAAGCCCTCAGAAAGAGGTTCAATGTTGGAAACTTGCAGTCAGACGAAGTGAGAGGAAACTTCCAGGCAAAATCAAAGCAAAGCTCGAGGATGCAATCCGCCTCACGGACTCGTCCCCTGAAACCCTCTGGGATCAGCTGAAGACTGCCATACTGCAATCCAGTGAAGAGGATTCTCCTCCAGGAAAAACAAGGACTGGTTCGACGAAAACAACCAGGAAATCCAGGAGCTGCTGGCAAAGAAGTGAGCTGTCCACCAGGCTCACCTTACAAAGCCATCCTGGCCAGAGAAGAAACAAGCCTTCCGTCGCGCATGCAGCCATCTTCAACGCAAACTCTAGGAGATCTAAAATGAGTGGTGGACTCGCCTCGCCAAACGAACCCAGCTCAGCGCGGACATTGGCGACTTCAGGGGTTTTTACGAGGCTCTAAAGGCTGTGTACGGCCCCTCACCCCAAGTCCAAAGCCCGCTGCGAGCTCAGTCGGCAAAGTCCTCCTCAGCGACAAGATCTCCATCCTCAACCGATGGTCAGAACACTTCCAATCTCTTTTCAGTGCAACCGCTCAGTTCAAGAATCCCCCCTGCTCCAGCTCCCTCAACAGCCCTTAAGGCTAGAGCTGGATGAGGTCCTCACCTGGGAAGAGACATATAAGGCAATTGAACAACAGAAAAGTGGCAAAGCAGCAGGTATGGATGGAATCCCCCCCCAGAGGTCTGGAAGGCCGGCGGCAAAACTCTGCATGCCAAACTGCATGAGTTTTTCAAGCTCTGCTGGGACCAAGGAAAGCTGCCTCAGGACCTTCGTGATGCCATCATCATCACCCAGTACAAAAACAAAGGCGAGAAATCAGACTGCTCAAACTACAGGGGAATCACGCTGCTCTCCATTGCAAGCAAAATCTTCGCTAGGATTCTCCTAAATAGAATAATACCTAGTGTCACCGAAAATTTTCTCCCAGAATCACAGTGCGGCTTTCGCGCAAACAGAGGAACTACTGACATGGTCTTTGCCCTCAGACAGCTCCAAGAAAAGTGCAGATAAAGACCGCAGAGCCCACCTCACCAAAGCCTTCGACACCGTGAGTAAGAAAGGGCTTTGGCAAATACTAGAGCGCCTCGGATGCCCCCCAAAGTTCCTCAACATGGTTATCCAACTGCACGAAAACCAACAAGGTCGGGTCAGATACAGCAATGAGCTCTCTGAACCCTTCTCCATTAACAATGGCGTGAAGCAAGGCTGCGTTCTCGCACCAACCCTCTTTTCAATCTTCTTCAGCATGATGCTGAAACAAGCCATGAAAGACCTCAACAGTGAAGACGCTGTTTACATCCGGTACCGCACGGATGGCAGTCTCTTCAATCTGAGGCGCCTGCAAGCTCGCACCAAGACACAAGAGCAACTTGTCCGTGAACTACTCTTTGCAGACGATGCCGCTTTAGTTGCCCATTCAGAGCCAGCTCTTCAGCGCTTGACGTCCTGTTTTGCGGAAACTGCCAAAATGTTTGGCCTGGAAGTCAGCCTGAAGAAAACTGAGGTCCTCCATCAGCCAGCTCCCCACCATGACTACCAGCCCCCCCACATCTCCATCGGGCACACAAAACTCAAAACGGTTAACCAGTTTACCTATCTCGGCTGCACCATTTGATCGGATGCAAGGATCGACAACGAGATAGACAACAGACTCGCCAAGGCAAATAGCGCCTTTGGAAGACTACACAAAAGAGTCTGGAAAAACAACCAACTGAAAAACCTCACAAAGATTAGCGTATACAGAGCCGTTGTCATACCCACACTCCTGTTCGGCTCTGAATCATGGGTCATCACCTACGGCTCCTAGAACGCTTCCACCAGCGTTGTCTCCGCTCCATCCTCAACATTCATTGGAGCGACTTCATCACCAACATCGAAGTACTCGAGATGGCAGAGGCCGACAGCATCGAATCCACGGTGCTGAAGATCAAACTGCGCTGGGTGGGTCACGTCTCCAGAATGGAGGACCATCGCCTTCCCAAGATCGTGTTATATGGCGAGCTCTCCACTGGCCACTGAGACAGAGATGCACCAAAGAAGAGGTACAAGGACTGCCTAAAGAAAGCTCTTGGTGCCTGCCCCATTGACCACGCCAGTGGGCTGATATCGCCTCCAACCGTGCATCTTGGCGCCTTACAGTTTGGCGGGCAGCAACCTCCTTTGAAGAAGACCACAGAGCTCACCTCACTGTCAAAAGACAAAGGAGGAAAAACCCAACCCCAACCAACCGATATTCCCTACAACTGCTGAAACCGTGTCTGCCTGTCCCGCATCGGACTTGTCAGCCACAAATGAGCCTGCAGCTGACGTGGACATTACCCCCTCCTTGCTCCCAAACAGGCAGGAGCCAGGCTGCCAGCGTTTCTCCTGCCTTTTGCCTAAATCGATCTCCAATGGCAGCCAGCTCTTTTATAGAGAAGTCGCATATCATTGACTGCTCTTGAACCCTGCTCCCACTTTGGCCCACAGGGTCTTTTGCCCAGTGGACGGGAGGAGGCCTCAGCCATCCTGTAGAGGGGGTAGGCCATAGAGCATAAGCAGGGGTTCGGGTATTTTGCCCTGGGTCTGCTTGTGAGATTGGGGTATCTATCCCTTCAGTCTCTACCCTTACATCATCCCCCTTTCCGTCTCTTTTGGAAGTCTGCTGCCTTATGGGGTGGGCGTGAACAGCGGGTGGAAAGGGTAGTATGTTAGACACATGCTGAGGAGTATCTGCATTATTACCATGGTCATCATTCCAGATATTCCAGTCCCATTCATCAATTACATCAGGATCGTCGCCATTCCTTATCATGGCACGAATACGATGTGGATCAGGTTCTACTCCATGCCTTTCTTTATCTGCACAGAGCTGCTGCCGGAGTTTAATATTATGGCAGATTGTTTGGACATGCTTATCTTCCCATTCTTTGGCTCGGTCCTGACTCGTGCGAACAATCTCGCTCATCATGGAACAGCATTGTCTCATAGCTTCTAGCTCATCTAATTGCTCTCTCTTGTGCTGAGATTCTACTTCTCTTTGAACTAATTCTACTTCACGCTGAACGGAGTGGCGTTAGGCTGTGGCCAGCAGCCAAAAACCGTCCGTCAGCGTCCCCTTTTTACAAGGAAATTTACTTTCTCGAAGGAGAGTGGCAACCCGCTCTCCCAGAAGTGCACTTGATGGGTCTAACTTCTCATCCCAACTAATGGGTGGTTCCAACAAAGACAGGGTATTGGCCAACATGCCAAACCCATCATCTATGGAAGTCCATCCCAGAATCAAGAACTGCTCAGGACTCACCTCTTTCTTTCGGCGAAACATCTTGAGACCAACCAGACTTTATTACTAAATCTAAAGCTGAATTCACACTACAATATGCAAGCCCTTCCCAATTATACTTATCAACGCCTGGACTGGTCCCAACTGCTGAAGCGAGGCAACGACTGCACACTTGTAGTCGGTTGTCAGGGCGCCGGTAGCAGCTTCTCCACCTCCCTCGACCGGGAGGTGAGCTGGACTCTTAAAGTTCTTCTTCTTGTTTAGAGATGTTGCCACCTCTTGGAGAGTCTCAAACTTCAGCAGTGGGACCATGGCTTATATTACCCAAAAGTTGTTTACTTCAGATCTTATCTCTTTGAACAAATTATTTAATTATCAAAGAAAACTCTGCATCTCTGGGCCTCATGGTAGAAGTTGGATAATGTCCACTGATTCAACTGCATCCTGGCCCCATGGTGGAATTTAGGTGTGTCTACTAAATATGCATCCTGGGCCTCATGGTGTAAATTAGATTATGTGTGCTGATTCTAAAAAAACAAGCAGGTTCTCAGCCTTGCAGAAGCAAAGGCTGCAAAAGTAAAAAACAGTTTAAATCTTCCATTACAGGGTCCAGGAAAGATCCTCCAAGATAGTGACTCCCAAGGACTTAAGTTTGCTCACCCTCTTCCCCTCTGATTTCCCCCAATGATCACTGGATTGTAAACCTCTGTCTTTTGATTCATACTGTATCTGGTTTTTTGCCTCACCTAATTATTTAATGGTTTGTAAATTCAGGGGGAAGGATGAAATTCATAATGCAAGCTGCACAAGTCGCTGTATCTGTGTGCCACTTTAATGCTCTAACCCATGTACCATCATTTTGTTTTTGTCCAGTCAAAGCACATGAAGTAATATTTTGTTACTATTATCTGAGAATGCCACAATTCCCAATGGCAGATTAATTTTTGTGATAGTATTAGCACTTTGCCAGATTTTAGTTCCCATGTGGATGAAATTACAACTATTTATGATCTAAGTCATGGAGACTGATTGCTCCACAGGGTGAATGGAACATTGTGCAACTCAGTCTGTTCTGCTCTCAAAGAGAAACTTTTGTGTGTTTCCCTTAACTATCATCACAAGTGTTGGATTTGTACTTGTTGCCAACGATGTGTTTTTTTTCACCACCTTGGCTGATTTTCACTGTTGATGTGAAGCAGAAGAAAACTGTTAAAACGCTGACTATCTAATCAAGTCAAGACTTGTTCCAGAAAAAAAGTCAGCAGGTATGACACATCTTCAGGAATGATAATCTAGCACTTTGTATCTGTTGGCTGCGTTGAAAATACTGTGGAAGGTCTTTCCATATTTAAGGAGACTCAACTCCACTCAAAAAATTGACTTGTTCCGAAATGTGTGCTTCCTGCGCTGGACTAAACCTCATATTTCCATTACTGGACCAGTAAGGTGGAGTGAAATTAAGCTCATTCACAGCTACAATGCTGCCACAAAAGGAACCAGTTGCACATAGACCTGGCCCTGGTCCCTCTCTGCACAGATGACTTTTGCAAGTGAAGCTGTTTTCAGGATGTTACCCACATCATGATAAATGAAAAAGTTTGGATTCTATTTTCATTGTTTAGCAGCAATAAATTCAAAATTAGGTTCATCGTAATGAGAAAAAGAGTTGTATTGAATTCCAATCCTTTAACAGTCTTAAAATGTTCACTTTTAAAGATCTGATTTGACCTTTTTGACGATTCAAAATGAAATCTGTCTGGTCCCATTGGTGACCAGCTGCATCATTATGAGGCCTTGCATTTGGAACTCTCTGTCTATAAACTCTTGTTTCCTCTCCTTACAGTTTCATGGACAGGGAGGTGGCACTTCTCGGAGAAATGGATAAAGTCAAAGCAGAAGCACGTGAGTCACTATTTTACAGTTTCTAATTTTGCATTTCAGAAGTGTCATTGATTTGGTAATTTGTTGAGAGCTCGACAGTGCTTCTGGCATATTAAACTGCATTATGATCTGTAATCATTTTCAAACTGTATGGCTTTGTCCTTCAAATAGATGCATGCTGGTTTCTAAGGCATACTAAAATGCATTTAATTTTAAATTTAGACATACAGCACGGTAACAGGTCCTTTCGGCCCATGAGTCCGTGCCACCAAATTACACCTAATTAACCTACAACCCCTGGTATGTTTTAATGATGGGAGGAAACTGGAGCCCTCAGGAAAAACCCATGCAGATACAGGGAGAAAATACAAATCCTTTCAGACAGTGCGGAATTCTAACCCTGGTCCTGCTCGCTGGCGCTGTAACAGTGTTGCGCTAACCGCTACACCAACCGTGCTTTGTTTTCCCTTTAAGTTTCAATCCTTTAATGTGTATGTCTGATAGGATATTTCTATTGTTTTATTTGTAATTCATCAGCTTAAAAAAATGATTCTGGACATATTGAAAGGGATACAAAAGATGCCATTGAAGTCCAAGTCTTTGCTTTTAGTTTATATGTTGAACTTGATTTTCAGTTGATTACAGATCCTAACCAACTTAGAACCGAGAAAATTGATATAGTTACTAGGACAAATAAACCCCTTCCCAATGCCTCACCTACCTCTCTCTGTTCTATTGCTTTCCCTTAGTTGAAATCTTGGACCGGCGCCAGAAGAGAGCTGAAGCGTTGAAGAGAAATACAGAAAATGCTGTCCACATGTCAGAGGAACAGCTGGTAGAACTCAGAGCTGATATTAAGGTACACATATTATAATTAGTCAACCATCACAATGAATCATCAAATAAAACACTTTTTCAGCTTTGTGCAATTCCTATATATTATCACCCTTAAGCCGATGACTACCTTTTGGTATTACAGTCCAATTGGAAATCCAAGTAGTCAACCTGGATACAGGATATGAACTAACCAAGTTACTGCCCTTTTGACATTTGAACTTGCCTGTAAAGCAGGTTCTGTTTATTCCCGAGAAAATAAAATAAAGTTTTGATATGGGTTTCTTGTGTTCTCATTAGCTGCAGTGTATACTGTTGAAGTATGTAGAACTGTTGCACTAATAAAACTTATAAACCACAACCCACATGTACGCGACTCCTTTGCCTTCCATTCTATCATGTATTCTTTCTCAGTGACTTCCAAGGCACATCATCCCCACAGTTGTTTGAGTGTTCATTCGAGGATGGAGGCCAATTTAAATTCTGTTGACTTGAATGTCAGTTACATATAAATTAGTTTTGCCAATTTCTCCCTTATTGAGGAATAACCTGGTCTTTTGGTTTTTCATATTCTAATTATTGGCTGGATTTCTCGTCCTTTTTGTGAAACCAAATCTTTCCCGTATCCAATTGTGTTGATTGCTCAGTATTCAACAGTCAAATGGAAAGGGTCAGGCGCATTGCTAAATATTGTTTACTGTCAGCCGCAGGAGTCGTGAGTGGGTACAGGTCTTTCCAAAAACAATTCGACCACTATTACTGTCTGTAAATGCACATCTCGCCGGATAGATTCATATGTCCAAAATCATAAATGTAACTCCCTTCACCATGTGAGGAAAATAATCTTAAACACTATTTGCTGAAACTGTATGGCTCGTTTGCAATGAGCTACTAAACAGTTGAACAGGGATGCAAAATTTAGACTGTGCATTTTGTGCTTGTTTTGGAATCAGAGATGTGCAGCAAAGAAACAGGCCTTTCTGCCCCCTCCTCCCCCCCACCAACTCAAATAAGTGGCCTACCTGAGCTAGTCTCATTTACTTGCATTTGTCCCACATCCCTCTCAACCAGTGGTTCTCACCTTTTTTCTTTCCACTCACATTCCACTTTAAGCAATCCCTATGCCATAAGTGCTCTGTAGTAAGGGTTTGCTTAAGGTAGGATGTGGGTGGGAAGAAAAAGGCTGAAACTACTCTTTTAATCGTCCCTAATTGATTCATGTGCACTGTTTCAGAACTACAAAGGAAATGGGCCAATGACAATTTTTCTCAAGCAAAATATTTCAGTAACAATTGGGTCCAGAGCAGTGGTTCTCAACCTTATCTTCCCACCTGCATACCTGCAATCCCTTACTAATCACGGAGCACTGATGGCGTAGGGAATACTTAAAGTGGGATGTGAGTGGAAAGGAAAAGATTGAGAACCACTGGTCTAAACCTTTGCTATCTATGTATCTGTGTAAATGCCTTGTAACATTGTAATTGTAGCCACCTCTACCTCTTCCTCTGGCAGCCTGTTCCATATACCCATTGCCCTTTTAAATCTTTCATCTCTCACCTTAACCCTTTCCCTTCTAGTTTTGAGTCTTGCCTGGAGAAAAAGCCTGTGACCATTCACATTATTTATGTCCCTTATGATTTTACCTATCTTAATAAAGTAACTTCCTCAGCCTCCTGTGTTCCAGGAGAAAAATGTCGCAGTCTCTCCTTGTATCTCAAGCCCTCAAGTCTGAGTACCAAGCATCCTTGTGAATCTTTCCTGCACCCTTTCCAGGTTAATCTGACAGTTGGGTGACTAGAATTGTGCACAATACTCCCAAGTGTGGTACCAGTGTGGTAACAGGGTGTCCTTGCTCTTGTACTCAATGTGCTGACTAATGAGGCAAACTTGCCAAACACCTTCACCACCCTGTCTACCTGTGCCATCACTTTCACGGAATCAGACAACTGTCCATTGCCATCATCTGTGAACTTGATAACCATGACATCTACATTTTCATCCAGTTTGTTAATAGAGTTGGTAAACAACCACAGACCCAGCACCATTCCCTGCAGCACACCTTTGCTCACAGGCCTCCAATCTGTGTAATAGTCCTCTTCTACCACCCTCTGACTCCTGCCATCAAGCCAATTTTGCATGCAGTTGGCCATGTCACGCCAGATCCCGACTTGAAGTCCATGTTCCAGCCTTTCCCACTTGTCAGTCCTCTTGATCGCTTCTTCAGAAACAGTGGCAGGGTTGGCGTAGAGTTGGGTCACAGTGCCAGTGATCAGAACGGATTTGAATCCTGCGCTGCCTAAGGAGTTTGTACGTTCTGTGTGAGTTTTCCCCTGGGTGTTCTGGTTTCCTCCCACCCTTCAAAACGTACCGGGGGTGTAGGTTAATGGGGTCTAGTTGGGCGGCACAGACTTGTGGACCAAAATGGCCTGTTGCCGTAGTGTGTGTCTAAATTTTAATGCAGACAGATCCTGTTTCTTCAGAATCCCTTCCAGTAGCTTTCCCTCCATTGACATCAGGCTCACTAGCTTGTAGTTCCCTGGCTTGTCCTTGCTGCCCTTCAATGCACAACATTAACTGCCCTCACCTGTGGTTAACGATGATACACACATCTTTGCCAGGACCCTAGCAATTTTTTCGCTCACTTCCCACAATGTCCCATAACTTATCCACATGCATGTGCTTTAAGACCACCAGCACCTCCTCTTTTATAACAAGGATTTGTTTCAAGACATCATGACTCTCTTCCCTGAATTCCCCAGTTGCCATCATGTTCTCTGCTGTAAATATTGATGAGAAGTGTTCACTTGAGACTTCACCCATCAGGAAGCCATTAAGGGGATCTATTCTCTCCTCAGTGCTTTTTTTTTTAAATCCCCCTCTCCTGTGCTTTGTGGAAGGTTTTTTGGATGATTGTCCTGACAATCATCAATCTTGCAACAATCTTGCAGAAGGCTTAATGCAGAAATTACTGGTCTCAAATAGTGTTTCTTGATAGTTCAAAACCAATTGAATTGCTGAATTATCCCTGTGTTCTGTCACCTTGCTTAGTGTCCACATTTTCACCATCAACTGAAGTTTGTGGGTTCCAGCCCCTTTTGAGTACTTGAATAGGTTCATCTGTTATGGAAGGACATTCTCAATACACGATTTAAGATTGTTGTGCTGTTTAAGGTAGTATCCTTCCAACGGTGCTCATCTGCGTGTTAGGTGAATATGAAATAACACCTTGGGTAAAGAGTAGTTCTTGCACTGGCTGAATGAATTCCACGAAGCCAGGTTGTCTGTTTAGTTTGTTGCTTTTTGGGGAGACTTTGCGCAAAATGGCTGCTGCATTTGCCTTTCTCATCAAAATTGTGTGTGGATTTCTGTTTGATGTGAAGGACTTGGTAAGGAACTGCATAAATAGAAGGTCTTGAAATGAATTTCAAGTGAAATGTCATTCTTGTGATACTTTCTCTCCATTCTCTGAAAAAAAATTGCCTGCTTGAATTCTCAGAAATTGTCTCTCTCTGATAGCTTCTCCTATTCTTCTCAATGATGTCATCAAAACACAGACTTAGAAACATTTGTTGGATCATCTCACCACATTCTGTTTCCGGAGAAAAGGAACCTAGTTTGTTCTGTGACTACTGTAATCACACCTTCCTTGCAAATCCACTGATGACAACAGTTCTTCAAAAGTCAACCACCCACTGTTTGATTAAAGTTTAGCATATCTTCTCTACTTCACTATCTTGCTGTAAATGTTTATGCGTGCTTTATTTATTTGAAAGGCCTTGTCGACCTTGCTACTTTTAACAGTACAACTCCGATTACCTGAAATGATCGGATCGGGCCTATTTTGGAGAACGGTCGTTTTTTTTAAAACAGCCCAGTAGCAACAGCAAATCACTTGTTAAATGATAACAAACAACAAGGGAAGGCTTTTTAATCATGAAATAATTTTTAATTCTCACCCAAAAAAAATACTGGCCACTGCTGATCACTGACACCTCCCCACTGAGGCCCAGCTCCTGCCCGGGAGCCCAAGGTCCCCGGTCAGTTCAGCTCCAAAAGAAATTTTGGATAAATGAGGATTTCTGATTCATTTGGGATATCTTCATTTATCTGAATTTTTTAAAAAATTTCAGTTAAATGAGTATTTCGGAGAATCCAATTTCGGATCATTGGAGTTGTACTGTACTTGACATCCGTGATCCCCTTGTTCCTTCACCCATTTAGATTCCGATTTTCCAAGTAATGTTTAACTGTTTTCCTCTGATCAAGCTAATATACATTTGCTAACTCTACATCTAATCTTCAAATTTATTCCTATCATTTATTTCATTGTAGATGCCTGCAAGTTTATACATTTTGTTTCTTTATTTCAGATTCTAAATCAAACAGTCATCTCAAACTGATCTCTATATAGCTTTCCTTCTGCTCTGCACGCACCTTTAGCTTTGTTGTCTTCAAGCCTCTTGGTTCATCACTTCCACTAAGTGTCCACAAACTCCCCCTGCTCTCATCATCTCAATCTACTATGTTCATTTTATCAAAGTATAATATTAAAATCCAATAACCTTCAACTCCACATTTTTTTTGCCCAACAGAGTCTGACCACCAGACTCTTAGCAACAGAGCATTTGCATTGCCTCAGCTGTGACATCCACATCTGATAACAACCTTCCCACCTTGGGTGAAGTCCTGTGACCATCCACCTGGACAGATATCAGTGTCATTGAGGCAAGCCTGAACCCAATGCTCAAGAAAGCGCTCCCCCGTCCAGGGCAACATTCCACATCCCCGCCCTTGACACACATCACATCCTGCCACTGGCAAATAGTAATATTTTCAATCAACACCTCAGGATTACCTCACAGCTGTAAAATATGCCTCTGCTCTGAACCAACAATTCTCTCTCGACAATTCCACACTTCTGTACAATTTTACTTGCTGTACTGTAGATGGGATGGACTGCTCACAAAGCAAACTTTCTCACTAAACCTTGGGACATGTGACAATAAACCTCAACTTGTACCTTTAATGTTCTATATTCAGGACAGATGATATTCCACTTGACAACATTGCTTTATTTAAGTTTTGGAAAAGTCTGGTGCAATTTGTGCAATTACAGCTAGTTTACTTAATTAAACACTATTTTTATGGAGTAGCATAGAAAGATGAGATTTCCTATCCCACCGTTGCTTCAAGTTGTGCTTTGAATTATTACGTTTTGACCCATTTTATTCAAGCAGATAACTGCTTCTAAAATGGTAAAAAATTTTCAGTGAATTAGTACCTATTTATGTCCTTTGATCCCAGACACCTTATCCAAAAGGTGGTTGTATGTGGTATAAATGGCGCACATAATTTAATACTCTGTAAATTGTTCTTTGATTTACATTGACATTTTACTTAATGTTCCCAAGATGAATTGATGCAATGATACAGTGGGGGCTCTGCTTTAATAATTCTCTAGAAATGTTCGCAAGTTTTTTAATCCAAATTGCTAATTACACAAGACAGAATTATGATTATTGCATAATTTAAAAAAGCTAAGCTACCATATACTGTACCTGGACTTTATCTGCTAGAATTTTTTTAAATGTATTATTCTAGCACTTTGTTAGTGAACGAAAATATGATGAAGACCTGAGTCGATGTGCACAGTTCACCTGTGATGTGGAAGAACTGAAAGCAAGTATCCAAGCCTTTGGACAAGGTAAGCTGAGGCTTGGCAATGTGATGTCCAATTATTTTTTTTAAAAACTGTTTGATACTTAAATATACCTTGCAAGATTCAAGATGCCTTTTATTGTCATGTAATAATAGGAAAAATGTAATGTGCACAGTGTACTTCAATGTTTGCCTCCTGTAAGGCAAACAAAGAGTCGCTATTAGCATCACCCGGTGTCCCAACAATAGGAGAAAGAGAAGCAAAAGAGAGTCACTGAGTGTTCATAGATTCGCCTCCAGCGCTCCTGCAGCCTCACAGACTCCTATTCAAACCATCAAACTCCCGATACAATCAGGAAGCCTTCAGCACCTGGGACCCATCTTGCCCACATCTAGCAGTTCCAATCTCACTAGAATAAGTCATTGGAAATGTCATTGGAAATGCTTGCAAGCATCAGATCTCTGCTGTTTCAGAATGGAAACAAGTTTGTAGGTATTTTGTTTCTATTTTCATTGAGGATTAATTGCTACCTTTTTCAGTTTAATTTGCCAAAGTTCGCTAATTATGGATCGTGTCAAAAGTCCAAATAGTCTTGTGTGGTTATTGTATCCAATGTGATTTTCAGTCTGTTGTCTTCCTTTGATGTGAGCCATGCCATCTTCTGATACTCCTCTTCCATGGTTTCTTTAGGTGGGACACTTGTTCAGTTGTATAATCTGTCCTAGCCAGGAAACTACCAGTAATGCCACTATTCTCACACACTCACCTTTACCTCTGGTGTCCCCCAATCTTTGATGCTGACAACCTTCTATTTTTCATCTTGAATAATCATGACTGTGATGAATTGGATTCACGGGCCCTGAATTATCAGGCATCTTGTCGGCCATTGAACAGATGTCCTCGAACTCAATAATGGGAATAATTAAGCCATTTTCTCTGTTTTCCCTGGTCAACTCTTCAGCCCTTTCCCTGGCTGATATCTGATATTGATTGAATAAACCGAGAACCTGGAGGGGCTCAGCAGGTCGGGCAGCATCCATGGGTAGAAATGATCAGCCAACGCAACGGGTTGGGACCCTTTTATCTCCTCTTTAGCCGTGATATGGGGTCCCTTCTCAAAATGCTGAGTGTCCATTTCTCTCCCTGGATGCTGCCTTGACCCTCTGAGTTTCTCCAGATTCTCCCTGTGTGCCCAGGATTCCAACATCTGCACTTGTTTCAATACAGATTTTTAAATTGACATTTACCCACAATGTATTTTGCATTCTATATTCATATCATTTCTAAGCTCCAGTTTTGGACCATAACCTAATTATACCCAGGCCTCAGTCTATCTACTAAAATTCTCACCTGTGACTTAGCATTCAGCTTCAGCATTCCAATGTATTCCTTACCAGCGTCCATCATTCCATCCTTCATAAATTTAAGTGAAACACGAAAGTCAGCAGACGCTGTGGTTGCAGTAAAAACACACCGAAATGCTGGAGAAATTCAGCCGGTCTCTCAGTGTCTGTAGGAGACAAAGATGTATTACTGATGTTTCGGGCCTGAGCCCTTCTTCAAGGAATAAGCAGAGAACAGGAAGGCGCAACTCTAAAATACCATTGGTGAATGGGCCTCGGTACATGAGGATACAACCAACCAATCGTCCCTCTGCTTGGTGAACTACGTTGAGGCGATTTAAACTTCTCATATGTTTTCCTATCCCTTCACGGTCTCTGTCATCACCACAGTCTTAATCAACTCATAAGTGGCGTCAGAGCCTCTGGCTTCCAAAGCTGTCAACTCTGTAATTCCCTCCGAGCCTCTCCACCTTTGTAGCCCCCAAGGTGCTGAAAAAGACCTCCCTGTTTGGCAAAGCTTTTCTGTGGGTGTGCGTGCACTGTGCAAGCCTTCCTGCCCATATTTTCCCCATGCTGGTCAGGCATTGCAGAGTGCAGTTAAACTCTGCAAGTGCACCTGATCAAGTATCTGAGCATAGCGGTTAGTGCAATGCTGTTACAGTGTCTGCGATTGGGACCAGGGTTTAAATCCTGCGCTGTCTGTAAGGTGTTTGTATGTTCTCCTTGTGTCTGCATGGGTTTTCCCCAGGGGCTACAGCTTTCTCCCACCCTTCAAAATATACCGGAGTTGTAGGTTAATTGGGTGTGAATTGGGCAGCATGGACTCATGAGCCAAAAGGGCCTGTTACTGTGCTGTATGACTAAATTTAAATATCTTGTTACTGGAAAGAGCTAAATTGAACAGAAATATTATTTGCTGTGGGACATTTGGATGTTCCTGAAAGGGTCTGACAGCTTCAGAATTTTCTGACCTTGTGTGGAGCATCTTGAAGTTCGCTCAGCATTCTTTTCAACACAAATAAATTCCTTCTGCAGATCCTTGTAACAGTTATTTCATTATAATATTTAAAATTAAGTTTGATCACGTCTGACATTTTTATGTATGCATCAAGGTGTCTCAAAAATGATTCATGCATTAATTAAAAACCAGCATTGGGTTATATAAAAAGTGTGAAATGAACCAGGACTTAACAACGATGAGAGACCAAAGTGTTCGTAAGGCGTTGCCCTTGATTGGGTCCAAGTTAAAGCTAGAATCTAGCAAGAGCTTCCCTGCAAAAAAGATGCATTGATTAACAAAGCAAAGCTTCCCAACACAGGAGCATTATAAAATTCCAAGCCACACCAGTAGAAAGCTTGGGTGTTGGAGGTTGGACGAGTTTTTGGAAAACCAGGGTTAAGGCTTGGGCAACTGAAGGCAAGTAGTGAAAATTGGAGGTGGGCACAAGGTCAGGATTAGAGTGGTGCAGATATCTAAGACTGAAATCTGAGGCCAGGGACAGCTTTGAAAACAAGGATGAGAATTTTCATCCCAAAGCTTTGTTGACCTGGGAAGCATTATTAGATAGGATTCCAGTGGGGATCATTGATGCACGGGATTTGGGAATAACTAGCATAAAGGGAAATGAGTTTGGGATGACTTCAGATTTACAGATGGTCAAATGAAGGAAGCTGATAAAAGGTTCAAGAAAAAAAAAGGCTTGCATTAGAATTTCAGCAACAAATGAGCTGAGGCTGGGGCAGGGTCTAGTGGTATTACAGAAAGGTGTTTTTAGTGATCATGAGCACATCCAGGGTCCGTTGTGATTTCAAGTTGGCAAATAGATGCTTTGACCTCAGGCAGTGGCCTGAGAGGGGGTGGAATGGTTGGCAAAGATGCAGTTTTTGGGGTCTGACAATTATGACATTTGGTCACCATGATGATCATTTGCAGTTAACCTGATCCACTGCTGGATCTAAGACAAACTGCCTCTCAATTTTGGGCAGTGCGATTAGCTCAACGCTGTTACCGCATCAGCGATCAGGACCTTGGTTCGAATCCTGCACTCTCTGCGTGAGTTTCCTCCAGGGGCTCCAGTTTCCTCCCACTGTTCATAATGTACTGGGGATTGTAGGTAAATTGGGTGAAAATTGGGCGTCACGGACTTGTGGGCCAGAAAGGCCCGTGCTGTATATCTACATTTAAATTTGTAGACAGTGAAGGAGTCGAGAGATGGGGTAGGGAAATGGAGTTGCACGCTTTCTGATGTTGCATGGCCAAAGACATGTGCGAGGAATTGGAGGTGGCTAGACAGATGCCTGGGGGTGGACGCAGAGGGCACAGATGAGAATCAAAGCAGGTGAGTTTGATGGCAACCAGCTGGACCATGGAGGAGGAGGATATTGTGGTCAGGGAAGATGAAGTGTCATGTTATCAATGTCACAGTTGTATCAGGTGACTGAGCTATCTCTGTGAGAGCAGCAGAATGCTGAGTGGAAGGGTTAACATTTGGAAGTGGGGATGAATTTGAGGCAACTGCATGTAAAAGGTACTTGGAAACAGAGTGGCTTATTCAGAGTGGCTCATCTACTTTGTATGGATATCAGATTCACATGCTGCATAAAGCCCATGACTCAACCATGCCCTTTCATACCGCTAGCTTCCTGCGAAGGTGATTTGAAAGTTCTCTCCATGTGCATGTTCCACAATCTTGCGCAGGAACCGTGATGCCCACAGCTTCCTTATGAGGGAAGCTCCCAGTAAGCTTAATCTCTCTCTCTCTGCTGATCATCAAGGCATCTGTCGAGCATATCATAGCTTCCTTTTGCGGGGGGGGGGGGGGGGGGGTGGTGGTGAAAGACCAGTGGGTGAGTGAGTGAGATTTCTCTCTGGGCTTCAGACTTGCCACGATTCTTAGTTGATTCAGTAGACACTGGCAGTTCCCAAGATGAATCTTGCTGCAAGAATTGCTCTGGAGGAGCCTGACCTGACCTTCCCTTTCCTGCTCCTTGCATTTACGCTTTGGATTTACGTGAATAATTGCTGTACTGTACCACCTTGGATGTGAAGCAATTCTTTGGCATCATGCAGGCTTCTCATGAGCCAGCAGTGGCAGGCTTTTGATTGCACAGCTGCGCACAAATTTTGCGTGCGCAGAAAAGACTGGCGCAATACTCCGCAGTCCACGTGTGTTGCATGCTCAAAAGTACATTGATTTTGTGACAAACACCAGCAAGTGGACAGAATCTGACGAATACCAACAGTTGTGTGTGGAAATGGTACTTTTCTGACATACTTTTCTGTTGGTTCGAAGGCAAGGTTCCCATGGAATTCTTTTGCGCCCCTGTGGAAAGACCTTTCCATGGCTATTTATTTTGTGTTGAATTGAACTGCCAAAAATAAAGTTGGAGACAAAATTCACAATTTAATCCATATTCTATTATCAATATGCTTGTTATTACTGAAGTCTGCACACATCTGCTCTGAAAAATGTACACTGAGGGCTGAGATCTGCAAACATAGAGATTCCCACGCTCCAAGTGGAACCCAACACAAAACAGATGCTGAACATGAGAACTTTTAAAACACTCTGGTCTTGCATCGTGAAAAGTAACTCCAGAGTAATGTTCAGGAACGAGATCAAATACAGAAATTTGAAGTAAAGTAGTTCCAATTTTAAGTTTGCTGTAAGCTTAAGATGCCGACTGAAATAAGTGTGTATTGCTTTCGGCTTAGCAGAGGCTCTCTAGCTAGCAATCCACGCTGACACTGCTCTGCAGCACCAAGAGTGGTACACTGTTGCGAGCCACCACAGGAGCCAACTCCTTTGTCTGCTTATACAAATGGAGGAGAGCCCTTTATGCTGTCTGAAGTATGCTCCAAGTCCTGGCTAGCATTCTACCTTGGAAACAATCCACAAAAGGACAAATTAGTCATTGGTCGAGTTGCCGTTTGTGGGATCCACTTGTACATGAATTGGCTGCCCGTGTAACACACAGGTGACATTTTGTGCCATTTGCACTATTCCTGAGGTGGTGAAAAGGTGTGGTTTTTTTTGAAATGCAAGTGAATGTTTGACTTGGTTGACCACAAGGCACATTGGGACATGCACAGCATTCGTGGATGGTCTGAAGTCGATCAAATGCTTCAGTTCTCTCCTGTTGTTTTTAATCAGCAGCAAGTGCCCACAACTCAATAAACACTGATCTCAGCTAGACTGCTGGTTGACATTTGTATCAGGCACCAGCCTGTGGGTAGCAAAAGACCATTTGAAAACGGTGAATCAGAAGGTAGAGTTGTGTTCCCTTTTAAACTTCATCAATGGGCTCAACGCATTATAATGGTTCTGGCAGAAATAAAGTGCTCCAGAGGCTGAACATCTGGCCGAAGGATCAAGGCGGGATGGGTCAATGCAGGAGCCCCAAGTCAACACTTCACATCACTGACCTTCCATCAGCGGATGCTTATAGGGAGCATTTGGTGATTTGTGGGCTAGTTAGGTGAAAATAAAAAGTTTTTTTAAAAAAAACACACAACACTGGAGAAACTTGGCAGGTCAAACAGTGAACTTTATGTAGCAAAAGTAAAGATACAGAACCAACGTTTCAGGCTTGAGCCCTTCATTAAGGTGGAAACATTTCCAGAAGACTGATAGTTGTTTAGAAAGGAGTGGGGTGGGGGGGGAAGAAAGGGTGGAATCTAGATATAGAATGTTGAATGTCTGGCATTCACTGTCATACCAGAAAGAGTTTGTGTATATTTTCCTTCTACTTGTGGACTGTTTAAATGTGTTGAGGGTTTCAACTTTAACCCTTTCAGAGAGGAAATTCCAGATGCCGGACTCCAGATCTCCAAACAATCTGTGGAGGAACTCAGCAGGTCAAGCCACATCAAGACTATGGCCTAATTGGTTGAATGTTGAATTTTCCAATTTCACAGAATGAGTACCTTCTCTCTTCTTCCCAGCTCCTTTCCCCTTCCCTGCCCTGCCCATTCTCACCTCTCACTCTGCTTCCATTCCCTTCCACCCATGTCTCTCCTCTTCAGGTCCCATCTGACCTTCCCCTTTTTAACAATTAAATGGTATGATTACACAATGTGCCACAAAATTACAAATTAAGGAATCCAGAGCGTTTTTTAATTTTTTTTAAAATCATGTATGTAATTAATAAACAATCATACAAAACAATAAGTTTAAATTTAAAAAGGGTACAATCATTACATAATAGTTATTACCCCTCCCTAAACCTCCCATCCCCAAGAAAAAATATATTAAAAAGATATATATTTGTATAGAATAAAGAAACACTCAAAGAGCTTTGTGGATTGATCACTTCAACACACAGGACTCCAGCAAGGTTTATATGATCAATTCAGGGAAGAAGGTTACACAGGTCTTAAGAGGCTGGAAGAACATCACTAGATAGTTATACCTAAAATTTCCATGTACGGGCTCCAAATTTGCAAAAATAAACCAAGTGCATTCTTAATAATAAAATAAATCATCATTAAAAAAATTTCAAAACCCCTTCCTTGAAGCAAGGTTGAAAGTTGACATGTATGAATCAAGTGACTCCAACTTGGAAGGGATTCCAGAACAACACTCATTCTTAACATGATGATAGACATTCATAAATGGGCGCCATCTCTTTTGGAATTTACTTTTTGAATCCTTGATCACCTATCTAATTCTCTAAATTTAAGCAAGGCATGATATAGTTTGGCCACTGTATGTGTAGGTAGGGTATTATCTTTCCATTTTATCAATATTGCACGACTGGCCATCAATGAAGTAAAAGATTAAATCTGGCATCATCTCTTGAGATAGTCCAAAAGGGCAATTAAAGGGCAAGGATCCAATTTTAAAATCACCAATAGTGTTTGAAAACAGTCCTTCCAAAATTGTTCTAAACAAGGGCAGCTGACCTTTCCCAATAATACCACAATTGTCAACTTTTCTTGAAGTAAAACCACAACATTGGAGAAACGCAGCTGGTGAAGCCGTGTACTTTATATAGTAAAAATAAAGATACATGACCAACGTTTCAGGCTTGAACCCTTCAAGTTACGAGCAAAATATCAGCAGGATTATTCTTCCACCTCACCCCCTTTATTTTTTTTCTCTCCACCGTGCCCCCTGCCCCACAGGCACCTGCAAACCAGCTACCTCTGTCTGTCATTCTTCACCCACCCTACTTTGCCAATCCCCCACTGGTCCCTGAGATCATTACACTGGCTATCTCCCCTCTGCACTCTCCGTCCAGATGATTATTTTTTCGCCCACAGATGCTGCTCGACCGGCTGAATTCCTCCAGCAGATTCTGTTCCTATAATTTTATACACTTGACATGTCTCCTCTGTTTAAAATAACCCCAGTTTCCAATTTTTAACTTAAACTGATTTAGACATACAGCACGGTAACAGGCCCTTTCAGCCC
Organism: Narcine bancroftii; assembly: GCF_036971445.1. Taxonomy (NCBI): domain Eukaryota; kingdom Metazoa; phylum Chordata; class Chondrichthyes; order Torpediniformes; family Narcinidae; genus Narcine; species Narcine bancroftii. The sequence continues at coordinate 53,260,502 of NC_091480.1, read as the reverse complement.
ACAAGTCCACGCCGGCCAATTACACCCGTTAACCTACAGCCCCCCAGTACATTTCAAAGAGTGGGAGGAAACTGGAGCCCCCAGGGAAAGCCCACACAGACACGGGGAGAACGTACATACTCCTTACAGACAGGTGCAGTAACAGCGTTGCTAACCACAACGCTAAACTGACACCTACAATTTTCCAGTCTCTGTAAATCTCTACAGTCTCTCTGGTGCAGCCGTGTCTTTCCTGTGGTGTGGGAAGCAGAAAAGTGCACAGTCGAGCCCTGTTGCCCAGCTTCCAGGATGGCCTCCCTACTCCCTCAGCTATTGAGAGCTCTTCAAGCCTTTTTAAACATGTTTATCAAACCCGTCCTCCTTTTACGGATCTTTGCCAGTGCTCTATGAGATTCCTCGGTCCCTCTGCACTGCCCAACATCTCCTTTGCCTCCTTGCACCTTCCCAAAGGCATTACCTCCCACTTCTCTGGCCTCAACTCTATTTGCCGGGTTTCTGACTCAACCGTTGGGCAGAATGGGGGAAGAGGGGGTGGCATCCAACATGCACAATTTACTGTGGGCAATGAGAAAGGAGGCCAAGCATTTGGGAGAAAAGGGTGGTTGAGCAGACAGTGATAATTAGCTTCTAGGGCTGGTATCCTTTCGTTCAGTGTGGAAATGTAGACCTCTTGTCTGGATATCCAACCATTGCTTCATCTTGATTTTTTTTAACTAAAACAAGTAGTTCTGATTTTTTTTTTCCAATATGTGTTTCTGTTTTAAACAGTATCTCATCCCAAGAACAGTTACTCTACTCGATCAAGGTGTGACTCTGTGACCTTGATGTCTGTGATGAATTCAGGTAATACCTCACCACAAGCTCCTCCTGACTCAACAACAAATGCCACGTTTTCTAAAGTAGCGAAGAAGACCCAACTTTCAAGTGACTTTTCCACTGCCACAGCAAACTCTGGAAACCGAACTTTCCCATCAAATCAATCGGTATGTACTGCTCATATTCTCTCGTTTTTAAAAATCAATTTTAAATTGGACCCACATCCCAGTAACAGGCCCTTTAGCCCACTAGCCTATGCCACCCAATTAACACCCCATTAGTCTACAACCTCCGGTTTGTTTCGGTGGGAGGAAACCAGACCCCCCCCCCCCAGGAAAACCCACGCAGACACGGGGAGAACATACAAACTCCTTACAGAGAGCGCGGGATTCGAACAGTGCCACCCTCTTCCCTACCCCCAGCCCACCAATTCCACTAAAAAAATATGAAGTTCAAGTACAGGTAATTCTGTTGTCTTGAATTGGTGCACAATTGGCAATTTTTATATATTTTTTAAAAATCACAAGCGAGTATGATGTCATGGAATGGGCTGTCAGCTTGCAGTTCATTGATTTCAGGTTGTGTGAAATGGACTTGAACTGAAGAGATCTGCTTTCTAAAAGGTCAATGCAAATTGAAACTCCCTTCCTGGATCTCCGACTGAATTTTGAGAATGATTACACTTCATTGGGCAATCTGGGAGAGTTCAGGATACGCGAGAGGAATCTTCAAACCTTTGGGAGATGTTGAATTCTAGCAATGTGAACAATGTTCTTTTAAGAAAATCATGGATCTTGAATAGACTAAAAGAGCACAGTTGGCCAAGTGGTTGGTGCAATGCTTTTACAGCAATCGGGACCAGGATTCCTGTGCTCTCTGTAAGGAGTTTTTACGTTCTCCCTGTGTCTGCATGGGGTTTACCCGGGGGCTCTGGTTTACTCCCACCCTTCAAAACGTACAGGGTGTGTAGGTTAATTGGGTGTAAATTAGCGGCATGGGCTCAGGGGCTGGAAGGGCCTGTTACCGCACTGTGCATCCAAAAAAAAGTAGTCTCCATCTCCACTATTTCAAGTTTTTCTTTGCTTGCTCCAATATAAAATTCCTCATTCAGGGTATTAATTGCCTTTGTGAGCTCTGGCCCAAGATGTGTGGTGATTTTTTTTCCATTATTTCTTCGATTTTAATCCAGAAAATTTAAGACCACAGGAGCGGAAATGGGCCGTTCAGCCCATCAAGTCTGCCCCACCATTCAATCACAAGCTTATCCATTTTCCCACTCAGCCCCTCTGCTCAGCCTTCTCCCCATAACCTTTGATAGGTTCTTAATTAGCCGAGGCATCAATCTCTGCCTTAAATACACCCAATGACCTGGTCTCCACAACTGCCTCTGACTGAAGAAGTTCCTCTGTTCTAAATAGACGCCCTTCAATCCTGAAGTCATGCCCTCTTGTCCTAGACTCTCCCACCAAGGGAAACAACCTTTCCACATCTACTCTATTTAAAAATAATTATCAGCAGGAATATAAAAAAAGGACTCGTTAAAAACTTCAAGGCCTACAAAACACTAGCTAGGGCAATTTTAGTTCATTCACTTTGAGCACAAATTGAACCAGACGTTATTTATGATAGCCTATCAGCTGAGATAATCTGCTGAAACATTAGACTAACAAGGCTTTGGTCTAAAAATCAAACCAGTTAAACTTCTAAACTGGAGAGAGCTTGATTTTACACGTACATTAATTCCTGATAATACATCTGAAGTGCTTAAACTTTTCTGCATGTTAAAGACTTGATAATGCAAGTCATGCCCTTTGGCTTTAGGGCAAACATGTCAAACTCAGGCCCGCGGGCCAAATTTGTCCCGTGATATAATTATATTTGGCCCGCAAGATCATATCAGATATGTATTAGAACTGACCCGCTGGCCGCCACGCCAGTATAGCACATGCACAGCTAATACTACAAATCCCAGAATGCTTTGCAAATGCATTGGCATCAGCCCGCTAATCGCCCCCACCTCCTCTCTTTACTTTCATCAGCATCTGTGACCTGTCGCCCAACTCACATGTAATAAACCCCTTACGAAAAATGGCCAAACGAAAGACAGAAAACAGGTGGGAGACAGACTATCTGTTCATCATTTTAAAAGACAAACCTGTTTGTCATTGAAGCAAGTTGTTATTTTTTTGATTTGTTGGCTTGTGAAAAAAAAAATACATTTAAAAGGAGCTTAAAGGCTATAGAGAAATATTATTTATTGAATATTTTATTTCTCATTTGTTAATGCTTCTTCTGGAAAGAGTTTAACCAAAACTATTATTAAACATTTATTTTAATAAGAAAAAGTTTAACATTACATTTGTTGAAAGAAGAGAAAACATGCAGATGTTGTTGAAAAATTTCAATAAGTATTTAGTTTGGCCCACGACTTAATCCAAGTTTTTAATTTTGGCCCTCTGTGAATTTGAGTTTGACACCCCTGCTCTAGAGCATAGGCAGTTGGATGAAGAGCAGCAGGCTGATGAACTTGCAAGTGTTTCTTGAGCTGAAACCTGTGCAGATGGAGGAGGTGTTTCATTAGAGTCACATAATACTGCATTTAGAATGCAACATTATAGCCATATAACAATTACAGTACGGAAACAGGCCATCTCGGCCCCTCTAGTCCACACCAATTTAAGTGAACTCCTCTAGTCCCACCTACCTGCCCCCTGTCCATAATCCTCCCATCCTCTCACATCCATGCACTCATCCAACCTTCTCTTAAATGACAAAATTGACCCTGCTGCAACTACCTCTTCCGGAAGGTCATTCCACTCAGCCACCACTCTGAGTGAAGAAGCTTCCTTCTAAACTTTTGCCCCCTAACCCTTAACTCATGACCCCTTGTTTCAATCTCACCTACTCTCAAGGTGAAGAGCCGATTCACATCTTCTCTATTAATCCCCCTCATTAATTTTAAATACCTCTACCAAATCCACCCTCAACCTTCTACGCTCCAATGAATAAAGGCCCAGTCTACTCAGTCGTGTATTCTCGATACTGCAATCCAGACAACATTTTAGTAAATCTTCTCTGCACCCTCTCTACCTTATTGATATCCTCCCTATAATTTGGGGGCTAGAACTGCACTCAGTATTCCAAATTCGAAATCACCAACGCCTTGAACAGCCTCAACATCACCTCCCAGCTCCTATATTCTATGCTTTGATTTATAAAGGCCAGCATACCAAAAGCCTTTTTCACCACCCTATCCACGTATTGTCACAAATATTATGAGCCCAAAGGACCCCAAAACCCAGCAATAGATATTCACCAAGACAAATGGTTACCTAAACAAAAGTTCCTTTTAAATATCTTTAAACCTGAAAATAGGATCAAACTCTAACTTATCACAATTAACTTACTTAACCCCCCTTCTAATTCTAAGCGCATGTGTATGTAATGAGTGTGCAAGTTCAGAAAAGTTCTTTGATTCACATCCAGTCTCACTTCTCACTCCTCCAAGTTCAATTCTTGAACACAGGCAATTCTTATCCTGTGCACAGAATTTAACATTTATGAATTTCACCAGGCTTTGATGCTTGAAAAGTAAATGGTTACCACTCAGGAAGGTTCTTGTCGGTTTTCAGAGAGTGATTTGTTGCTTGTTGGACACCAACAACTGATTCCTTTTAATCAGCCACTTCAGATGATAGCCTCTTTCTTTCTGGTCACCACAGAGTTCCTTTTTGTTTCCCTTATTTCAAGTGAAACATTATGCAGCAACTCCTCTCCTCTTGTATGAACCACAAGGGCTTTGACCAAGCTGAACTAAGAACTCACAACCTGGCTTCAAAATGGGGTTTTTCCACGAGCTTGCCAGCTTGTCATGTTCCAGTCCCAACTGCTGCTGTAGAACTAAAACTGAATTCTCTCTCTCTCTCTCTCTCTCTCTCTCTCTCTCTCTCTCTTCTCTCTCTCTCTCTGAGAAAACCACATGACCATCTTAGAACAGCCAACTGCACTCAGACAGATTGCGGCTCTGGACCCAATCTTCCGAGTTAGTTCATCTGTTGCTTTCCAAAACAATAATCCATTACTCCACAGCATGTCCAATTAACACCTACTTGTGAAGTCCTTCTAGGCATTCTTCAAAGTTTTTGCAAAGGCACTCGGAGCCTGCTTGAGCAGAGCTCTGGCATTTTAAATGAGATCTGTTTTGAACTGTTTGTATGTGATCTACACTAAAATACCTGCCACAATTTATCTCCTTTTAAAACATATCTATACATATTATAAAATGTAACATAATCTGTCTCACGTAACACTACATTTAGAATATAACATACTGAAATTCTTTAACTTTAACTTGAGCTGGTACAAGTGGAAGCCACACTAGATTGGGTCAAGGCTGGAATCCTAGCTTTAATGCATTAAATCAAAAGCATTCCATTTCTACCACTGCTTCTCATTCCAACGCAGAAGTTTGCTTGTGCTCCCTTGATTCTATGTGACCTTCTGGGTGTTGCCTTTTAGATTTATTGTCAGAGTATGTACAGGACATCATATACAACCCTGAGATTCTTTTTCCAGCTGGCCAGGCAGAATTACCGCTTATTGGTAATGCAAAAAAACTGTACACATTGTAAACAAATAAAGAAATGTAAAGAGGAAAAAACATCAATAAAGTGTTAGAGTCCTTCAATGAGTCCATGGAGTTTGTTCTTGAGGAGTCTGATGGTGGAGGGGCAGCAGCTGTTCCTGAACCTGATGGTGTGAGTCTTGTGGCACCTACACCTCTTTCCTGATGGCAGCAGCGAGAACAGAGCGCGTGCTGGGTGGTGTGGATCCTTGATGATTGCTGCTGCTCTCCGACAGCAGCGTTCCCTGTCGATGTTCTCGATAGAGGGGAGGGCTGTGACCACTACCTTTTGGAGGGCTTTCCGCTCAGGTGTATTGGTGTCCCCATATCAGATCGTGATGCAGCTGGTCAGCACACTTTCCACCACACCTCTGTAGAAATTAACCGGGGGTTCTGATGTCGCACCAAACCTCCGTAAACTCCTGCTGCAGAACTGAATTGAATATGACAGCAAAAGCAAAAAAAGGTTCCTGTGATGATTTTGGGACAGATAAAGTATGGTGTATCTATTAATTAAGGTGTTTTTCTCTTAAAATAGGTACCCCATGGAAATAGGAGACCAGGTTACCGATCTCCAGAGAATGGGATAACTGGCCAAACCCACTCTGGAAGAAAGGATAACAGGAATTGGTACCGCAGTGGCCCCAGGAATAATTCCAAAACTCACTACAACCCTCACCCCTCATCTCAGAGCGTTAATCCAGAGAAAGCGCAAGTACGCTCCACTGCTCCCAGTGATGTAGCTACAGCTTCTGCCTCCCTGAAACCCTCTTTACCTTCGGCTCCTGCCAAAGCTCTCCCTCAACGTAGGCCACGGTCAATTGGAAGTGAAGCTGCTGTGAACTCCTGAAAGATTCCGATGTTCAGCAAGAATCCTCCATCCAGCTGGATATGATTTTAAACCTGAAAATGAGTTTACGTTAGCCTTGCCTTTGCTCCCTTTGATTTGTCATAAGATCTATTCCTGCCTTTTTAGATTAACTTCTAAATGTTCACCGAGTTTTTTGAATTGATAGTGTCTCTGTTAATCTCATCCGGAAGAGGGAGCAGCACTTAGCTGTACCTAAAAAAAAAAATTTAAATTGCCACTTGATCTGTCATGCCTAAATCAGTTTGCTTCACTTTGCACCCTTGTTTTTTTTCCATCCTTTCACTATGTTCAGAATGAAAGTGCCTTTACTCTTTGCATAACTACTTAATTTTGCCAGACCACAATTACAAAATAAAACCAAGGACCAAAGACCTTCAAACTTTGCTGCCGTCCATCTATGGGAGATCGCTAAATTGCATCGGGGCACATACTTGTTTTCATACTTCATGCGTTTGGATCAAACTGATTTGGTGAACATTCTGAATGGTGCATTATTCCCGCTGTACACAACCAGGCCAAGGATGTCCTGTTTGGGATTCATTCTGAGCCAGGGTCTTGCTGTGAAGGAGAGGGGGGCTTCAATGAGGGAATTGGTCGCTGCTACCTTTCAGGGATTGTTCTGGCCACATCCCCTTTCCAGATTGCAAACTTGGTGTGGTGTGAATGCACTGCTGTTGAAACTTGTGTGAATGCAGAGGAATTGATGGAAAGTTTTAGATCTATTTGTGCTGTTAAATTTAATTCTGCTGCACTGTCGCACACGGTTTCTGTGTTTGTCCCAGAAGAGGACTCGTTTAGCTATTTTGGCCCTGTGTACCCGAAGTGCTCGAGAATATCCTTTGAAAGTGTGCTTTGTATGTCAAGGTTGCAGGAGGTTGTGTGATGCTGCTGATTGTTTTATTGTGCACTCTTTCGAGAACAATCTGAGAATGTCCACAATGTCCCAGGTGTGAAGTGAGTGACATCGCTACGGAAGTTTAAATTCCAGACCAAAAAACAAAATGGAATATCTGCAGGCAACATTGTGAGTGGAGCCCAAACCAACCAGTTGGCCTGTTTTTTTTAAAAAATCCCTTATCTGAGGTGAATTGAAATAATTCTAGCTTTGCTTTGATTATCTTCATTCCAGTCATGAATAGTGACGTCTAATGCTGATTTTATAATTTGAGTTGAGACTGAAGCAGAGATCAACTCAAACAATTTTTTTTAAACTGAGACCCATGTTAAATCTTTCAAAATTCAGTCAGTGTCATTTTGCTTTTTCAGAGTTTAATGCTGATTTCTGAATGATGACTAGAAAATTGAGCTTTAGAGTTTTCAAATTTAATTTGTGGGAGGAATTATATTCTTTAAAAGTTGACTTGCTGTGTAACTACAAGCCTTCATTTTGTATCCTCTGCCATTGTTCGGAGGGTTGCAAATAGATTGGAAGCCTTAACACCCTCCCAAGTTCAGATATATTTTTATGCTACTTGGATCATCCGTCAGGCGTTGGTGCCAAATCCATTCTGTTCTCTAATGAATCAAGTGTCTTGATTTCTTTATCTGAAATGTTTCCTTTTATTGCCCTGGGTGGACATTGTTCTGAAATGAGATGATCAGGATTAACCCCTCCGCTTCGGCTTGAGGCAAGAGATCATGTCACAGATTTGTATGAGCATTTTATTCCTGCTTTTTCAACCATGTAATGTTGTTTGCCCAGGATCTGACCAGTAATTGAGTGAGAAGGCCTGTTGATTCCATTTTGCATGTCTGAATCAGATTCTTTTGGTACATAATTGCTGCATTTCAGGCAGTGGAAATTGCTGCTCCCTCTCTTTTCTTGGCATACATCGTCTATTTAAAATTTAGTTGATGAATAAAAATGTATTCTTAACTGATTATAAAACTGTGCTTCTTTCCTCCAATAGTTTGGTACAGAATTGGGGGAGTGTGGCAACTTAGGTCACTCAACACTTGCTCACATCAGATGAAATGTAATGGAGAGGATTACATTTCAGGGGAAACAGTGGACCAAATTAAATGGAATTTTACCTGTAGCCTTGTCGTTTGCCACATTTGGAGGTGGAGCAAGGCCTAAACAGTGTCCCACAACGATGACAGCTATGACTTTAACGCAACTGGGGCACAGCCTCTCATTGAAGCTTTTATAAGAATCTTCAAATGTCTTCAATTCAGGGACATTTTAAAAAATACTAATTGCTTTCCATATTTAAAATTAATTGGTCATTAAAACCATAAAGAATGAATACAGAAATAGATTGCCTTGCCCTTGGCACATTACACAGGGCTGAGAGTCTTCCTATCAGTGAGAGTTCGGCTTCCTTTCCCAGATCTGTCTGGTGGAGGTCTGGGACTTGTGTATTGAGAGCAGCTGAACAAAGCTCACTATGAACTCTGTGGTACAATGTCTAACTTTGCTTTTCGTCTTCTATGCATGGAAGTGCAGTCTAGTCAGTTGACTGATTAACCATCAGCATCTAATTCTGGGACCTATCATTTAGGAAGGATACCTGAAGTGACAGAAAAGAATGTATTAAAAATTATATTTAATTTAGACATGAACTGCAGGGCACCCATGGGGAGGAAACCCACTCAGGCACTGGGAGAACAGACAGCGCGGGATTCGATCCCTGGTTGCTAGTGGTGTGACAAGGTTGTGCTAACTGTGCTGCACACTTTGAATTTGTTGGACACAAAGCAGGGAAAAGATGGTTACTTTGCATTCCAAACCTTCAACCACATGACCCAGACTCTGTTACGATGCTGCATTTCAGGCAGTGGGAAATTGCAACCTAAAAGGTTTCAGAAGTTAGCAAGAACAAGGGTGGAATTCACTGGGATATATCAGCCTTCATTGGATTGAATGGAAAGGCAAATTTTGTTTGGCAAACTGATTACATTATTTGGAACAATGCAAATCTGCAATCCAGACACGAAAATCAACAAATGATTGCATCTTGACATAACAGAATAGTCAAGTTCCAGCCAGTTACCTCCCCTGAAGGTGATCAGTTGTTTGCCTCCGGTCTTTCAACACACTTGTCCAATAGCTGGGCAGAACATGTAAAGCATTAATCAGATAAGCTATACCATTTACCCTTTAGTTTCTTCTCTGCTGTGTCACTTTTTACCCGTGAAGTGATTTCTGCGTCAAGTTTGGTTATTCCAGAATGCATTTTGGAAGCTTGAATGGGATGAGGTGGCTTCGTCAAACTTGTACGTGAAGATTTGTTTTAGGTAGCAGACGAGAAGGTGCAAAAGCAAAGAAGGTTGCCTGAGGAATTAGTATTCTGTGCAGGTGGCGGATTTGACAATTTTAAAGGGTTACAAGCTGGTTCACGTGAACAGGCACTCAATGGGTTAATGAGGCAAAATGCACGAAAGAGCACATGCATATTTGAACTTTAACCCAGGATGTGATCTGCAGGATAAACAAGGAGCAAATGACTGGTTGAACAGTCACTGGGCAGTGGTTATAAATGTTTCAACGATCAGGTGTTCACCCATACAAAACACAGCTGTATTTTCCGTACAAAGGCGACAACTACTTGCAACTCGCCTTTGAACTGATCCCCACACACAGGCCGCCTGCCGCTGGAGACCATGCCATTAAGCGTTGATGCTGCTGAACCAAGAATGTATTGCATTTTGATTCAGGGTGGGTTTGCAGTTGGGGTGAGGGTGTTTTGAGACAAACTGGCAGGATCTCCCAAACCCATCTCTGATCAGACATTTTGGTTTACAGACCTGTTGCTGCTGTCACTGTTTGAACTGTAGCCCAATAGGTAAAAGCAGATGTTTTATCATAAATAGATGACAAGCATTTGCTCTTCATTCAGGCTGCTTTCCTTTCGTTTTCTATAGATATAACATCAGCCTTTCTCAATGGGGGGGGGGGCACAGACTAAAAAAAACACACCTAATTTCAATGTCAGTCAGAGAGAAGTACGAAAGAAACCTAACTAACCGTGACTGCTTCATGGGGAAGGGGGCCATAAACTTTGAGCAGTCATAGCCAAAAAAAAGTTGAGAATGGCTGGTGGAAGGAAGGTGGAACTGGATCAGGCTGCTTTAATGATTTTTAGTTGGAGTAACGGGTAATTGTTAACTCTAGTTTTGTCCCATCTTGCTCCCCCATTTCCAAAAACTACTATGCATCTCCATCAGCACCGATTCTAGGTCTGCGGGGGTGTAAAGTGAAAACACAACTCAAATCCACATGGTTGGATCCCAGAACAGTTTGTTGTCTCTGCAGACTGGCATTTTGCAGTTATTAAAAGTCATGCACCACATTTCATGTATTTGCACTTGTAAGAAAAGTCTTGGACTTTAGAGCAACACGAGAGATTTTCATCTAGTGCAGGGCTTCCAAACCTTTCTTTCCACTCACATCCCTATGCCATCGGTGTTCTGTGGTTAGTAAGGGATGATTTAAGGTGGGAGTGGGAAGGGAAGGTTGAAAACCACGGTTTCAATCGTACGTAATTGACTCATGAAATGCAGTTTCAGAATTCCAAAGGAAATGGGTCAATGACAATTTTTCTCAAGCAACAATTGGGTCAAGAGCACTGGCTCTCAACCTTCCCATCCCACTCCCATACCACCTTAAGCAATCTCTTACTAATCACAGAGCACTTAAGGTGGTATTGGGAGTGGGGGAAAAAGTTGAAGGAAGTGCAACTCCTCTCAGCCGAAGGGGAAACTTGGAGATCACTTCCTGCTTTGCTTCCCTTAAATTGCCGGGCAACATTCCATTCCAAACTCCCTCCAATCCTGACCTTGATTGGATTGCTTGTGGAAAGAGCCCTCCCTGGCCATCACAGCAACAAGAATTTTTTTTTTGCCATATCCGGATAATCACAACTTTGCCCTAGTGGAAGGTGGGTGTTTAAATTGCAGAAGCAACTGCATCCTTGCTGGGAAACTAGCAACGACATCCTTTTCACAGGTGAATACATGCATTATTAATTAATATGCATAAAGATGGTGAAATGACCTCTGAAAATTACATTTTTTGTATACAGAGCAGGCTGGGTGATGTTTCATTTGCTGCACAATTCTCAGGAAACAGTTGCTGTTTTTACTATTATGGTGGAAGGGCCACTCACCTGAGTGCTACTGGGACTATGTAACCGAGTACTATCTGTCACGTGGTTGGGTAGTCGGTGACTAAACTGGCTTGCCTGGTGTGGAGGGTGGCTAGACACCCAGCATGATGAAAAACAGACATGTCAAAGGGTGGACAAACCTTCTCATAGGGTCAACAGCCATCTAGCAAACACGTACCGTGAAGCGCGGCAAGGGCATCCCTTGCATTGAAATTGGTCTCGCCATTCACTGCAAAAGAACTTCCTCCTCGACCCATATCCCTCTCATGGCCACTCGCTGGCGAAATGCCTTTGTGTCCAGCTGTACCCACCACTTCCTGTTCCCACCTCCTGCCTCCTCTTCCTCTCCCACCACTCTAAATCTGTACCCTCAAGACTCCCCTACCTGGGGAAAAGATGCTGTCTTCTTGAGCTCCTCATGATTTGGCCGTTCCCCAGGGCCCGACCATTTACTGTGTAACGGCTGCCCCGGATTGAACAAAATGCAACAACTTGCATTTGTCAGAGTTGAACTATGTCAGTGGGCCAACTGGCAGGTAGAGTTTATCAAGATCCTGTGGTAATCTTGGATAACCTTCCTCATCGTTTGCTGTACCATCAATTTTGCTGTCATCCAAACTGACTACACCACCTACATTTGCATCCAGAATTGGGAGGCCCACAAGTCTGGACCTCCCAATTAAACTACAACCCTCCCCTACCAGGTACATTTTTGAATGGTGGGAGAAAACTGGAGCCCCCGGGGAAAACCCATGCAGACACGGGGAGATACATACAAACTCCTCAGACAGTGTGGGATTTGAACCCTGGCTTCGATCGCTGGTGCTGAAGAGGCACCAACCACAGAGAATGATGGGTTCTTGATTAGCCAGGGCATCAAAGGCAGGGCAGACTCAATGGGCTGAATGGCCTATTTCTGCTCCTGTGTCTCATTATTAACAAACACACTTTATCACAGACCAAGTGAGACATGCCTCTCCACTACCACATTCTGTCCTGCAGGGATAAGGCAAGTTGGCAATGGTTCAAAGGTGTCCATTTTATTTGTCTGAAAGCCTTGTAGTTTTAGTTTCAGTTTTGTTTTCCTTGTTTTTCATCCCCACTGGTTTTGGTTTCCTTTCTTGTTTTTGACGAGGTTTGGCCAAATCTTGCTTCCAGACATTATCCCTGGCCTTTGAACTACGGCTTTGTCCTTGACACGCATCAAGTTTTACATTATCCCTGGCTGCCTTTCAATTATTGAACCTCTCTCCCCCTCCACCATTTTGTCTGTACCTTGATGAATGTTGGTTCTGTATCTTTATCTTGGCTACATAAAGGACACTGTTTGACCTGCTGAGTTTCTCCAGCATTTTGTGTTTTACTATACAAACAGATGTAGTAACATTACAGAGCAGGAAACTGCTCTGGCAGCTGTTAAACTGCTGGCCACTTAGTCACACTTCCTTGCTATTTCTTTAGGAATTATGTACATTTTGAATTGAAATTGCTTCGTTTTTGAAAGGTACTTTGTCTCATGTCACAGAAGCAAAAATTTCTGCCAATCCAACTAGAAAAATAAATCAAATTCATTGTCACCACCAGCCTCGTTTCTCAAGGCTTCATTTCTCCATCCCCATTCTTGCAACATTCTACACCCAGTTACTCAGTTTAATCAGCAAGTCAATTTTCTCAAGAATCAAACTTCAGAAAACAAAAATATGCAAGACTGTTTATTTTCATCTGTGATGCAAGCACATTTTTTTGTGTTGAAATTATCCACTCTGAACCAACCCACCTCAGTCCAGAAGTGTCACAATCTTTCACCTGTCAAGATCAGAAGCTGGCAATAGCACATTTGCTTTTGTAACGTGGATTGCACAGTGGCAACATATCGCGGGGGGGAGGGGTGGTTAGTTTTAATTTATGATCATTAAAAAGATCATTCGTTCACTCACATCATCATATGTAGATGCATCAGCCCAGACTTTAACCTCACTGTTCAGATCAGGTACTATATCAACAGCAGAATCACAGTTCAGCACCAAGTTTATCCCCCATCAGTTTCAAATATTGTTTTTATGGTTCCTACCAACATAGGTGATTATTTGGCCCATTAAATCTATCCCAGATCTTTAAACTTTCCACAAAAAGTCCCATTCTCCCAGATTTCCCATTAACCCATTCTCCCTGCCCTTCCTCACCTGCCCCATCGCCTCCCCCACTCGTCCCATCAACTCCCCACCCTCACCTGCCTCATCAACTCTCCCTCACCAGCCCCATCGCCTCCCCCTCTCTCCCTCACCTGCCCCATTGCCTCCCCCACTCTCCCTCATTCCCGTCAACTCTCCCTCACCTGTCCCATCGCCTCCCCCTCTCCCTCACTTTCCCATCAACTGTCCCATCGCCTCCCCCTCTCCCTCACCTCCCCCACTCTCCCTCACCTTCCCATCAACTCTCCCATCGCCTCCATCTCACCTGCCCCATCGCCCCCCCTCCCTCACCTGCCCCATCAACTCTCCCTCACCTGCCCCATCACCCCCCTCTCCCTCACCAGCCCCATTACCTCCCCCTCCCTCACCTGCCCCTTGTATCTCCCCCCCCCCTCCCTCACCTGCCCCATCACCTCCCCCAATTCTCCTGCTGCCCACTTGCTTGGGATCACTTACAGCAGCCAAGAAACCTACCCAGCAGCCCGCCTTCTCTATCTTGCAAATTGGCATCTGTCTGTGCAGGGACAAGTTAATGTCTGCAACTGGAATTGGCTCCATCGCAAATCCCCCCCGAACTCAAACTCGGTACCCAGAAGCCACTTTGCTTCATGACAACCAGTATGATTCAGACCTTGGACAAAATGCATTTCATTTTACTTGGGGATGATTACTAAAACTTCATTGCCATTGCTTTAATCCCACCGGCTTTACCAGATTAACACGCAGTCCACTGCTTACTTTGAAACTGAAAAGTCCAGTGAGAAACAAAAGTTTTTTTTTTAAAAACCACAAAATCTATTGAAAATATTTTTACACGATCATTTTTCTTCTGAAGGTGAAAATGTAACTGTTGAAAATGGAAGAGCTTTTGTTCATATTTACTTGACTGGTGTTTCATGGTTTCATTCAATTAACTAATGGTGATGAAAATCTTGCAGAAAGTCACGGCAGAAGGAATAAGTTTCTGGGAAAACAAAGACCTATCACTGGAGCAGACTTCTAGATGCATCATCTTGAACTGTGAAAAAGGCTCGTGCTATCCTTCACTTGCCTCAATGTTCCGTCGACCATGCATGTTACTTGAGGAATCTAATGTACATCAGGAGCAGGCTCTGAGCCAGAGTTAATCTCAGGAGAAATTGGATGAAAGAGTCCACGTAATGGAAACCTTACAAATCCTGGACAGCGACGAGTGCATTCATTATCATTGTGGCTGCTCAGAGACCAGGAAACTCCCCCTCACTGTTGGTTCATCTTGGCAGCTTCGGCCCTGATCAGTGCAATCAGGTCCTGGTTAATTAAAAATACAAAGCGAAGACCAGCAATCTACAAGGGGAAGAAAACAAAGATTCTCATAATTTCATCCATCTTTCTTGCCAAAGGTTTTTGCTAAAGTAAAATTGTGTCCATCTCCCATCCACATAATTGCTCAGTGTGTCTTTGAAGGCAACCAACCCCTTTTATAATGATTCTTCACGCTGCACAATTCTGTGGCAGGTAAAATGATCATTGCACAGGATTTTATATCATTCATGTCCTACTCAGCAATAGGCATGAGCTACTTCTCTCCACTCTACAATAGCACACCCTGCTTACAAACACCTTGTAGTCAATGCTGGAGGAACTCAGAGTGTCCATGGGATCTATAACCAACGTTTCGGGCCTGAGCCCTTCAAGGTATGAGTAAAAAACAGGCAGGGGCCTGAATTAAAAGGCTGGGGAGAAGGGAAGAATGGGCAGCGGTTTATTGTTAGCTGATTGTACAAGTACAACCCCATGAAACAGCATTCTCCGGTCCTTGGTGGAAAACACGCAGACACCAACCAGACATAATGCACAGAGAAACAATACATATTCAGCACAAGTATTTCAAGCATTCTCACTGACCATGGGAAGAAGCTGTTCCTCAGCCTGGCTCTGATACTCCTGTATCTCTTTCCTGACGGGAGCAGCTGAAAGAAGGACCGAAGAACAGTTTCATCGGGTAGTAATTGTGCAGGCAGATGATGGCATGGCTGATGTAGCGGTTAGTGCAACGCTGTTACAGCACCAGTGAACAGAACCAGGGTTCAAATCCCACGCTGTCTGTAAGGAGGTTGTACGTCCTCGCCGTGTCTGCGTGGGTTTTCCCCCAGGGGCTCTGGTTTCCTCCCACCATTCAAAAGGTACAGGGGTCGTGATGCAATTGGGCAGCAAGGGCCCTTGGACCAAAAGGGCCTGTCACAATGTTGTAGGTCTAAAAAAAACTTGACAAGTAATCTATTCTTCTTGGTTCCAGAAGGCTTAAACTTTCCTCACTAATCACACCACCAAATCTTTTGAAATATCCAAGTAAACTTGTCCTGATTATCCATATCCATTTCCTGCCTTTAATGTTTCATTTAATATAGGCTCAAATGTACACGTCCAATGTGATGAATGAGAAGCTAGTGTGACTTAGTGAGCCAGGCAGCGTCCAGAGAGAAAAGTGACCATCAATGTTTTGGGTCCAGACCATTTTTCAAGACTAGGGTGGGAGGGGGAGACTGAGCCGTTCACTGCCCATTCCTATTCACGGATGTTGCCTGATCCCCTGTAAAAGGTGAGGGCAGGAAAATTTTGGGGAGGTCAGGGATTAAGGAGATTGGTGGGTGCCTGGAAAGCGATGCCAGGGATTGTGGTACAATTGGTTAGACAGACACATGGATGTAACAGAAGGTTTAGATCGTTGAGTAGGTTTATTTTGGTCAGCACAACTTCGAGGGCCGAAGGGCCTGTGCTGCAATGTTCCACGTTCTATTCTGGCATCTGCAGATCTTGTGTTTCTCGATTGATCAATTAAATTAGAGCTTTCTTTTTAAAAAAAAACAAAATTTGTGCAACACAATGAAAAGTTGTTAAGTGCAAAATAATCAACTTGCCTTCAACACAACACTTACTTCAACGACAGAATTGTTATTCAATTTCCATTTATTCCCACTCAGCACTGGCCTGCCGTCGATGTAGATGGGCCGCCGACCTTCATTGGCAATGAAAAAGTCTCCATTGTTCTTCAGTTTGATTATTCCTTCAAAAGACAAGTTTAATTTCTTTCAAAAGTAAATATCACACCTCGGTCATTTGATCACAAATTGCTAGACATGAGGAAACGACTCCAGTATTAATCAGAATCTCCCTGGAACTCTGGTTATGGCAGGTTGCTCTCTAACAGTTGACTTTACACTGCTCCGATGCACAGCTTCTGAGGTGCGTTATCCAGACTGCAGCAGACCAACCGAAGAGATGAGCATCAATTCCTCCTCTATGCTATCCAATGAGAAGAGAGTCAGGCTTAAAGTTCTAAATAACCAGTAACATTCATGTTTGTCCACAGAATGCGGCTGCTCTGGATGTTTCCAAAAAGGAGAATCAAATGGAGCACAGGGACAATGAATGGGGCACGAAATGGAGAACTGGCAGTGGGATTAGTTAGATCCCTCCTCCAAGGCAGCAGGATAGTGGGCTGAATGGCCTCCTCAGGAGTTTGCGCAGGTTTGATATGACATTGGAAACCTTAGAAAACTTCTACAGGATGTATGGTTGAAAGTGCGCTGACCAGCTGCATCACAGTCAGGTGTGGGGACACCAATACCCCTGAGTGCAAAGCCCTGCAAAAGGTAGTGGACACAGCCCAGGGCATCACAGGCCAACCCCTTCCCACCATTGAGAACATCTGCCGGGAACACTGCCGTCGGAGAGCAGCAGCAATCATCAAGTATCTGCACCACCCAGCACACGCTCTGTTCTCGCTGCTGCCATCAGGAAAGAGATGTAGGTGTCACAAGACTCGCACCACCAGGTTCAGGAACAGCTGCTCCCCCTCCATCATCAGACTCCTCAACGACAAACTCAATCAAGAGACTCATTTAAGGACTCTCACTTTGCTCATTATTTATTACTGAATATTTTTTTCTCTATCTGCACAATTTGTTTATATTTCTCTCTTTTCTTGAGTAGTTTTTTTTGCACTACTGATAAGTGGTCATTCTGCCTCACCTGCGGAAAAGGAATCTCAGGGCTATATGTGATGTCATGTATGTATTCTGACAAGAAATCTGAACTTTGAACTATTCATGATAAATCTGCACTCCCCCCCACCCAATGATCAATCATATAGTATCAAAGGTACCAGAGCTAGAGGCATTCTTTAGGCAAGAAAGATTTTTTATGCTTGACCATCATATTAATCAGTGTAGTATACAAGCAATGAGTTGACTACTACCTTGTTCCTTAATGGAGCAGCCATGGAATTCTGCCCAGGATCTCGCTGCCCTGGTCATATGACATTGGGTAACAGTGTTTGTAATGTTAAAGTGAACATGAGGTTGTTTGATAAACTAACCCGAACGCAGCTGCAAACTTTTTTTAAAATTCACTTTGCAAAGCATGAGAACTCCATTACAGCAAGAAACACTGCCAAATGCAGCTCGTCTCACACCAAGAGATTCTGCCTCATGGCTAACCAGCTGCATATTTATCCAGATAAATTTCCAGCCCTCCAGAACATTCAAACCGACTAAGAACCATAGAACATTAGAGCATAGAAACAGGCCCCATCAGTCCTTCTATTCTGTGCCGAACCATTTATCTGCCAAGCCCCACTGGCTTACACCCAGTCCACAGCCCTCCATACCCCTCCCATCCATGTACTTGTCCAAAATCTTCTTAACTGTTAAAACTGAGCTCATTTTTCCAGCTGGTCCAGATCCCTCTGCAAGCTTTGAAAACCTTCCTCACTGTCCACAACCCTTCCAATCTTAGTGTCAGCTGCAAACTTGCTGATCTAATTTAACACATTTCATTTATATCAATGAGAAAGAATAATGGTCCCAGCACTAAGCCTTGATGTACACCCCTAGTCACAGACCTCCAGTCTGAGAAGAATCATCCACCACTACTCTCTGGCTTCTCCCATCTGTCCATTGTCAAAACCATTTCACTACTTCACCATGAATACCCAGCGTCTGGATCTTTCTAATTAACCTCCAAGTCCATATAGACAACATCCACAGCCTTTCCTTCATCAACTTTCCTGACAACGTCCTTGACAAACTCTAAGATTGGTTAAACACGACCTACACGCACAAAGCCATGCTGACTATCCCTAATCAATTTCTGGCTATCCAAATATCTGATCTCTTAGAACACACCTTCCAATAATTTACCTACTACTGACATCGGGCTCACCGGCCTATAATTTCCAGGGTTACTTTTGGAGCCTTTTTTAAACAATGGAACAACGTGATCTTCCCTCTGGCACCACACCCATAGCTAAGGACATTTTAAATATTTCTACCAGAGCCTCTGTAATTTCTGCACTAGCCTCCCTCAAGGTCCGAGGGAATATTTTGTCAGCCCCTGGGGATTTATCCACCCTTATTTGCTTTAAGACAGCAAACACTTCCTCCTCTATTATCTGTGTAGGTTCCACTGCTTGTTTTCTTTACTTCCCATGACTCTGTGCCCGTTTCCTGAGTGAATACTGATGAAAAAAAAACATCTAAGATCCTCCCCATCTCTTTTGGCTCCATACAAAGCTGATTACTCTGATCTTCAAGGGGACCAATTTTGTCCGTTACTATCCTTTTTCTCCCAATATACCTGTAGAAACCCTTAGAATTTTCCTTCACATTGTTTACCAAAGCAGCCTCGTGTCTTCTTTCAGCCGTCCTGATTTCCTTCTTGAGGTTTTTCTTGCATTTTTTCCAGATACCTCAAGTACCTAATTTGGTCCACGCTGCCTATACCTGTTAAACACCTCCCTCTTCTTCCGAATCAGATCCCCAATATACCTCGAAAACCAAGGTTCCCTATACCTGTTAACCTTGCCTTTGATCCGAACAGGAACATACAAACTCTGTACTCTCAAAATTTCACATTTGAAGATCCTCCACTTACCTCACACATCCTTGCCTGAAAACTTATCCCAATCCACGCATTCTAAATCCTTTCTCATTTCCACAAAAGTGGCTTTCTCCAATTTAGAATCTCAACCTGAGGCCCAGACCTATCCTTCTCCATAATTAATGTGAAGCTAATGGATTTATGATCACTGGACCCAATATGTTCCCCTACACATACATCTGTCACATGTCCTGTCTTGTTCCCTAATAGGAGATCCAGTATTACACTCTCTCTAGTTTTCCATATAACATATATACTCAATAGTAGAGTTTTGTTTGGATCAAATTTTCAGGTCAAATTTGGAGGGGTTGACTTTTACAGGGGTCATATTTTGGACCATGTTAAGTACCTGGGTCGTTCAAGGCATTGGAAGCTCGGATGGGCGAGCCAAGGCAAAGATCCGCTGTCGGAACTCCAGTGGGTGGATAGGTACTGGGGTGAGGATCTGGGATCTCGGATGGGTGCATGGCTGGGACATCGAAAGCTCAGATGGGCGGGTGGCCAGGGCGAGGTTTCACAGTCGGGGCATCAGGAGCTCAGATGGGAGAGCAGCTGGGGCCTAAAATAGTGGGGGGGGGGCAACTTTTACATGGGTCATACAGAAAACACACGAGTTTTGGGCCAAAAAAAGGTGGGGGGGGGGTTCAACTTTTACACAAGCATATACGGTAAGTGCATGTTTCTTAGAATTCTCTTGGGATTCATTAATCAGGGTTGTGTCCCTTACCCCCTGGTTAATAGTCTTTCACTGTCTTTGCCAAATCTGGAGTTGTTGTTCTTTAACCTTGCTGAATTGTCAAAACATACCATGGAATGCTGTCTGTTATATTGTTTAAAACTTGCACTCTCACACTGATCAAGTTCCCATGGTTCTCCAGCCACAAAGTAAAGGAGGGACAGACAAACACAAACTCATTACCTTGCCTTCTGGAGATCTTCCATGCTGGTCCTTCGAGAGAAAGATCGACATCAATCTGATTATCTTTTGTGGCTCTACCCAATGTAATCTGGTTTGAAGAGAAGGGAGGTGCCTTTAAGGCCAACATGGCCCATTCAGAAAATGAGTAAAACATGAAAGTCTGCAGACTCTGTGGCTGAAGTAAAAACACAACGATGGGGAAACTCAGCAGGTCAAACAGAGTCCTTTATACAGCAAAGCTAAAGATACAGAACCAACATTTTGGGCTTTAGCCCTTCATCAATGCACAAACAAAATGTGGGCAGGTGCATTCTGTATCTTTAGCTTTGCTACATAAAGTACACTGCTTGACCTGTTCACCCGATTTCGAAAATACCAGCTAATTCCTTCTAAAGTCCTTGACAAAAGTTTAAGTAGTTTTTCCCACTGCAGAATCTTTACCCAGGAGAGTAAGTGTTGATAACAGCAACCAAATTGCAACATCTCCACTTAAATCCCATTGCTCAGCGATCAACAAGTCTATATCCACACCTATTTTAGAACATAGAACACTACAGCACAGTACAGGCCCTTCAGCCCTCAATGTTGTGCCAACCTATATTTTCCTACCAAAAATACTAAACCTCGTAGTATTTACTTCCTCGTAACCCTCATTTTTCTTCCATCCATGTTTTAAGAGTCTCTTAAATGCCCCCAATGTTTCACCCTTCATCACCACCACTCACAATGCATTCCAGGCCCCCACAACTCTGTGTAAAAAAAAACTTACCCCTGATGTCTCCCCTAAACTTTCCTCTCTTCACTTTGTACACATGTCCTCTGGTGTTTGCTATTCCTGTCCTGGGGATTAAAAAAGACACTGGCTGTCCACCATCTATGCCTCTCATAATCTTGTAGACCCCTATTAAGTCTCCTCTCATCCTTCTCTCTGCTAACCTTGCCTCATAAGACTTGTTTTCTAATCTAGGGAACGTCCTGGTAAATCTCCTCTGCACCCTCTCCATAGCTTCCACATCCTTCCTGTCATGAGGTGGCCAGAACTGAACACAATACTCAAGTGTGGTCTCATCAGAGATTTGTACATTTTGACTCGAACTCCGTCTCCTGATGAATGAAGCCCAGCATCCCATAGGCCTTCTTAACCATATAACCATATACAGCACAGAAAAGGCCAGTTTGGCCCTACTAGTCCATGCCGGAACAAATTCCCACCCTCCTAGTCCCACTGACCAGCACCTGTTCCGTACCCCTCTAATCCTCTCCCGTCCATGTAATTATCCAGTCTTTCCTTAAATGTAAATAACGTCCTTGCTTCAACCACCTCTGCCGGAAGCTTATTCCACATCTCAACCACCCTTTGCGTGAAGAAATTTCCCCTCATGTTCCCCTTATAATTTTCCCCCTGCAATCTCAAACCATGGCCTCTGGTTTGAATATCCCCCACTCTTAATTGAAAAAGCCTATCCACGTTGACTCTCTCTGTCCCTTTTAAAATCTTGAACACCTCCATCAAATCCCCCCCCAATCTTCTACGCTTCCAGAGAAAAAAGCCCCAGGCTGCTCAACCTTTCTCTGTAACTCAAACCCTGACATCCTGTCAACATTCTCGTGAACCTTCTCTGCACTCTCTCTATTTTGTTTATATCCTTCCTATAATTTGGTGACCAAAACTGCACACAATATTCCAAACTTGGCCTCACCAATGCTTTGTACAATTTCATCATAACCTCCCTACTCTTGAATTCAATACTCCGATTTATGAAGGCCAACATTCCAAATGGCTTCTTCACCACTCTATCTACCTGAGTATCAACTTTGAGGGTACTATTTACCATAACTCCTAAATCAACTATCCTATCAACCTGTGCTGTGTGGAAATACAAATCCTTTCTAATTTAATTTACCTTAAATTACTTCCTGAATCCTCCATCTGTTATCCAGTGATACAAATTTCAAAATCAATGATAGAGAAATGGATACTCTGGTTATACGAGAGTTTTGATGGCAAATTCTGGCCAAGATTTAAACCTATCTCCATGGATTGCTAACAAACCTGCTGAGCATTTGCAATACATTTTTAAAAGAAAAAGCCACTGCATCATTAGAGCTAAAAGAAAATATCCTGCATCTATCAAAGAAAGTGCTGCCTTACCTCTCGAGACCTCATTAAGTATCGGACCATTCTCCCCCGTAAAACAGCCAATGTCTGGTTATCAAAATCGGGAGAGCTGATACCTTAAGGAATGAAACAAGATCATTTTGTGAATTAGGTCATCTTAGTAATGACCATCACCTTTATAAACACAATGCATAGTTCTTAATATAGGGCAGCATGGTTAGTGCTACCTTGTTACAGCGCCAGCGACCTGGGTTCAAATCCAGCGCTATCTGCAAGCAGTTTGTGTATTCTATCTGTGTCTGCTTGGGATTTCTCTGGGGGCTCCAGTTTCCTCCCACCCTTCAAAACCATATGGGGGTTGTAGGTCAATTGGGTGTGATTGGGCAGCACAGGCCTGTGGGGTCGACAGGGCCTGTATGTCTAGATTTAAAAGTCTTAAGAAGAAAAAGGAGGTTGGTGTGAAAATTCCGACCAGGACCCTTTCAAACCCCAGAATGGCACAGTCAATGTAGCGGTTAGCACCCTATTACAGCGCTAGCAACCCAGGTTCAAATCCGGCACTGTCTGTAAGGAGTTTGTACATTCTTCCTGCGTCTGTGTGGATTTCCTCTGGGTGCTCCGGTTTCCTCCCCCTACCCTTCCAAAATGTACAGGGTTTGTAGGTTAGTTGGGTGGCACGAGTTCGTGGGCCAGAAGGGCTCTTTATCATGCTGTATGTCTACATTTAAAATCCTGGACAAAAAGTCATCTCAAGGAAAACAGCAAGAATGTTACTTTGAGGAAATATCAATTCTTTTTAAAAGTTATGATGATGCAATTTACATCATTATCTGTAAACAAGAAATGGGGTGTTGATTTTTTCTGCCCCGAACCACAAAGCAATGCACCTATATCAACTAGTCTGGATATTTTATCATAAAATGGCCACACACACCATGGAAAACAGAATAACAGAGTCTTATTTATTTTGAAAAGTATTTTCTAATTTGCCATTTTTGAATGTGTGGATGCAAAACGAATTCTTCCAAACACTTATTCTTCCAAGAAATTTGGTGGCTCTGAAAACATCACATTGAAAGAGACAGCTGGCATGAGAATTTATTTGCCTTTTAAAGTTGGCACTCGCTTCGACTAGAAACGCAAAAAAAGAATGACTATTTGCAGCTATTCTCGATTCACTTCACTGAGAACGCTTTCAAAGAATGGATTTTTTTTTCTGCCTTTCCCAGTTAAGTACTGGAACTTTAAAATTTAAACCATCTGACCAGTTCTGGTCTCTTTACTTGAGGACTGGCTTTGGAGGTTCACCAGGTTGATTCCAGAGATGAGGGGGGTTAGCCTATAAGGTGAGATCGAGTCGTCTGGCACTGTACTCGCTGGAATTTAGAACATCTATTAGAAACATAAATTTATGAATGGCATAGGTAAGATGGAGGTAGGTAAGTCGCTCCCATTGGTGGGGGAGACCAGAACTAGGGGACATAGCCTCAAGATCCAGGGGAGTAAATTTAGGTCAGAGATGAGGAGGAACTGCGGCAGTGCTGGAGGTGATTCCACAGACATTTGGTGACTCTGGGGGGACTCCCTTTTGCCTCTCTTTCTCCGACAGCAAGAAGAGTTCCAGGCAGTTTCTGCTAACGGCAAATCTGTCTGCCTTGCAGCAGGCAAAAGCAAATTCCATGTAATATTGCAGTTTTTATTACGAGGCAATAAAGGAATCTTGAATCTTGAACTGCTTCTCCCAGAGGGTGGGGAATCTCTGGAATTCACTGCCCATTGAAGCAGTGGAGGTGACCTCAGTCAATATATTTAAGACCAGGAACAAGATGTTTCCCTTGATGGGTGTATCGAGGACAAGGGATCATAGTCTTAAAATGAGAAGTTATCCAATTAAAACAGAGGGGAGGAAGAACTTCTTTAGTCAGAGGGCTTGGATCTGTGGAACTCACGACCGCACAAAGCAGTAGAGGCCGGATCACTGGGAGTAATTAAACAGGAAATGGATAATTATCCCATGAGTAAGGGTATCACGGGATCTGGGGAAAAGGCTGGAAATTGGAACTAGGTGTAAGCATAATTCAGCTTAGTGTAGAGTCACGGACAGACTCGAAGGGCCTAATGGCCTGCTTCTGCTCCTTTAACGTGATCTTGTGATGGACCTCCAGCCAAGTTCAGTGTGTAATAAAGGAGTCAATTGTAACTTCAGTCCCTCATTCCAATGTGGTGTTTTTAATGGAACAATGGTGCCTCACGTTCCGACACTAATATTCTCAGCGAGCCTCAACTGCAGCTTGCAATATGACCAAAGACAATGGGACAATGTTGAGGAAAGAAGTGAAAGCAGAAACAGGTCAGACAGCATCTGTGGAGACAGCAAACAGAGAGAATCTGGAGGAACTCCGCAGGCCAGGCAGTGCTCGTGGGTCAATTTGAGAACCCTGACCTGAAATATTGACTGTCTGTTTCTACCCATGGATGCACAGAAACTTCTAGATTGTTTTCCCTAGTCCCATTGACCTGCACCTGGACCATATGCTTCCTGTCCAAATTTTTTTCTTAAATGTTAAAAATGAGCCCACATTCACCACCTCAGATGGCAGCTTGTTCCACACTCTGACCACTCTTTGTGTGAAGAAGTTCCCCCTAAACATTTCACCCTTAACTCACGACCTCTGGTTTGTATCTCACCTACCCTCAATGGAAAAAGCCTATCTACATTTACTCTGTCTACCCCCGCCCCCCCCCCCCAACCCTCATCATTTTAATCTCCCCTCATTCTTATATGCTGCAGTTTAACCTTTCCCTGTAACTTAGTCCCTGAAGTCCGGGCAACATCCTAGTAAATCTTCTCTGCACTCTTTCCTGTAGTGAGGTGACCAAAAGTGCACACAATGCTCCAAATTTGGCCTGCCTCACCAATGTCTTATACAACTTTACCATCCCAATTCCTGTACGCAATACTTTGATTTATGAAGGGATGTTATGCCAAAAGTCCATCTAGCCTCTCTTTGTTTGCTCAAGCATCTGCAGTGTTCTTATCTATGGCGAGAGGGAAAGAGGTTTAATGTTTCGGGCCTGAGACTGTCACCAGAACTCTGACGAAACATGAACTCTGGACACTGTCTAATCATTGCCTGCTCCTTTACCTGTGACACTGTCAACCAGAACTTGCCACTTTGGAAGCTCTTGTTCCAACTGCCGGATCTCTCGTTTCTGACGTCGATCTGCTAGAGTGAGCTCTGCAGGAAAAACAGAAGCAAAATGTCAAAAATAGGAAGCAAAAAAGCAAAAGTAACCAATTGCAGCATCAGTTTTTGTGTAAAGTAGCTATTAGCATTTAAAACAAGTATGTATTGTAAATCCTGACCAGATAGCACATCGAGATCTGAACACCAAACTAAAGTACTGCAAGTGACAAGTCATCAAGTTCCTTCAAGAATGTTGAAGACTTCCACTTCTCCTCCAGTGCAGCCCACATCCTCTTCCAATGACTGTGAAGAGTACACCAGCTGCTTGCATCATGGCCTTGTTTGGCAATGCAGAAGGCTGCAGAAAGTAGCAAACCCAGCCAGGTCCATTATAGGCTCTGACCTCCCTCCCATCCACTGAATGCCTCGATGTCAGGCACTGCCTCGATGTCAGGCACTGCCTCGATGTCAGGCACTGCCTCGATGTCAGGCACTGCCTCGATGTCAGGCACTGCCTCGATGTCAGGCACTGCCTCGATGTCAGGCACTGCCTCGATGTCAGGCACTGCCTCGATGTCAGGCACTGCCTCGATGTCAGGCACTGCCTCGATGTCAGGCACTGCCTCGATGTCAGGCACTGCCTCGATGTCAGGCACTGCCTCGATGTCAGGCACTGCCTCGATGTCAGGCACTGCCTCGATGTCAGGCACTGCCTCGATGTCAGGCACTGCCTCGATGTCAGGCACTGCCTCGATGTCAGGCACTGCCTCGATGTCAGGCACTGCCTCGATGTCAGGCACTGCCTCGATGTCAGGCACTGCCTCGATGTCAGGCACTGCCTCGATGTCAGGCACTGCCTCGATGTCAGGCACTGCCTCGATGTCAGGCACTGCCTCGATGTCAGGCACTGCCTCGATGTCAGGCACTGCCTCGATGTCAGGCACTGCCTCGATGTCAGGCACTGCCTCGATGTCAGGCACTGCCTCGATGTCAGGCACTGCCTCGATGTCAGGCACTGCCTCGATGTCAGGCACTGCCTCGGGAAGACAGCCAACATCATAAGGGACCCCTGCAACCCTGGTCACAACCTTTTCTCGCGGCTACCTTTTCAGGCAGTAGAGACAGAAGCCGGAAAACCTGCACCTCTTAATTCAAGAACAGCTTTTATCCAACGACTGTCAGTCCTCTCACTATCCTAACCATAAACTACTCCAGAGCCACAAAAAGACCAGTCTGCACTAATGAAATGCCACTTTTTTTCTTGTACTGTTAAAAATATTCATCTGTGAAAATTTATCTATCCTTTATCCCTTACCATGGAGGTAATCTAAGGTGTACCATTGCAGTTGGTGTGTTTACATGTCTGTTTGGTTGCAGCAAGTAAGAATCTTGGTACATCTGGACATTGTACTTGCGTATGACAATAATCTCATGACCTCCCCCTTCCCCGCCAGCCACCCCCTCCTCCCAGCCATCACCCCCAGAGAAATGGCACGGTTATCGTTGCAGTTAACGCAACGCTGTTACAGTGCCTTTTTGGCCCACAAGCCCACGCTACCCAATTTACACAATAAACCCCAGTACATTTTGAAGGGTGGGAGAAAACTGGAGCCACCGGAGGAATTCCACGCAGACACAGGGAGGACGTACAAACTCCTTACAAGCAGTGCGGGACCTGAACCCCTGTAACAGCGCTGCGTTGACTGCCCTATGTCTCAATTTAAATTTAAAAGAGCAAGAAGTCCAATACGAATTGAGTAAGAAATGGTCCCAAATCAGTGGTACATTTGCCTTTTCAGAATCTTCATTAACAAATGAAAGATATAAAAAATATTTTCTGCAAAACACTATCACAACGACTTACCCATAAATAAACCTTTTCTGCTAGATATCAATTTATACTCTCCAGTTAAAACTCTAAAATTTCGAGATGCAAATCAGATGCTGGGAATGACATGAGAGCCAAGCTCTCATGTTCCACTTGAATCACAGTGTAGCTTCATCACATCTTAACCTTTCTTGTGACAAGGGTTAACTGTACAGAGCAAGACAAATTACTTGAATTTTGTTTTTCCTAAATAATTCAGCTGAAGGTTGGATGAGTTAACAAGCCCTGAGATGGTACTCAGCTAAAACAGAGTGCAAGACTGAAAGGATACACCATGGCTTGGCCTTCTTGTGGACTCTTTCCAGAATTGGCTTGTCAGCAAGCATTTGCTCACCACAAACTGAAGACTTGCCACTTACCATGTTCAAGGACATCATCTCTTGTTTCCCTAGGAAGGAGGTGGGGGACAGAGGAAAGAAAAAGGTCAGCCAACATTCTATTGGACCAAACACACCGATTTCCAGCGTCTACAGCCGTTTCACTTTTAAAGACCGCAGTCAAACACTGGCCTCCAAAGAAACAAAATTTGTCAGTTCTGGTCACCTCATTATAGGAAGGATGTGGAAGCTACGGAGAGGGATCAGAGGTGATTTTCCAGGACATTGTCTAGATTGGAAAACAAGTCTTATGAGGCAGTTAGCACAGCTGGGACTTTTCTCTTTGGAGCGAACGATGAGACTTAATAGAGGTCTACAAGATTATGAGAGGCATAGATAGGGTGGACAGCCAACACCTGTTTCCCAAGGCGGGATCAGCAGACAGTTGTGGGTGCCTGGAATGCCTTGCCAGGGGATGGTAGTGGAGGCTGGAATATTAGGGGCATTTAAGACACTCTTACAGGCACATGGATGGAAGAAAAAAAGAGGGTTACAGGGTAGGGAGGGTTTAGAACATTTTTTTTTTAAAAAGGTATATATGGGACAGCACAACATCAAGGGTCGAAGGGCCTGTACTGTGCTGTAGTGTTCTTGGTTAGTACAAGTCACTGTTATATAGCTGAAATGGAGAGTGATGCCACAATTGGCCCCCTGCTCTCAAATGCAAAACTTTCTTCCATCAGGCTTGGGCAGGTTCAAAAATCAGGGCAAAGCTTCCATCTCACTTCACATCCCCAAAAATTTAGGGGAACATTTGGGAAGAAGTCAAATGGAAAAATTAACATCACATCCACACATTCTCTGCTGCATACAAACATTCAAACCCTTACTTGAGTTTGCTGTCATCTATCATGTCTTCAGCATCAGAAAAATTTAGAACTTGATCTCCTTTAGGTAGCGGTTGGACTAGAGAAATAGTAAAAATCAGTCAGGAAAGTCATCCAATGATAAAATATACACCAGCAGCATTCATTCATTCAATGAACTGTAATGTCATACGTGCTTCAAATGTAAACTCAAATAGAAGAGTTACCAAAGGGGCAACCAGAGAGAGGTTTTAAGCAGGAGAGAGTGGTAACAGACTTGGGAGGATACTCCAGAATACGTTTCAAATCGCCAGATACCCCATGGCTGTTGATGAAAAGGGAGCAACATCCACATCTTTAGCCCAAGAGCAGTGGCCGAGCCTGGTTCTGGGTATCTACACAACCATCTGATCCAGATCGCTGGGAGGCAGAGCAAGCGGCCAATTTGGTTAATTCCAATGACAGAGCACGAATCTTGTGCTGAGCAATTCGTGCAACTCTGCAAAGATTCTGGGAACAGGAGGAAGCTGTTCTGCCCTCATGGAATCTGCTCCAATGATTAGATCTGAGCTGACGTACCGTAGTGAACAACTGATTACCCTCAGAATGAGACTTTTAACCAGCTTAGATCATCACACCATTACATCCGAAGTTCAAGGTTTTGGGAAACATGAATACTGGGGACAAGTTTTTTAAAAAAAGTCCAACACATGAGGGAAAGAAGAAAGTTGATAGCTATTCCCACTCAACAACCACCCCATCAACATGCTTTCACCTGTTTGATCTTCTAAGAGGTAGTATTGTTTCATCAGCTGCCAGTGAACTTGAAGGGACTTGGCAGTGCGTGACTGATAGAAAACATTTGGCTGTTTGTTCAGCAACTCCTGAAAAGTGTCCAGTGTCGGCTGACTGGTCTGTAGACCAAACAGAAATAAAAGGAAAGCTTTGTCATAAGTCAGAGATACTCAGCTTCATCATCCAAGAGATCATGCATGATTCAGAGAACAGTTCAATGAGCTTCTAAACTCAGGTCTATTAAACTGAATGCAAATTGGTTTTTTTTGTTCAAATGGTCTGTCACAATATTCATTGGGATTAGGAAAACACAACGATGTTTTTGTTCCTCCCTGCACCTCTCTCCCCAACTCATGAAGATGAAAGCCCATTAGCAGCCTTCCCAATGCATCCCTTTCCGCACCATTCCAAATGAGCGGGCCAAAGGGAATTCCAGGCACCCCACATCTTCAGTGCCAAAAGAGGGCATTGCAAGTCATGCCCTGATCCAATGTGCGGCCAGAAGAATTTTCCAAGGCTGTGACTGTGGTTTTGCTCTTTACATTGTTCTGCATACAGGGCCCAACAGTCCTGATTGTAGTACTTAACTAATTCGCAAAAACTTTACACTACACATCAACAATTCTAGAGTGGAGAGAGTGGAGCCACCAAGTTCCTTGGAGTTCACTTAACTAGTGACCTATTGTGGACACAACATCTCCTCACTGGTCAGGAAGGTGCAACAGCGACTGCATTTCCTGAGAAGACTGAAGAGGGCAAGGCTACCAGCCACCATTATGTCAACCTTCTACAGATCTATTGAGCATGTCCTAGCCGGCTGCATCACAGTGGGGTACGGTGGCTGCAGAGAAATGGATCAGAGGTCAATCCACAGGACTATAAGAGTGGCAGAGCGGACCACTGGAGTCTCCCTCCCCCTCCTCCCCCCACCCCAATGACGTGATCTACTGGGATCACTGCCTGAAGAGGGTGCATAAATCAATGAGGACCCCTTCCACCCCACACGCAGCATCTTTCAGCTGCTCCCATCGAGGAAGAGATACAGGAGGATCAAAGCCAGCACCACCAGGCTGAGGAACAGCTTCTTCCCACAGGCAGTGAGAATGGTGAACAACCCGAGGAACTGCTCATACTGACCATCCGAGACTCTCATATTCATGAAACAATATTTATTTATTTGTATATATGAATACTTGTCCTGCATATGTATTGTTTGTCTGTGTGTGTTACGTCTGGTTGTGTGTCTTCATGTTTTGCACAGAGGACCAGAGAACACAGTTTCGTCAGGTTGTACTTGTACAATCAGATGACAATAAACTTGACTACAGTGTGGATCATTCTGTATATAATATCCATTTCAATCCTGGGACCATTATTTTCCTCTCCTGTTCTGACCCCCATCTCTCCCACCACCACCCAGTTGAAAAAGTTAATCAGACTTCTGGAAAATTTTGCAAGGATTACCGATCCAATCTTTGCCAACTGTTGCTCTTCTGCCTTGCTGTAGAGCGCCTTCGCCTGAATTGCTGCAATTGCTTCAGGATGAAGTTGCCTCATGGCCTGACATGCAAGTCTGAAAGAATGAACAGCCATGAAGGAAAATGAGCTTTCAATCACAAACACCCACAAGCCAAGTCATAGGCAGAGTGGAAGGAGTTAAAAAGTCTTTGCGAAATCTGACCGAGCAAAGCTCAAGCAATTTACACATATCTGAAGCCTACAATCACAAGACAACCTTGAACTCTCTCCTCTCCACATGACATTAGTTGCAATGCAGTGATCTTCTGTTGTCTTCACATTAAGATTGGGAATTTCAGTGAACAAAAAGTGGTGATTACTGTTTAAAAAAAATAAATTGACTATATGTAACATTCCAATTTTGATTGATGAAATTGTAATTTCTGAAATAATAAACAACAGAGAAAAATTTGTTTCATAATTTTCTCCAAGAAATGCAGATAACAATCATTCATTGCCTTTCACAAACACAAGCAAGTTCGTCTCTCGATGGAAAAAAGAGACCAGTGATGCCTTGACATGGGTTTAAGATCTGCCGCCTGTTAATTTTTCATCACCTGAACACAACCCCTGCCCCATTCACTCACACATTCTGCCATTACTAACTGGAAGCCGAATGCAAGTCAGCTTTATCATCAAAATGGTTTGCCACCAGGCGAGATGAGGAAGAAGAAAATGCCCAGATTAAAAAGGGCAGAAGATGACCGGAGGCTCGTGCTTTCCTTGACAGAAGTTTTTAATCATTGTAAATACCTTAACTTTTTGAATAAAAAGAAAATCCCAAAGAAAATCCTGAACCAAAAATTTTTTAAAATCCACCCCTCACTGCCCAACCGGGCTTTCTGGGTCATTTCACTTACTTGGATATAACAGGATCATACAGTAGTGCATACCATCGCTCCTGGATCTCCCGCAGTGTGAAGTGACAGCTGAACTTCACACCAAGGTGCACTGCAGTCAAGTCATTTGTCTACAATTCAAAAATGCAACATCAGACCTAAAAGAGGACAGCAAAGTCAACGATAAAAATGTAGTGTGCCAAACACCACTGGTGAAGGTTACTTGTATATCCACCAGGGGAATGGTGCAAGTTGGGAATAAAGAGCCAGAGAAAAGAGTCAAGTCACAATAGGTGACTGGAAAATGTGAACTCCGTTAATTAAATGATGTGGAATCAAAGTTCACCTTTCATGAAAATATTGTCATTAAAACCCATCTGGTATGCTGCTATACTAAAAGGCAATCTGGACAACCAAGCAATTTTGTATTTTTTGAAAAACATACTTGGTGGTGTTAAAAAAAAAGGCAGCACTGCTGCGGACCCAGGGAGAGCAGGGAGCAAGAACACAGGGTCCTACCACCAGGTCCTCATGCCGACGAGCCATCGGTGCTATATTTAAAATCCTGCAATCGCTGGGTCTGGGCCCAAGATGGCGGCACCTGTGTTCAGCAGTGGCCGCAAGGGGGTGCAGACTCCAGGGGAGCAGCGATTGCCGCAGGGCATCAATATCGAGAAGAACATCCCCTGTTGAGAGGAAGAAGCAGAGGAGACGACCCCAAGGATGGCGACCACAGTGGAAGACCACTGAGGGCCTCTTTGGCTGAAGGACACACCCGAAGGCGGCAAGTTCTGGGTAACTTGCAGGCCAGGAACCCACACAGGCTGCTGGGTGCTGGCGACTTCCGGTCGGGGGACCCACACAGGGTGCTGGAGGCTGGCTCATGAGAACCAGGATTCGAGAGGATGCTGAGGACAAGGAGGGCTCCTGAAGGGGCCTTCGGTTCTGAAGGCATCCTGATCGCGTTGGAGGTTTGGATCTGGAGCTCAGGTCACCAATGGATTGAACAGGAGTCTGTGCAGCTGGAGAGGCTGCAGGAACACTGGAGGTGAATCCACAGACACTCAGTCCCTCTGAAAGGACTCTCTTCTGCTTCTTTCTCACACTGTAAGGGTCACCAGGCAACGCTAACAGCAAATCTTTGTTTGCCTTGCAACAAACAAAAGGCAATTTTGTGTAATATTTAATTTCGGTTTTACTACATGACAATAAATAATATCTATCTGATGGCAAGGCCGGTATTTATTATCTGTCCTTAATTGCTCTCTCAGAGGTGGCAGTGAGTCACCTTGAGGCTTTGCAGTTATTAGGGCAATGGTACCTCCAGTGTCCCTCAGTGGAGAGTTCATTAAACTACTGTTAGTTTAATTTATTGGCAAAGCAAAACATATACAATGTACAACATATACAAGTCTCATCTGCTCAGCATGAGAAAATCTCAAACTAAAAAAACTGCTACAGGGCCTGCAGGAAGTGAGAGAATCAGCCCCATCTTACACTACAAATAACTAAAGTTTTCCTCTGTTCTGACCCGCCCATACTACACCATATAACAATTACAGTATAGAAACAGGCCGCCTTGGCCCTTCTGGTCCATGCCGATTACTCTATTCTCTTCCCTGCCTGAACTAATTATAGTGCAGTAAACCCACCCCCCCACCCCAGTATCTGGTACGAATGAGAGAAAACAGGTAAGTGAATTTGCCGGTTGCTTGAGATTGCATGTTGCACGATTGGCGAACTGACCACTAGGCACACCAATTTTAAACGTTTGTATTTGTTTTACCTATTTACTTAATGCGATTTTTTTTGCCATTTGCTTGAGGCTGCCAGTTGCTTTACCTTTGGTTTTAAAACAGCTGACTTTAATTCCAATAATGTGAAACACAAAAGTCTGCAGATGTTGTGATTGTAGTAAAAACACACATAAATGCTGGAGGATCTCAGCCAGTCTCGCAGCGTCCACAGGAGGTAAAAGCTATATTAACGATGTTTGGGCAGAACCCTTCCTCAAGGTACTTTTGTGTTTTTACAATTAATTCCAATGGATTTATTTGTTCTTTCAGCCCATCATTTTGACTTTTGTTACTCATTTTCCTCAATTCCCCAAATCACTCTTCCCCAGTTCACTTCTCCAAAATTGAAACCAGCACTGTGGCACCACCTAGTTCAAGCATTGGGTGCTGCAGAAGAGTTCAATTCATGAAACCTGGAGGCTGCAATTCACTGTTTTTGCCTGGCCCCAATTCTGACAGTTAGTTATAATGGAATCCAGAAAGATAAGCAAGGAAGATTGCAGCTTTTATTTTGTCGAGCTTGGTGATATTAATCATCCCAGTGCCCAATGAATCGCACTCATCTACAGTGATGAAATGCTTTGGTTATGGTCAGAATTAACTCCTAACCAAGTAAAGACCTGGACCCACTGCAATTTGCCTACATCGCTCCATAGTAGATGCAATCTCACTAGCTCACCACTCAGCCCTGGATCACCTAGACAACAGTAACATATACATCAGGCTACTTTTCGGCAACTACAGCTCAGCTTTTAACACTATTATTCCCTCAGTGCTGGTCAACAAGCTCCAAATCCTGACCCTCTGCACCCCCCACCCCCGCAACCCCCCACCCCCGCAACCCCCCACCCCCGCAACCCCCCACCCCCGCAACCCCCCACCCCCGCAACCCCCCACCCCCGCAACTGGATCCTTGACTTCCTCATTAGAAGACCTGTCTGTACAAATCAGAAACAACGTCTCCTCACTGATCATCAACATGGGCGCACCACAAGCATACGTGCTTAGCCCACTGCTCCACTCACTCTACACCCACGACTGTGTGACAAGGCCATGTACAAATTTGACGATGACTTGCCGATGACAGTTGTCGGCAGAATCACAGACGGCAATGAGGAAACGTACAGGAGGGAGATAGATCAGCTCGTTGAATGATGTCTCAACAACAACCTTGCGTTCAACATTAGCAAAACTAAGGAATCGATTGTGGACTTCAGGAGGGGGAAATCAGGAGAACACAAACCAGTCCTCATCAAGGGGTCAGGGTCAAGAACTTAAAGTTCCTGGGTGTCAACATCTCTGAGGATCTGTCCTGGGGCCTCTATGTCAATGCAATCACAAAGACAGCTCACCAGCTGCTATACTCTGTGAGGAGTTTGAAGAGATTTGGTATATCACCAAAGCCTCTTGCCAATTTCTACAGGTGTATCGTGGAGTGCATTCTGGTTGGTTGCATCACTGTCTGGTACGGAGGAGCTGATCCACAGGACAGGAGAGTTGTGAGTTCAGCCAGTACCACTCCACCGAGAACATTTACATGAGGTGGTGTCTTAAAAAAGCAGCCTCTATCCTCAAAGACCATCCACTACCCAGGCCACGCCCCCTTCACTCTGCTGCCATCGGGAAAGAGGTACAGGAGCCTAAAGACGAGCACTCAGCGACACAAGGACAAGGACAATGAACCACAGACACGGCCTCACTTCCTCTTCTTTTGCATTAATTTTTAAAATATTTAATAGCAACAAATTTTGTGGCATGTTCATGACAATAAATTCTGATTTTTTTTGATACAATATTTGTGAAATTAAATTTCTCCCCATCCCTGCTACTTTACCTGCAAAACAGCATTTATTAACAACAAGTCATCTGTTGGTTTCCATCGTCCCAGATCTTTTGTGACTTGAAGTGGCTGCTTGTTTTTCTTTAGCCGTTTGACGATGCTGCTGGGGGCCAACGGTACTGTTGCGGATTTTGAGATCTGTTTTTTTTAAACAAAGACAGGACTGTATTGGTCAAACACTTGTCTGCATGGGACGTTTACCCATCAGATTAAACTTCTCATCTAACAGGCAAGAAGCAGATAGATAACAATTGAAGAATCAAAGCAGAAGATGCTGCAAGTATTCAGCAGGTCAGGTATCAATGCTGGAAGGTCGTCGACCTGGAACTCAACTCCGTTACACTTTTCATGGATGGTTCCCGACATGCTGAGTACCTTGTTTTTTTTAATTTCAGATTTCTGGTATCTTGGGTGTCAATTGGGCAGAAGTTTGGAATAAAACAGAAAATACTAGGAATTTTGGAAGAGACTAGATCAGTGGTTCGCAAACTTTTTGTTTCCACTCACATCCCACTTTAAGTAATCCCTCTTCCATCGGTGCTCTGTGATGAGTAAGGGATTGCTTAAGGTGGTATGTGAGTGGGAAGGGAATCACAGCTCTAGACCCATTTATTACTGAAATATTCTGCTTGAGAAAAATTTCAATGGCCCATTTCCTTTGGAGTTCTGTCCACAGTTTCATAACGAGTCAATTAGGTATGAGTGGTTTTCAAACTTTTTCCTTCCACCCACATCCCACCTTAAACAATTCCTTACTAATCACACAGCACCAATGGCAGAAGGATTACTTAAAGTGGGATGTGAGTGGAAAGCAAAAGGTTGAGAACCACTGGAATAGAATTACAACTGGAACATTAGATTTATTAGAATTGGCAGCCAATGTGTTTAACTCTCTGAAGAGCAGGTTTTAAATAGTGGAGAAGGGCTGTGCCCTGCACAAGGTTAATTTGTCAGGCACAACTTCTTTACAGCTGATTATGCAGAATTACAGAACTTCACTACAACTATGTACAACTTATTAAAGGCAATAGCTACCTTTGTGACTTGAACTTCACTCCTCTCTTTTTTTCCTCCCTGTTCTACAACATTGATTCTGGTAAATGGGCAGAACCAAATATTAAGCAACTTTTTTGTTTTATTGAACTGTTGTAAAATTTACCAACAACAAACAGTGACTCATGTGGATTCTCCCCACCTCCCCCGACCGAGTACGTTGGTTTCCTCCCAATTGGTTGGTGGGTCAACTGGTCACCATAAACTGCCCCCATCGTATGGGCAAGTTGCAGGATTTGGGGAGATAATGGGAATGAGGGGAGAATAAAATGGGACTGACAGAGGATTCGTGTAAATGGGGTGCTTAATGGTTATCGAGAACTCGATGGGCCAAAAATTCCCATGCCATACGATGATGACAATCCCAGCATGGCTGGACTCTCCAAATAATTTCCAGCCTTGATTTCAGGATCCGTTTCCTTTCATTCATCAATTAATGTTTGATCATTGATCAGAGTGGTTAGCTCCAGGAAACGCAGCGTGGATTGGGAATGTACAGCTTGAAGAACCGGGAGGGGCTACAACGTGACCGAAGGATTCAAGAAAATGCCAAGTTCAGGTCCACGGAGACTGTTCCAAGTCCTTCTGCAATTTCCCACTGCCACTCCAAAGAGTTTGTTCGCTCTCCCCATGTCTGTGTGGGTTTTCCCTGGGGGCTCCGACTTCCTCCCACCATTCAAAACGTACCGGGGGCCTGTAGGTCAATCGGGTGTAAATTGTGCGGCACGGACCCGTGGGCTGGAAGGGGTTGTTACTGTGCTGTATGTCTAAATTTAAAAATGTAAGCTAACACTATTCAGCATAATGTCAAGGCACTGTAAATCAATAGAAATATTTTGTGTTGTTTATTTAACTAAAGGGGAATAACATTCATAAATTTGGAACACATTTCTCTATTAATAGTTTATTTTGAGCCAAGATAAAAAGGAAGGAAGAAAAATTGAGGTCTGAAATAAAAACCAAATGCATGGAAGTAAAAAGCACATCAGAATAATCAGAGGAAAACCAGGCCAACGGGGAGTCTGTGATCAAACATTAATCTTTCCTTATTTTTTGTCTTTCCACATCCCAGACCTGCAGTGTTTTTTTCAGCATTTTGTCCTGAGTATTTTTTATTTAAATCATACCTTTTTCTTCTCATTGGATGATGGTTCACTGCCAGAGTATCTTGCAGGTTCCATCCCAGTTGGGCCCTTTGCCCGAGTGGAAGATTTAGCCAAGCTGCTTTCAACTAGCTCATCATCAAACTTCTTGCGCTTTATGGATCTGAAAGAAAGGAACAATGCAAGGATCTGCCAGGAAAGAAAGGGACAGAACAAAGAGGCACTGTTGGAAAAGGAAGGTGGGACAAGCTGCTCCAGTTCGCAGAATTTCTGCAGATTCAGAGATTGAAATCTGAGCCATTGTCGGAGGGAAAGAAATTGCTCTCATGTCTTGGTATGGAGACATCAACACCCTGCACTTTGCTACAACCCAATATAATTTTTTTTTTTTTAAACAGGTGAATGCGGCCTCAAGTAGAGGCGTGAAGGCCTTCTCTTTGTTAACTGCAACGGGAAGTGGCTTGGAGGTTGCTTCAAAAAGTGCAAAACCACTCACAGTTCATTATTCACAAGGAGTAAAAGAGAGAGAAAATGTTCACAGTGCAGAAGGTGATTTTTCAAATTTGGGAGTGGGAAGGCAACTGAGCAAGATTTACCGATCATGCTACAACTTCTTTAACATTGATGGTGCAAAAGCTCAAAAGATATTAACAAACATACTTAAAATTCCCAGCAGAGGCATCTCTTACCTTGGACTGGAGATCTGGTCAAAATATATACACATACACAATAAAGTTGAAGCATATTATTCTCAGCTCTCAATGGCTTATTTCACATATTAAATAACAAATCCACCACACAAATTAACATTTAAGCCGATCATCAGGCATCTCCACCTACACGCACTCGAGTTTTCTTAATATCCCTCTTTCACTCCTTTACATCTTTCACGGGTGGGGGGGCGGGGACAAAAAAATATCAGATTGCAAATACATTGTTCAGTGATCATGAGCCTTGTGTCGAGTCCTTGCAGGAGCCTTACTCATCCAAATGCTGTTCTACGTGGCATTGGGAAAATCCAAGTTCAATGTGGTTCCTGCTGGAACAATCCTCAGAACAAAGCCGTTCTGAAGATTCTCTATTTGGCCTGTGTTACTGTAATGGGCCAGTGGGTGCGATGGAGAAGCGTGCCCCTTCCAGCTTGCTACTCTGCAAATTCTGCTGCCCACGTGACCAATAAGTGAGAACAGGACTAAGCTTTGCTGTGATTCTCTTGTCAAGCAGTCCAACAACACTGTCACTCTTGAAGAAGTTACTCAAGTGATATCACAAGGCTGCTAACCACCATTATAAAGAAGAAATAAGCTTATACTGTGCCTCAGGGTAGGGGAGGTGTGGATGAAAGAAGAAATAACAATGAAAAATATTAATGATTTCATCCAGAAGTACAGTATGAAAAAGCTTCCATATACTACTGAAATACGCCATAAAGCTTGGGCATTCATTCATATTCCTTCCCTCACTTTGAATGCCAAGACTTGGGTTTTAATGCACAACATCTGTCTGTACTTTCACTGTTGTTGCACATGGTTGATTAAATGAGTGCGCACTTCACGAAATGTTACACAATTGTGACTTCAGAGTGGGTCAAATCACAAGGGGTGCAGTCAAGGTGGTTTGGGGTGGGATGAATTAGCAAAAATAGGAAAAACTGTCGAGGAAGCAATCCTTCCTTCCCTTACTCACAACCACCCCAGTCCCACAAGCAGCCTGGAGTGCTCATCACCACCAATAAAAAGAGACCCGAGAGAAGGTCACTCAATAAGAGAAGTCCGACGAGGGGAGAAAATAAAATTAAAATTCAGATAATTGCATCAAGTTAAATGTGCATGAAATTACAGGGGAGAGGGAAGAACATTTAGCAACAAGCTATCACTGAGTGCTGAACGATCTTCGTTCTCACTTAATTAATTCCACCAATAAACTTCACATTTTACAGTTAGTATAGTTCAGGTGAACCTAGTCAATCTAGTCTCATCCTGTATCCGTGGAGGCTCACTGGTTCATTATAGATCCTAGTTTAATGGCAAGGATTCTGTCGCAGGCACTTCTGCAGTGCAAGTGAGGTACTGTACACACCTCATGAGGTGTGCACACCATTTCCCAAGGTGGCTTCACCCCCCTACCTTTGGGAAATGACATCCAACAAAATTAAGTGGCCATCGCTGCGAGGTTTTGTTGCCAAATTTCTCTGAGAACCTGGAAGCGAGTGTGCACGCACAATCCTTTTACCTCCTCGGAAGCATCAGCACTCCACCCCATAGCGTAAACAGAATGCAGAGTGTCGGGTGAGAGTTTTGGGTGGGGTGGCGTGGGGTGGGGGACAGGGGCGGCAACACATATTGTAGAACCGTTTCAAGTAGAAGTGGCACTGCAATATAAATAAAAGTGTAAAAGAGCTCGTGGGTTAGCTGAAGAGGCAGAGCATTTCCACCCCTGCGTTACCTGGATGAGCTCCTGCGTTTGGGAAGTAGGCTGAAGGCTTGAGTAGCGGTACGTTTCTGTGCCGAGGGGGACTGGTCCCCATCAGATCTCCCCACAGGCCCTGTCGACATAAGCTTTGTCCCAATAGTACCCAGTGTACACTGCTGCTCAGCTTCAAAAAGGAAAGAGAAAGCGTTGCTTATTATTTCATTTTAAAATAAAGACGAGCTTTACCATCCACATGATCCAATACACAGCCAGGCAACACGATTCCAGAAAGATTTAATTACTCAGTATAATGTGGTGACGCTACACAATTTCTGCATTCTTCTAAAGTACACACTATTGATTACTTATTGTATTGAAGCTGTTAACTCGCGTGACTTTGGAGAGGTTTGTTTTCCAAACCTCTCGCTCATCCCATCATTCCATTATCTCCCAAAAGCTGACCATTGCTGGCATAGAGTTCAACGGGCACCACTTGCCCTTTGTAACCTTGCCCTGACTGCTAACTTGTCAGTGGGAAGAGTGGAGCTCAAGGAATTGTCATCAAGCATCCCTCGCCATCTCCAGCAGGGCAGCAGTCACTGGAGAGCGGGTGAAAACCCTCTCTCTAGCTCAGAGCAACAAGTGTTGCACCTCTTCTGCCACTCAGTCCGATATCAGCCCATTGCAGCACAGAGCAGCAAGCAAACCTACAGCCTACCAGTGGATGAGGTTTCTTCTTGGGGGAAGAGGGGCCAGAATGGACACAGTAATGGCTCACTGGAAATTTCAAGATATAAAAATTGAAATGCATGAAGACAACCTTTCATTTTAATTTAAAGCATATCCAAATGGAAGAAAATCTTCACTAGAAATAAAAACTTCTGAATAGCAGCACACAATAGGAAGTTAACCAGTATTCACCCTATTATCCACTGCAACTCTCAAAAAGGCTAAAGCCTGCCATTCCAAATCACTCCTCTGTTTAAAAGACAATCAAAAGTTGCTATAATCCTTGAACAACTCATTCCTCACACAGAAACCACAATTTACTATTAGAGTAGTGGCCCATGACCCCACAGAGAGAACAAGTTTTCCAGGTCAATCCGCTGCACATCTCTCAAACAAATTTTTTCCGGTCTCCTTCTCTGACTTCTCAATGTTCCTGAAGCCATCTACGTCATCATCACTAGAAAGGACACATTTCGTAATGTCCAGAGCGTGGGTTATTACACAGACCCATAAAGCTGCTTCACTTGAACTTCCAGTCCACCTCCCTTCTCAATCCTCAACTATCTTTGCATCAACGAAATGCCACACTCACCCATGAACGTACTCGATGATTTGATGATTCACACTCCATTAGCACAGAGAATTTCTCATCTCAGTGCCAAACAATCAACATCTCACTCCAAGATCGAGTCCCGGTTCTCCATTCTCCAGCTTTCTCAGCATTTACCCTGTCAAACCCTTGCAGAATTTTCTGACGAGATCTCCTCTCAAACTTCAAAGAATAGAGGTTCATTCTACAAACAAGATAACCCACTCAGCCCAGACTTCACGTGAACTTGGGGACTTTGCAGGAGAGAGTTAATCAATTTTGCAAGCAACAGTCGAAACCCTGAGTTTTCATTTTCCTCCCTAACTCAATGAATGCAGAGGACAAGTACCTTATCCACAAATGCCCAGCTAACTCAGTACAGAGGAGGGATCCATTATGCAGAACGCAATCAATGCACAGGTTCACTCTCAGGTAAGATTGGCATTTGATCACTTCATTTGCCACATCTTGCAACTCTGATCTACCCATCTTGAGCAATTACTGCGGTGTTGGGGAATGGCAGAAGATATAATAAATGTCAAGGCCCTGGAGAGAATGCAGAAAAGATTTATTGGAACAATACCAGAGTTAAAGGACTTTAGGGACACAGAGACCAGAAACTAGTGTCACTCTCCTTTGAACTGAAAATGTAAAGTCGAGATTAGATAGGAATGAATAGCTGTGATCAAATAAAATTGTTTCCAGTGGCAGAGGACACAGATTTTAGGCAGTTAGTGAGAAATCCAGAAGCAAGGTGTGGAAATATTCTTTAATGCAGCAAGTTGCAATCTGGACCATCCAAAAGAAAATTGAATACTTCGAGTATAAAAACTTCTACAATTATGGCAAAGGAACAGGGAAGTGGAACTAATTAGAAGCTCTTTCAAGGAACCGGCACAGGTACAAAGGCCTCCTTCAAATGATTCTATATGCTGGAACGAAATGGCCCACAGCATTAAATGGATCACAGACCACTGAACTGAAGTAGCAAATGGCCGAAATAGTAACTAGTACAAGCTGCATCCAGAGTGTCCAAATAGTCTCCATGAACCACTTTAGTGGTCATGGAGCCTTGTGTGTGTGGGGAGGGGGGGGGGGGTGGGTGTTAAGAACAAGGCTTAAATTCATGTTCCCAAAAATTTGCAAATTTCTCATATTGCTAATAATAAGATATCAGTGTTCTGTTTCAGGATTATCCACCAATGAGACAGAAGTGTCTCAACTCTCCATTTCCAAACTTGCAAGACAATAAATATCTACCATACCAAATCAGCAGTGGAGGGAATGGGCTCGATTAATACAGTTCAGAATTGAACGTGGCCATTATTCGGATATCCCCAAGCTTCATCAGTCTTTCCACAGGCTAATAAAGCACCCATTCCTGAAACACCAGGGTGTTCAATACCTTTATCTAAACTTCTTCCTTCCAGAAGACAACTAGTCTGACTAGCTGAGGAATTACTCATTATCCGTGGCGGCCAGATACACTCAAGTCACAGTTGGGAGCTTTCCATGTGCCTCGTTAACCAAGAGATTGTGGATCTGCAAAATAAAATTCAGAACCAAAACTTAAAATCAGTGATTAGAAATCAGAAATCACATTCCTTTGCCTTCCTTTCCACTTGGAAGATGTATCAAACTCCAAGAGATGTACTTACAAAGAGGATCACTAAATGATAAAGCCATTCAGTCAAATTAAAGAAGGGTTGAATGCAATAATAATCGAGCCGGTCCCACTGGCTTCCTCCTACAGCCTTTTAAATTTAGCTCAGCATTTTCAACTGAATTCCATTCATCAATATCTTTTGGGCAGATCTATATCATGATATCTGCAGGAAGTTGAACCCTGTAAGCAATGTCTTGAGATCTCATAGTAAAAACAGCTATTCAAATGGAAGTC
Source organism: Narcine bancroftii (assembly GCF_036971445.1). Classification (NCBI taxonomy): domain Eukaryota; kingdom Metazoa; phylum Chordata; class Chondrichthyes; order Torpediniformes; family Narcinidae; genus Narcine; species Narcine bancroftii. The sequence continues at coordinate 53,217,095 of NC_091480.1, read as the reverse complement.
CTTTTCCCTCTCCGTTCACAGAGCCCTCCCCCTGTTTGCTGCTGTGCCCTCCCTCCCTTATCCACCTATTACTTCCTGCCTGTGGGACCGTGTTCCTCCCCCCTCCACACCATTTTGTTCGAGCGCCTGCCTACGTTTTGTTCACACCTTGAAGGGCTCAAGCCCAAAACATTGGTTATGTATCTTGTCAATCCCACATTACCTCTCACTGTCTTAAAAGTCGATAAGGGAGACCAACCAGAAACTACGTTCTCTCCCTCCAATCTCCTGCTGATTCACCAATGGCCTTTTATTACAGAAAGTCTATTTTGCTTAAGTGGTTTAGCATAATTGTTCGTTCACAAACAGAAAGGCAGTACAACTCAAGAAAGTTTAGGGGTTTAATGGCTTGGCAGCCATCGTCACTCATTTTTCCACTTTGCCCATTGCAAACAGCTAACAAAGGGGATAGCTCGCATGCAGCATCAACACTGGAATAGGTCTATTAATTTTGCAACCAGATCGTTCAATATGTGTAAATTTGTAGCGAGAACAAATCTGATTACAAGGGTGGCAGAGTTAGTACACCACTGTTACAACGCCAGTGACCTGGGTTTGAATCCCATGCTGTCTGCAAGGAGTTTGTCTGTTCTCCCTGTGTCAACGTGGGTTTTTCCTGGGGGCTCCGGTTTCCTCCCAACCTTCAAAGAAAGTAGCGGGAGGTGTAGGTCAATTGGGTGTAATTGGACAGCACGGGCTCGTGAGCCAAAATGGCCCGTTACTATGCTGTACATCTATAAAAAAAAATGGATACCCACATAAATTAAAAATCCACATGCGAAAAAAAATCATAAAACAAAAATTAAAATCCACATCATTTGATTTCATCAAATTTGTTCAGGTACACATTTGCTTCGGAAATGCCATGCTTCAATTAATGCCTGAACAAATTAACATCAGGAGAATGTCGTGTGATAAAAGTCTCAGATCTGGGAGGGGGGGGTAGCTGGAGTAACAGCACTGCTGCCGGTGTGGACCCACAGAGAGCAGGGACCAGAGGCACAGCACTCTCCCGCGGGGTCCAACTGCCCAATCTAACGGCCATCGGCTCTGTATGGGCTTTATACTGCCTAAAAAAGGAGCTGATGGTGGTTTACTTTAGAATACCGTGACCGTGGGGTCTGGGCCCAAGATGGTGACGCCTATGATTGGCAGCAGCCTCGAGGGGTTGCAGATTCTGGGAAAGCAGAGAACTAGTGTAGGCCACGAGAAAATAAGGATTTCACCCCTGCGACCCACGGCACTGTGACGGACCAGTGAGGGGCTCTGTGGCTGAGAAACACACAGGTTATGGGATGCTAATGAATGTGGTCAAAGGATTCACACCAGGCTGTGGACAAGTAAAGACTGGCTGTAGGAGTACCATGGGTACTCCTATCAAAGATTCCGAATCATATCAAAGGTTCGGATCTGGAGCTCGGGTTGCTGATGGTTTGGACTGAAGTCTGTGTGGCTGCAGGAACACTGGAGGCAAATCCACATGACTCTGGGTGGGGTGGGGTGATGTGGATAACTCTTTTTTTGTTTATTTCTCTGACTGGAAGAGGCATCTCAGGCAACTTCAGCCGAAGGCACTTTCAAAAGACACTTTTTTAAAAATTCCAGGACAATAAAGGAATCTTGAAACCTTCTCACGGGCACCCTGATCCCAAGGACTTACATCAGAGGAAGCTGCAGATCAGATTTGGAATGACTTGTTTCAGGATCATAACAGAGACAGAAACCTAATTGATAGCTGAAGCAAGAATGCTCAGAATCGCGGCCACTCGAAGTTGGAGGCCGGAAGTCAATGATACTTCCCCAAGGATCTCATGGGGCAATATTTAGGACATTTACGAGCTCTAAAAGAAAGAACGAGGCAAAAACAACACCATCGGCATAAAATTCAGCAAAGCACATAACTCAACGTCAAGGTAGGGAACTTACTTGCTGCCGCAAACGATCAAACTCCTTCGGCTGATCCACAGCCACGATCAACAACTACTTCCGGGTCACAGCGACGAGGGGATAGAATTATTTTAATTTTTTTAAAGGGACAGGCTCATTCCCTCCTCGACTCAAGGGAATTGGCGTGGTTTCCTTGAAATAATTCAGAAAATTGTTGAAATATTGATAATCATTTCCGGGTCACGGTGCAGACTGTTCTTCAGGTGGCGGCCGAGCTCGGTGTGGAGGTAATGGATGTTGCAGTTCGATGTAATCGCTTTTCGAAGTTGACTTAGGAAACAGGCATTGTTTTTGCTTTACTACTTTAAAGGATCTACTTGGAGATTTCTTGGGAGAGTGATCTGTTTGTGAATCACAAGATAAGGCAGCAGAAGTAGGCCTGACCCTCCCCCCCCCACCCTTAAAACGAAGTCTCTTTGTCACAGGGTATGGGAGCAGAATGGCCCATTGTGTCTGCCCCACCATTCTAATCATGAGCTGATCCATCCTCTCACCTGTCACCCTTGATGCCCTGACTCATCAAATACCTCTCAACCTGATTTTTCTGATCTATGTTTTAGATGTGGGGAAAAAACAGGTACTTTCTTACATTCTACTTGGTCATGTCTTTGAATCAGAACCTAACAACTCAACTCCAATCAACCCGAGACCCCAGCGACAGCAGCCGCATAAGGTGTAGCTGACTCAGGCGCTGACTCCCCGGAGCACTGGCCCGAAGACGTCATCCTCCCAATCAGGAGGAACAAATGCACATTCCACCCTATGGGGTGGGGCGATCTCTCCTGATCCAGCAACCCTGGGTCATTGAGGTAGAGGGCCGGAACCCGTGGACAAGTGGACCTGTCATCTTGGACTACACAGGAAGATGAAGGAGACATCACTGGAGGAGTTGAAGAGGAAGATATTTTCCTGGCTCCGGGCCCAGACACATGCCGCTGCCTCCTCCGTGAACCGGCTGCCGGGACAAACACCGGCCACTCTGTCCGGGGCCGAGACTCAGAGACGTGGCCAGGAATCCTGGGCAAGCATGGTGTCGGCAAGTGCAACGACAACGGGCGCTTCCTGTTTGAGCTCTGCGCAGAACAGCGGCTTGTCATTACAAACATCCTTTTTCAGCAGAGGGACAGCCTGAAGACTACCAGGATGCATCCCCGATCCAAACACTGGCACCTCCTGGACTACGACCTGGTGCGAGAAAGAGACAAACGAGATGTGCTCCACACCAGGGTCATGCCCAGCGCGGAATGCCACACTGACCACCGGCTGGTTCGCTGCAAGCTCAACCTTCACTTCAAGCCAAAGTCCAGGAACAGTAAAGCCCCCAGAAAGAGGTTCAATGTTGGAAACCTGCAGTCAGACGAAGTGAGAGGAAACTTCCAGGCAAATCTCAAAGCAAAGCTCGAGGATGCAATCCGCCTCACGGACTCGTCCCCTGAAAACCTCTGGGATCAGCTGAAGACTACCATACTGCAATCCACTGAAGAGGTACTGGGCTTCTCCTCCAGGAAAAACAAGGACTGGTTCGACGAAAACAACCAGGAAATCCAGGAGCTGCTGGCAAAGAAGCGAGCTGCCCACCAGGCTCACCTTGCAAAGCCATCCTGGCCAGAGAAGAAACAAGCCTTCCGTCGCGCATGCAGCCATCATTAGCGCAAACTCCGGGAGATCCAAAATGAGTGGTGGACTAGCCTCGCCAAACAAATCCAGCTCAGCGCGGACATTGGCGACTTCAGGGGTTTTTACGAGGCTCTAAAGGCTGTGTACGGCCCCTCACCCCAGGTCCAAAGTCCACTGCGCAGCTCAGACGGCAAAGTCCTCCTCAGCGACAAGATCTCCATCCTCAACCGATGGTCAGAACACTTCCAATCTCTTTTCAGTGCCAACCGCTCAGTCCAAGAATCCGCCCTCCAGCTCCCTCAACAGTCCCTAAGGCTAGAGCTGGATGAGGTCCTCACCCGGGAAGAGACATATAAGGCAATTGAACAACTGAAAAGTGGCAAAGCAGCAGATATGGATGGAATCCCCCCCCCCCCAGAGGTCTGGAAGGCTGGCGGCAAAACTCTGCTTGCCAAACTGCATGAGTTTTTCAAACTCTGCTGGGACCAAGGAAAGCTGCCTCAGGACCTTCGTGATGCCATCATCATCACCCTGTACAAAAACAAAGGCGAGAAATCAGGCTGCTCAAACTACATGGTAATCATGCTGCTCTCCATTGGAGGCAAAATCTTCGCTAGGATTCTCCTAAATAGAATAATACCTAGTGTCGCTGAGAATGTTCTCCCAGAATCACAGTGCGGCTTTCGCGCAAACAGAGGAACTACTGACATGGTCTTTGCCCTCAGACAGCTCCAAGAAAAGTGCAGAGAACAAAACAAAGGACTCTTCATCACCTTTGTTGACCTCACCAAAGCCTTCGACACCGTGAGCAGGAAAGGGCTTTGGCAAATACTAGAGCTCCTCGGATGCCCCCCAAAGTTCCTCAATATGGTTATCCAACTGCACGAAAACCAACAAGGTCGGGTCAGATACAGCAATGAGCTCTCTGAACCCTTCTCCATCAACAATGGCGTGAAGCAAGGCTGCGTTCTCGCACCAACCCTCTTTTCAATCTTCTTCACCATGATGTTGAAACAAGCCATGAAAGACCACAAAAATGAAGACGCTGTTTACATCCAGTACCGCACGGATGGCAGTCTCTTCAATCTGAGGCGCCTGCAAGCTCACACCAAGACACAAGAGCAACTTGTCCGTGAACTACTCTTTGCAGACGATGCCGCTTTAGTTGCCCATTCAGAGCCAGCTCTTCAGCGCCTGACGTCCTGTTTTGCGGAAACTGCCAAAATGTTTGGCCTGGAAGTCAGCCTGAAGAAAACTGAGGTGCTCCATGAGCCAGCTCCCCACCATGACTACCAGCCCCCCCACATCTCCATCGGGCACACAAAATTCAAAACGGTCAACCAGTTTACCTATCTCGGCTGCACCATTTCATCAGATGCAAGGATCGACAACGAGATAGACAACAGACTCGCCAAGGCAAATAGCACCTTTGGAAGACTACACAAGAGTCTGGAAAAACAACCAACTGAAAAACCTCACAAAGATTAGCGTATACAGAGCCGTTGTCATACCCACACTCCTGTTCGGCTCCAAATGATGGGTCCTCTACCGGCATCACCTACGGCTCCTAGAACGCTTCCACCAGCATTGTCTCTGCTCCATCCTTAACATTCATTGGAGTGACTTCATCCCTAACATCGAAGTACTCGAGATGGCAGCGGCCGACAGCATCGAATCCACGCTGCTGAAGATCCAACTGCGCTGGGTAGGTCACGTCTCCAGAATGGAGGACCATCGCCTTCCCAAGATCGTGTTATATGGCGAGCTCTCCACTGGCCACCGTGACAGAGGTGCACCAAAGAAGAGGTACAAGGACTGCCTAAAGAAATCTCTTGGTTCCTGCCACATTGACCACCGCCAGTGGGCTGATATCGCCTCAAACCGTGCATCTTGGCGCCTCACAGTTCGGCGGGCAGCAACCTCCTTTGAAGAAGACCGCAAAGCCCACCTCACTGACAAAAGACAAAGGAGGAAAAACCCAACACTCAACCCCAACCAACCAATTTTCCCTTGCAACCGCTGCAACCATGTCTGCCTGTCCTGCATCGGACTTGTCAGCCACAAACGAGCCTGCAGCTGACGTGGACATTACCCCTCCATAAATCTTCGTCCGCGAAGCCAAGCCAAAGAAAGAAGAAAAAAAGACTTGGTCATGTTTCAAATTGAAACCCTTTGAGGAAAATTTAAGAGTTTGACTAAATCAAATTATTGGGAAACAATTGCCTCTTAAGTCCAGAATTGTTTCTCTTAGGAAATACTGTGGATGTAAGACTTGAAATGAGGCTGTCGAAGTACCAATTCGAGTTTTTTCAAATTGCATTGGCAATAGCCAGGAAATGTATTGCAGTTACCTAGAAGTCTGATTCTCGTTTGGAAATAGTCCGTTGGAATACTGAAATGCTTAGTTATGTTCCCCTGGAGAAAATTACTTAAAATTTAAGGAATAAATACAACATGTTTTGCAAGTATGGAAACCTTAGCTACAAAGTGTAGGGTTCAATACTTAATAAATAAAATATTCTATTAATTTTTCTTCCCTTCATTTTTTTTCCTTTTATTATATAGACAAAAATAATTGGGCCCTTTTTGTTGAATTGAATTCCGGATCTCAATTCATTCCCTTCCCTTTTTTCTTTCTTTCCTTCATTTAGCATTTTTATGGGGGGTTAGGGGGGATATTTGGAACATCTATCAATGATTAATTCACATTTAATTATTTATGTGATGGTAATTATGGTATTGTTTGTTGATAAAAGCAAAATAAAATATTTTTTTACGAAAACAGTCAACCTCTGCTTTAAATATAGAATCACAAGCCCCTTTTCCACTGGCACCCTGTCCCGGGAATTTACTAGGAATGGGGCCAGTGGAAAAGGGACACTGTCCTTACACCAGCATCAAATGACATCATATCATGCCGGAGATTAATCGCCCCTACCCCCTACTCATATCCCCGGCATTTGCTGATGACGGCGTGCTGATAAAACCAATGGAAAAGGTTCAGAAGAAAGTCACCTGTTTCCAGTTGAAAGTAGAACACTCTGATCCCCAGTGATGAGTGTGTTCAGTGAAAAAGCAATTAGTGTCCCAGTCAGGGGTGACCCAGTGGAAATGGCACAAAGGGCTTCCTATCCTGGGGCAATGCATGGTCATTTAACTGGGATGCCACTGGAAAAGGGCTAGAATTTATTGTCATGACCAAGTCATGAAATTTGTTTTTTTGCAGCAGCATCACAGTGAAAACAGTCATTTCATAACCATCTTACAACATTACTATTGAAAAAAAATAACAATAATACTGCACTAAAAGTAAGGCAGTGTCTTTGGTTCATTGATTATTCAGGAATCTGGTGGCAACGGGGGAGAAGCTGTCCTTGTACAGCTGAGTGCTCGGCTTTAGGCTCCTGTATCTTTTCCCCGATGGTAGAGTGAAGAGGGTGGTGGAGTCTTTGAGGTTAGAGGCTGCTTTTTTAAGACACCACCTCATGTAGATGTCCTTGATGGAATGGAGTCTGGTGCCTGTGATGTCGCAGGGCAAGTTAACAACCCTCTGGAGTTTATTCTTGTCCTGAGAGTTGGTGCCTCCATACCAGACTGTGATGTAACCATCCAGAATGCTCTCCGTGATACATCTGGAGAAGTTTATGAGAGTCTTCAGTGACATACCAAACTACCTCAGACTCCTCACAAAGTAGAGCCACTACAAGCCTTATATAACCATATAAACCATATAACCACTTACAGTACAGAACAGGCCAGTTCAGCCCTACTAGTCCATGCCGTAGCAAATCCCCACATTCCTAGTCCCACTGACCAGCACCCGGTCCATACCCCTCTAGTCCCCTCCTATCCATGTAACGATCCAGTCTTTCCTTAAATGTGAATGCATCAACATGGAGGCTCCAGGACAGATCCTTGGAGATGTTGATACCCAGAAATTTGAAATTCTTACTCCTCCGATCTCTTTCATCTGTTTCTTTTAAAAACAACAATCCATTAGTGAAGTCTCTTGGGCACTTTCCAAAGTTTTTGCAAAGGTCCCCAGGAGCCGTCCTGTCTGGCTTGAGCAGAGCTCCAGTATTTTAAATTAGATCTTTTTTGAGGTGTTTGTATGCAGCTGAGCTCTGAGACTTTGTGTCTTAATATTGTTTGTCAGTCATGCCTTGGCGTGCTGCAAATGGCGTCAAGGCAGCGTGGGCGGGACAAGGCCACAGTCCCGAGGAGCCAGTGTTCGCAGGTAGACAGTTATCCATCAGCTGGCACGTTCAAGTGACAGAAAGGTATCCTCTCCGCGGCCACCTGAACGTGCCAGCTGTACTCCCCCAGCCATGACTGCCGGTGCATGGTCTTCCATGGAACACCTGAAAGTGCCTTATGTAATGATCTTTCAGGTTCAGTCAAATATAACATCATCCGCAAACAAACTGATCTTATGTTCTTTTCTGCCTGTTCTAAAACCTTTAATATCATTATCAGATCTAATCAATTCTTCCAGAGGCTCTATTGCTAAATTAAATAATGAAGCTGACAAAGGACATCCTTGTCTACTTTATCTAGTCAATGAGTAAGATTCTGATATTTGCCCATTTGTTTCCATTTTTTGCTTTAGGTCCATTATATAAAGCTCTCATCCAATTATTAAATGTAGGTGGTATCCTAAATTTTTCTAATACTTTAAATAAAAAGTCCCATTCCAGCCTATCAAACGCTTTTTCCGCATCCAAAGTAACTGCTACACTAGATTCTTATCTGCGCTAAATGTATTATGCTCATTAATTTTGTCACATTATCTGCTGATTTTATTTTTTTAAACAAATCCACTTTGATCCTTATTTATTAATTTAGGTAAATATTTAGCTATTGCTAACATTTTAGATATTTTGTAATCCACATTCAATAATGAAATAGGTCTATATGATGATGGTGTTAAAGGATCTTTTCCTTTTTTCAGAATCACTGCTATTATTGCAGTCTTAAATTATTCTGGTAAATCGTGCGTCTCTCCCACCTGATTCCATAAAAGGAGGAATTAATAACTCTTTAAATGCTTGATAGAATTCTGGGGGAAAGCCATCTTCTCCCGGGACTTAGTATTTGGTAATGAACCAAATTTGGTAATCTCTATCAGAGTAAATGGAGCAGCCAATACTCTTTGATCTTCTAGATTTAATTGAGGTAAGTTCATTTGAGATTAAAAATCTTCTATTTTATTGTCATCCTCTTGTTACGGAGTCCAGAGGACCCCAAAAACCAGCACCAATAGATATGCACCACAACACAGGGTTACTTAAACAAAAGTTGATTTTAATTATATTTGAACAAGAAAACAGAATTAAACTTTAACTTTTTACTTAACCTACCTAACTACTTAATGCCCCTCTAATACTAAGCACAGGTGTGTGTAATGTATATTTATGATTAGAAAAGTTCTTTGGATCACAGTCCAATCTCACTGGTTCCAGGCAATTCTTGTACTGTGCACAGAAGTTGGCATTAACAAAGTTCACCAGTCTTTGGTGCTTAACAGGCAAATGGTTACCACTCAGGAGGGTTCTTGCTGGTTTTCAGAGAAAGATTCCTTTTCCACGACATCTGCAACTGATTCCTTCTCAATCAGTCTTGCTGACGAAACTTACCCCCCTTCAGGGTTCTCCAGATGATCCTTTTTCTTTCAGGTCACCTTTCACACTGCCAATCTTCTCCTTTGACCAAGCAGCCTTCCAAAGTTTGCCAGCTTTGTCCTTCTGGAAATAATTTCTGGCACTCCTCTCTCTGTTTCACACCCTTCCTCTCTGAGAGCAAAACAGTTATCTGCCTGCAAAGATCACATGCTCAACCAGGCAAGCTATTGTCAATACTTTGTTGCCTCCTACAAAAAGCATTCTGCAAAAGTCCTGCAAATGTTCTATGTTTTAAAATGTGTGTGTGCAAGCTGCTCTAACAATTCCTCCCAAACCACCTCTAAATGCTCTGTCATATTATAAAGCAGTGTTTCTCAACCAGGATTCCCCAGAACCCTAGGATTGCGCAAGAGGTCACTAGGTGTTTTGTGAGAAACAGTGATAATGTATTTTTGTTTAATTTTATATTCATAATTTTACTGTACATGGATGGCATATTGTTGGAAAATCCTTGGTTATTATAATAAAGGCTTCAACCTCATATTATTTAAAATGAAAACCTCGGTGTGAGGTCTCATAAATGAGCAATATGATTTTTTTTGCATTGCCAATAAATTTGACAAAAAAGGGGGTCATTTCTTTCCTTAAACAAGTTATCCGAAAAATATATAATGTTTACAACATGAACTACGATAAAAATATAAAGGAGATAGATATTAATAATGGTATATAATAATTTTTATCCAGGGGTTCCCTGAGACATGAAAACTATTTCAAGGGTTCCACAAGGGTAAAAAGGTTGAGAAACGCTGCTCTAGAGATATCAATTTTTATGAAACCTTTAAAATTTTTATTTATTTCTTGTGATTTATAAGTAATTTGTTTTGATTCTTAGTTTCTATAATTGCCCGAGATACTGTTCTGTTTTTAATTGCCATGCAAGGACCTTGTGTGCCCTCTCACCCAGTTCATAATATCTTTGCTTAGTTCTCATTATCTCTTTCTATTTTGTTTTCAAAGACTTATATGGTAACCTCTTATTTATCAATGCTCATCTTTTATCCTCACTTATTTGTCTATGCAAATCCTTTTCTAAATCTGTTCTTTTTCAAGTTGTTCTACTTTTTTCATATAATCTTCCTTTATCTTAGATGTATAGCTTATTATTTCACCTCTTAAATATGCCTTCATTGCATCCCATAAAACAAACTTATTCATTACCGAATTAGAATTAATTTCAAAGGAGATCTGTATTTGCTGTTTAATAAACTCACAAAAAACTTTTCTTTTTAACAACATAAAATTAAACCTCCATCTATAAATCGATATCTCTTTATCCTCCATTGATTTTGCTAAGAATAAAGGTGAGTGATCCGACAAAATTCTTGCTTTATATTCAACGTTTTTAATACTTCCTTGCAATTGTGCTGATATTAAGAAAAAAATCAATTCTAGAATAAGAATCATGTCTATTAGAATAAAAAGAATAATCCCTTTCCCTTGGATGAATTCTCCTTCATCAATGATAATGTAACTTTAGCTGCTTTACTTCTAATAACATTTCTACAAGATCTATCCAGTAATGGATCAAGACAAAAAATAAAGTCCCCTCCTATTAACACATTTTCATTAGCATTTGCTAAATTTAAAAATGTTTCCTGTGTGACAGATTATGTTCTATTCTATATTGTATATAGATATGTTTTAAAGGAGATAAATTGTGGCAGGTTTTTTCAGTGTAAGTCACATACAAACACTTCAAACCCGATCTCATTTAAAATACTAGAGCTCTGCTCAAGCCAGATAGGCTGGCTCTGAGTGCCTTTTCAAAAACTATGGGGAGTTCCTGTAGAGACTTCACTAATGGATTGCTGTTTTGAAAAACAACAGATGAAAGAACTCAAATGATTAGATTCAGAGCTTCAATCTGTCTGAGGGCAGTTTGCTGTCCTAAGAGGGTCATGTGGTTTTGAAAGTAGAGAGGGTCAAACTGGCTTTTCACTGAGAGAGTGAGAGAGAATTCAGTTCTACAGTTCCACAGTTCAGCAGCTGGGACTGGAACAGGACAAGCTGGCAACTTGTGGAAAAACACCATTTTGAAGACGGGTTGTGAGTTCTAAGTCCAGCCTGGTCAAAGCTCATTGGTCTATACAAGAGGAGAGGACTAGCTGCATAATGTTTCACTTCAAATAAGGGAAACAAAAAGGAACTCTGTGGTGACCTGAAAAAAAGAGGTTATCATCTGGAGAACCCTGATGGGGCAAGTTTCTTCGGCAAGACACTGAAGTAGCTGATCGGAAGGAATCAGTTTGTTTGTATCCAGCAAACAACAAATATCTCTCTGAAAACTGACAAGAACCTTCCTGAGCCATAATCATTTACCTTTCAAGCACCAAAACCTGGTGAACTTCATAAATGTTAAATTCTATGCACAGTATGCCTGCAACCAGTGAACTTGGAGGAATGAGAAGTGAGATTGGACTGTGAATTAAAGAACTTTTCTAAACTTACTCACACATTACATACACATGTGCTTTGATTAGAAGGGGGTTAAGTTAATAGTGATAAGATAAAGTTTGATACTATTTTCATGTTTAAAGATAATTAAAAGCAACATTTGTTTAAGTAACTATTTGTCTTAGTGAATATCTATTGCTGCTGGGTTTTGGGGTCCTCTGGGCTCGTAACAACTGTATAAATTTCTCACCATCTAGATTTAGTGCATATATATTCAAAAAGGTCCAAAATTCAGAAATAAAATTGACAATGTACCATTATGTATCTGCCTACTGAATAGGTAATAATATTTTGTATCTTAACTGGAAGATTTTTTTATTAATCAGAGTTGCTACCCCTCTTTCTTTAGAACTAAATGAAGATGCTGCCAAATATCCTACCCAAAGATGCTCAGCTTCAATCAGTTATGTCTTGTAAAAAAAGCTATCATTTTTATATAATCCAGTAATTTTTTTCCTTTTCACCAGGTTTTAATCCATTAATATTAATACTTACAAAATTTAACATTTCACCCATTGAATGTTTAATAATAATACCATATCCCACTCATACCTCATCTCTTCCAACTCCTAATTCTACTACATTACTATATTCAAGACTATTATTACTAACTACTCCAAGTGAAGCACAAAAAAGTGAAAAGAAAGAAATCCTGTAAAGAAAGAAAATATAAAGCCCCCTGTTAATGTTATAAATATACAAAACAACATTACTCCCCTCCATGTAATGGGCAGTGACCTGTGCCACAAATGCACACATGAATTGGCAGTTATCAGCCCCTCCCTCCCTGCTCTCCCGAATCCAGGATTTTACAATTTTATTTACTTGAACGATCGCCCCTTATGTTACACATACTGTAATTCACAGTGTCCTTCAAATTGCACTTTGCTGCTCAGCAATCATCTCCTTCACAGTGAATATCTGGCAAAGAGTCAAATTATTGTGTTGCTTTTCTTGGTTCAACAAAAAAACTTGTTCTGACCTCCTGGAACAAAGATTTTCAGGATCATTGGATATCGCAAAACAAAGGCATAGCCTTTTTTCCACAGAACGTTTTTAATTTGATTGAATCCCTTTCTTAAACAATTCAAAACTATTATCTGGATAAAAGAAAATCTTATTTCCATTATATTCTAAAGGATTTTGTCTTTCCTTTGCTTGTCTTGCTGCCAATTCTAAAATCTCTCTTATTTAATAATGAAGGAGTTTTACCAGTGTTGGACATGGCTTTTGATCTGGTTGCGATCGAGGTCTTAGAACTTGATGTGCTCTCTCTATCTCGCTAACCTCCTGAAATTTATTAACTCCAAAACTTTGCAGAATCCAAAAATTTGTTTGTTATCATCTCCTTCTTTAAGTTCAACAATTTTAATATTTCTTCTGCTAAAATTCTCCAAAGCATCCATTTTTTGGGCCAGTTGATCTTGTTTGCATATTTCCCATTTGTTCTTTAATTGATTCAATTTCAAATTCTGTTCCTTAACTCTTTCTTGCTCTCCTTCAAATACTTTTTGCATATTTACCACTACTTCTTCTACATGTTTAGTTCTAGCTTCTGACCACAGCTCCAATTTGCTTCATTTCTTTCATCAAAGCCTTCATTGACCTATGCAATTTGTACATATTTAGAGACTTGACAACTTTACCTTTTCCAGCTTTTAGCAGTCTCCTGGCTCTTTTTAAGCCTTCTTCTTCCATTCCTTCTTGTTCCATTTGTAGAACTCATTCATCATCACTGGAATCCAATTCTTCATCTGATTCCTCTTGCAGTCTATACCTGCTTCCTTCTCATAGCACTGTCCCTATTTTATTCGCGGATGTGCTGCTTCTTGCGGGTCCTCCGGCCATTGTTGGAGGTGGCTCAACATCACAACGTCTAGAGACACTTCAGTTGTCACCTTTGTCGAACAGGTCGTCACTTTTTGGACAGCCCCGGATCCATCTTAAAAGGTGTGAAAGGTAGGCCTTTCTTCTTTGTCTTGCTTTGCTTTATGTTGCTCTTCTTGTGAGCTAGCAGCAGCTTTGTCCTTTGGAGACATCCTTAGGGTGTTCTCTGTTGGTTTAAATATTACTTTTTCCCTATTTTACCTCTGTCTCTCCTTTTTTTACACTTTTTTTTAAACTTTCTTCAGGAGATCTTGGTTTTACCAACCTGACACTATGTGATGCCTTCCCCCACCCCCACCCCCCATTTGCCAGGGTTCCTAATGTCATACCAAACCCCTGCAAAGTCCTGAGGAAGTAGAGTCGCTGATGTGCTTTTTTCACAATCCCAACACAGTGTGTTGGGTCCAGGAAAGATCCTCCAAGACGGTGACTCCCAAGAACTTAAATTTGCTCACCCTCTCCACTTTTGAACCCCCTCTCAACTTTTGATCCTCCAATGCATTGTAAACCTCTGGGTTTCCTTTCATGAGGTCAACAATCAGCTCCTTAGTTATGATGAGTGCAAGGTTGTTGATGGTGCACCATTCGGCCAAGCTTTCAATCTCCACCCTGTCTCAACATCACATCCCTGTGTAAAGGTTAAAACCTTGTGTTTTTTCACTCTTAGTTAACTTTGTGCCTGAATCTTTAAAAAACTATTGTAATGTTACCATAATGACTATGATGTAATATGTCATAATATCCTCCCAGACTAACAACTTGCTCATTACTCGACAACATGTGAAGGGAGCGAGAACATGATAAATTTTTCTTTGAATTTTTGTCTCTTTAAATTTGTTTATCTTTATCTTTTGTGTCGCTTTAAAGTTTATCTATCTTTATTATACAGTAAATGCTTTGTTATTCATCGATATGAAAGTCTTAATGCAAAGCTATGCAAAATGTTTATCTGTTTTATCAATGAAGCAGCAATCACAGAGTTGGATTTGTAGGATTAAAGAGATTGAAATTTGGAATATCATAGCTCACACTTTTGGAAGCTGATACTTTGAAATTAGGATATATTAGAATAAGGAAAGTGTCGTCTATACCCTGCTCTTATATGCTATCCCTCTAGAAATTAATACCAACATTGCATTCACCTTCTTCACCACCGACCCAACCTGAAGGTCAATCTTTAGGGTATCCTGCATGAGGACTCCCAAGACCCCTTGCACCTCAGAATTTTCAATAAATATTTCTTCTACCAAAATTCATGACCATACACTTTCTAATCCTTTGCCTCGTAGATTTATTCCACTTAAATGTTCACGAATTTTCCTTTTGCAAGTCTATTTTCACTACTTTATTAAAGTAATATATTGAAAATTACAATAACTCAGGTTTTGTTTTTGCTTCCTTATATCTGTAATAAAATAGGTCACTTGGCTACTCAAGCCTGCCCAAGTTTCATTTCACAGAAATCCTGGAGAAACATCTCTGTTTTTCCCACAATCACAGCATCTGCAGACCTTCATGTTTCTCTCCAAGTTTCATCTCTTCCAGTCCCTGGTGCTCTCAATTCCCTGATCTTAACCAAAAAAAACATTCTCTTTAGTGACCCAACCTCCACAACTCTCCAGGGCGGAGAATTATGGAGATTAATCCACCTCTGTGAGGAGTTACCACGCACCTCCATTTTCAATTATTCAAGGTTCCTTTTATTGTCATGTAATAATACATAAAAATGTGATATACTTTAAAACCTTTTGTTGGTCTAGTCTCCATCCCTGGCCAGTTTTCAGTCTCTTTAATCATGTGCCTTCCAGTTCTTTGCTTATATCTTCAAGAAGAGCTCAGGCCTGAAATATCAGTAATATATCTTTACCTTCTATGGACACTGCGAGACTAGCTGAGTTCTTCCAACATTTACTGTGTGTTTTTATTTGAACTTCTCCTGTAAAGCAAACAAAGAGTAGCCATGAGCATTGCCCAGCACCCCTAACAATAAGAGAAAGAGAAGCAAAAGAGAGTCCCTTCGGAGTCACTGAGTGTCCATGGATTTGCCTCCAGTGCACCCACAGCCTCTGACTCCTAATCTTGCAACAGTGTTCACTCATTTGAGATTCTCCCACCAATAAAAACAGATATGATCTCACATATTCTTCCAATTGTTTTAAGATCACCTAAGTTACTAATTCTCAAAAAATTGAATTTTATTTTTATTGTGTTTGTCTCATTTGGTAACATTCTTGCTTCTGAGGGTTTAGGTCACAACTAACTTCAGAAAAATGGCTAAGACTGATGGAAACCTATAGTGTTGAAACGCATTTTTCAAGGCCCATTTCATCATGCTCCTAGCTTGGCTCCCTAATTCTATCCACCATCAACTTTAATTATCCAAACTACCTGTATCCAACTTTATTCCAAGTTTCATTCACCACTACAGTGGGACCCCAATTTAACATGAATCCAGATAATGCCATTGAACCCTTTTGTTTTGCTCTTTCCGGAAGTGAACCTTTTTCAAAATGGAATGCACTGTTAGAAAACAAAAACTTTTTTCCATGAAAGATCAGCTTCATGCACTTGACACAATCAAGAATAAAAGTCAAACCCAAGTTGCACGAGACCTCAGCATACCTGAATCAACACTTCGTAGCTAGAAATCTTAAGAAGATAAGTTACGAGCGTCGCTTTAGAAAGTCGAGAAAGAAGTGGGACTAAAGGCCAAAGTCTGCAGTTCATAGACATCACCAGGTGCTGAGTATCCTCTCTGGTGATGCTCTGCCAGGCCTCTACTGCAGCCACCTTCAGCTCCTACTTGTTTTGGGGACTTGTCCCCTGACATTTTCTCTTCAGCATATAGAAGGCATGTTCAATTGGATTTAGATCAGGTGACTGACTTGGCCATTCAAGAATTTTCCAGTTTTGAGCTTTGAAAAACTCCTTTGTTGCTTTAGCAATCTGTTTGGGGTCATTGTCTTGCTGTCAGATGAAGCCCCATCCAATGGGTTTGGAGGCATTTTCGAATCTGATCAGATAAGATGTTTCTATACATCTGAGAATTCATTTTGCTGCTATCATCAATGAAGATAAGTGCTCCAGTACCTGTGGCAGCCAGACCTGTCCAGGGCCATAACAACCCCACCACCATGTTTCACAGGTGAGGGGGTATGATTTGGATCTTGGGCAGTTCCTTTACACCTCCACACTTTGCTCTTACCATCACTCTGATACAGGTTAATCTTGACCTCATCAGTCCACAAGACCTTTTTCCAGAATTCTGCAATCTCTTATAAATACTTCTTGGCAAACTATAATCTGGCCATCCTGTTTCTGTGGCTAACTAGTGGTTTGCATCTTGCAGTGTAGCCCCTGTATTTCTGTTCATGAAGTCTTCTGTGGACAGTAGTCACTGACACATCCACTCCTGCCTCCTGAAGAGTGTTTCTGATCTGGCAAACATATGTTTGGGGATTTGTCTTCATTATGATGAGAATTCTTCTGTCATCAGCAGTGGAGTCTTCCTTAAAATACTAGACTTACTGCGATTATGGAGCTCACCAGTAAACTCTTTCTTATTAATAATATTTCCAAACTGTTCATTTTGGTAATCTTAAGGTTTAAGCAATGTCCCTTATTGTTTTATTTTTTGTTTTACAGCCTCATAATGGCTTCTTTGAATTTCTTTGGCAGAATTCTGGTCTTCATGTTGAAAAATGGCAACTATAGACTCCAAAGGTGATCAAAAGCTTAGAACCAAGCTCAGCTCTCTTATCCCTGCACCAATGAAGCAATTAAACATCCCTGAATAACCACAAACACCTGTGAAGCCAAATGTCCCAATCATTATGGGGTCCTCACGCCCGGCCCAAGCTGGTGTTCCACACACAGCTGGCTCACGGCAGCCCAACTGGCCGCATCGAGGGCTTCTCCGATGTGTGGGAGCTCTACGCCAAGATCGCTGAGGTGTTCGGCATACCTGCCTCTGAAGTGCATGCTATCATCTACACCATCTATGACCTGGTGGACCAGCTGGAGGACGTGGGGCTGCAGTGCCAGATCCGGGAGCATGTCATCAGCATCGAAGGAGGGGCAGACAGGAGAAGAGGTAGTGCTAACTACTTGGGCCCGAGGGTTCGGACCAACTCCGAGCCTAGCGCTGAGCTCAGCTGTTGATGTCTGTTCGCATCTCTTCCTCCTGGATTGCACCGAGCTGCCGCGCTTGCAGTCCGGGCCGCTGGAAGGAGAGCGTCTCGGAGCTGGGGAGCAGAACAAGGGCAGGAAGGAGTCAAACCAGGATTCAGTTACGGATGGAGCTCCCTACTGGGGGTGGATCTGTGGGTTCAAACCACCTGCCTTCTTGCAGGTTTTGCCTCTTCAGGTAACTGAAGAAGGTAACTCTGACTTCAAATCCCTGGGCTCAGCTAGCCCAGCTGTCAGTACCTGGAAAGGACCCCAGCTATGTGCAAATAGCACATGTCAGTCTGGCAGCAGGGGCTGGCAGCTGTGACACTAGGGAAACAGTTTCCCTAGTGGTCTACAGCAGCAAAGGATCCATAAGGACAATGGCCAGTGAGCATGGTCTAGGAACAAACCACTGTGGGGCAGTCCCGTGTCACTCTGGCTGTCGTGCCTCTCACTCTGCCAGGCCCAATGGTGTGGGACCCAGAGGGAGGCATTTGTTTTGGGCCAGCACTCACCTCCGAGTCCTTGCCCCGGCACATGTTGCCTAAAGCTCCATGGATAACAGAACAAAAGTTCTGTGAAGACAGAAGAGCTACAAGGCACTGTGTTCATCTTCGCTTGTGAAGGGATGGGCCATGATGATGATGACGATGTATAAAAAGTGCTGCAATTTCTACATGGTCAAACCAAAATGTGTACAAATAAACTTGAATAAAATCTGGAACATGCACTTTAATCACGTGAATTGTTTGATTACAAATTTAAACAGTGGAGCACAGAGGGAAATAAGGGAAAAAAGTGTCCTTGTACCAAACATGAAAAAGGGCTCTGCATTCCTTGGTCATTCCTGTACAGTAAAACCCCAGTTATTTGGAATTCAATCAAGCAGTAGCCTCAAGTAACCAGCAAAATAAAATCGCAGAAATAAAAAGGTAAAAATATATGGAAGTTTAAAATGGATGCACCTTGCCATTCATTCACTAATTATACAACTCGCAGTCTTAAACATCCGGAAAATTCATGTATCCTACAGCTACCAATCCCCTTAGACTTCACCTTTGGCAGCTGAGCCGTCAGCTGCCTTGGCCCAAAGCTGTGGAATTCCTCTCTGTAAAATGAGCACACACTCTGTTCTCACTGCTGCCATCAGGAAAGAGGTGTCAGTGTCTCAAGACCCGCACCATCAGGTTCAGGAACAGCTGCTCCCCCTTCACCATCAGACTCCTCAACAACAAACTCCATTTAAGGACTCTCACTTGTGCACTTACAATGATTTTCTTTTGTTCTCTTTGTATTGCACAGTCAGTTTGTTTACATTTGTTATCTATTACAGTTCTTTTATTTGTTTACATGTTTACACTGTGTACAGTTTATATTTTTTGCACTATCAATTAGTGGTAATTCTGCCACACCCACAGGATAAAGGCATCTCGGGGTTGTATGTGATGTTATGAATGTACTCTAACCATAAATCTGAAATCTAAATGTTCTTGTAGTACTGGCACGCAAAATCATTGAGGACCCCTTCCTCTCTGCACACAGCATCTTTCAGCTGCTTTCGTTGGCGAAGAGATACAGGAGTATCACAGCCAGCACCACCAGGCTGAGAAACAGTTTCTTCCCACAGGCAGTGAGAATGCTGAACGACCAAAGGAACTGCTCACACTGACTCTCTGAGACTCTCATCTGTACAAAACAATATTAATTTTTTATTTGTATAGATAAATTACTTATCCTGCATATGTATTGTTTGTCTGTATGTGTGTTATGTGTTTCACACTGAGAACTGGAGAACACTGTTTTGTCGGGTTGTACTTGCACAATCAGATGACAATAAATTTGACTTTGATTTGATTATTTCTCAACCCCTTAAAACACAATCTCCAAATTGGTTTATCATTTCATTAGCACAATGAGGGATTAAACACAGAACTCTGCAGATGCTGTGATTGTAGTAAAAACTCACAGAAATGCTGGAGGAACTCAGCCAATCTCGCAGTGTCCACAGGAGGTAAAGATATATTACCAATGTTTTGGGCCTGAGCTTTTCCTCAAGATATAAATGTTACGAGCCCAGAAGACCCCAAACAAAACCCAGCAGCAATAGAAATTCACCAAGACAAATGGTCACTTAAACAAAAGTTGCTTTTAATTATCTTTAAACATGAAAACTGGATCAACTTTAACTTATTACTATTAACTTAACCCCCATCTAATTCTAAGCGCACGTGTATGTAATGTATGTGTAAGTTCAGAAAAGTTCTTTGGTTCACAGTCCAATCTCACTTTTCATTCCTCCAAGTTCACCGGTATCAGGCAATTCTTCCACTGTGCACAGAATTTAACATTAATGAATTTCACCAGGCTTTGGTGCTTGAAAGGTAAATGGTTACCACTCAGGAAAGTTCTTGTCGGTTTTCAGAGAGAGATTTGATGCTCGTTGGACACCCACAACTGATTCCTTCTGGTCAGCCACTTCAGTGTCTTGCTGAAGAAACTTTCCCCGTCAGGGTTTTCCAGATGATAACCTCCTTCTTTCAGGACACCACAGAGTTCCTTTTTGTTTCCCTTATTTCAGGTGAAACATTATGCTGCCAGTTCTCTCCTCTTTGACCAGGCTGAACTAAGAATTCACAACCTGTCTTCAAAATGGGGTTTTTCCACAAGCTTTCCAGCTTGTCCTGTTCCAGTCCCAGCTGCTGCTGCTGCTGAACTGTTGAATTGAATCTGAATTCTCTCTCTCTCAGAGAAAACCACATGACCCTCTTAGAACAGCCAACTGCACTCAGACAGACTGCATCTCCAGACCTAATCTTCCGAGTTCGTTCATCTGTTGCTTTCCAAAACAATAATCCATTACTCCACAGCATGTCCAATTAACACCTACTTGTCAAGTCCTTATGGGCATTCTTCAAAGTTT
Organism: Narcine bancroftii; assembly: GCF_036971445.1. Classification (NCBI taxonomy): domain Eukaryota; kingdom Metazoa; phylum Chordata; class Chondrichthyes; order Torpediniformes; family Narcinidae; genus Narcine; species Narcine bancroftii. The sequence goes on along the minus strand of NC_091480.1, from coordinate 53,196,377 downwards.
TTGCAAAGGCACCCAGAGCCTGGACTGTCTGGCTTGAGCAGAGCTCTGGCATTTTAAATGAGATCTGTTAAGTGTTTGTGTGTGACCTACACTTTTAAAAAAAACTGCCAAAAGCAGGCAGATGCCTGAATAAAGACTGGGGAAAGAAAGGAGGATGGATGGGAGGGGGAGGCGTCCAGACCAAGAGACAAAGGTGTTAATTGGATATGATAAGAGGAAAGGTGAGAATTGAATTTTGGCTCTGTAAAAGGAGAGAGAGGGACAAAGCTGGGGGAAAGTGGGGCAAAAATGGAGAAGTGGGAGAGGAGTTTTAACAGAACCTGGGGTAGTCAATATTAGTGTAATCAGGTTGGAGGGTGCCTAGATGAAAGATGAGGTGTTGTTCCTCCAGTTTACAGGTGGTCTCAGTCTGGCAGTGCACGAGACCATGGTCAGACATGTCAAGTGAAGCCAAACTTATGATCAAGATTTTAGCATACTTTGAAACTGTGATCCCCATTTCTTGAGTGAAATGGGAAAGTCTGCAGATGCAGTGATTGTAGTAAAAACACAATGCTGGAGAAACTCAGCAGGTCAAACAGTGTACTTAATACAGCAAAGATAGATAAAGGTATATAACCAATATTTTGGGTGTGAGCCCTTCATCAAGGTATTACAAAATGTAGGCAAGCATCCGAGGCCCCACCATTCTGTTCATCAGGATGCTCTTAATCAACTGCAGTTTGGCATTTAACACCATCATCCCCTCAAAACTGATCAGTAAACTCCAAGACCTGGGACTCAACTCCCACTGTGTAATTGAATCCTGGATTTCCTCACCTCCAGACCTCAATCAGTGAGGATTGATTGGTAAATACATCTCTTCCACATTCTCCATCAGTAACAGAGCACCACAGGGCTGTGTTCTTCACCCCCTGGTCTACTCACTTTACATCTATGACGATGTGGCTCGGTACGACAATAACACCATCCACAAATGTGCTGATGATACTACGGTAGTGCAAAGGAAGGGGATGACTCAGCAAACAGGAAGGAGATTGAAAACTTGGCTGAATGATGCACCAACAACAACCTTGCACTCAGTATCACCAAAACGAAGGAGCTGATTGTTGACTTCAGGAAAGGAAAGCCGGGAGTCACGTGATGGAGTAGTGGCCGGTCAGGGAATTCCAGCCCTCTCCCGAAAAGTTTTTAAAAAAACACACAAAGCACAAAGGTACAAGATTAACATTTATAATAAAGTAAAAATAAAGGTGAGAAGAAAATGGCAGCGAAGAAAGAAAAGTCGAAAACAACGGGAAGAAAAGAGGAAGAAAGAATGTCGGAAGAAGAAGGTGAAGGCCTTACCTGTCCGAAGAGGCCCGCCGCGGAGAGAGAAGCCCGCTCCCGCAGGTCAGTGGAAGTCCCGGGCTCGGGACTACGAAAATGGCTCGCAGAGCCGAGTAAAAGTGCGCAACCACGCATGCGCGACTCCTCGCATGAAAAAAAACACACTGACGGGAGGGGGGTTTTCAGAGAGAGATTTGTTGCTCGTTGGACACCCACAACTGATTCCTTCTGGTCAGCCACTTCAGTGTCTTGCTGAAGAAACTTTGGGTTGTCTTATAAAGTGTTCAAAACAAGAAAGCAGAAATGGATAAGAAGGAAAGGTGATGATGGAGAAACGGAAAGGGAAGATAAACAAAGTATGAAATGGTTACGCTGAACTATATGACTTTAAATATTAATGGAATACATAACCAAATTAAAAGGAAGAAACTGCTAAATTTACTGAAAAAAGAAAAAATTGATATAGCATTTGTGCAAGAAACACATTTAACAGAATTGGAGCACAAGAAATTAAAGAGAGATTGGGTAGGACACGTAACGGCAGCGTCGTATAATTCAAAAGCAAGAGCTATATTAATTAGTAAAAATGTGCCAATTAAAATAGAAGAGGAAATAATAGATTCAGCAGGGAGATATGTAATGATAAAATGTCAGATATATTCGGAGTTTTGGAATCTACTCAATGTATATTCACCTAACGAAGAAGATCAAAAGTTTATGCGAGATATTTTTTTGAAGATAGCAGATACGCAAGGGAACATATTAATAGGAGGGGATTTCAACCTGAATTTGGATTCAAATATGGACAAAACTGGGAAAAAAAATTAACAGAAAGAACAAAGTAACCAAATTTATAATTAAATTGATGGAAGAAATGCAACTTTTGGATATATGGAGGAAACAAAACCCAAATGAAAAGGAATATTCATATTACTCGGGTAGACATAAAACATACTCAAGAATAGACCTATTTTTGTTATCAGCTCGTATGCAAGATAGAGTAAGAAAAACAGAATATAAAGCTAAAATATTATCGGACCATTCACCCTTAATATTGACAATAAAGTTAGAGGACATCCCTCCAAGAGTGTATAGATGGAGATTAAACTCCATGCTACTCAGAAGGCAGGATTTTAGAGAATTTATTGAAAGACAAATTAAAATGTATTTTGAAATAAATACGGAATCAGTGAAAGATAAGTTTATACTATGGGATGCAATGAAAGCGTTCATTAGAGGGCAAATAATAAGTTATGTAACCAAGATGAAGAAGGACTATAATCAGGAAACAGAGCAGTTGGAAAGGGAAATAGTAAATATAGAAGAAGAATTAGCAATGAAGGAAGATACAACTAAAAGAAGAGAATTGGCAGATAAAAAAATAAAATATGAAACACTACAAACACATAAGGTGGAGAAGAACATAATGAAGACAAAACAAATATTATGAACTAGGGGAAAAAACGCACAAAATTCTAGCATGGCAGCTTAAGACAGAACAAGCTAAGAGAATGGTATTGGCATCAAGAAAAAAAGACAAACAAATCACATATATAATCCAAAGGAGATCAAGGAAAACTTTAGAGAATTCTATGAACAATTATACCAAACTGGGAAAGAAGGGAAAATAGATGAATTTTTAACTAAAAGTGAACTACCAAAATTACAAATAGAGGAACAAAATAAATTAACAGAACCATTTGAAATAGTAGAAATACAAGAGATAATAAAAAAATTACCAAATAATAAAACACCAGGAGAGGATGGATTCCCAATAGAATTCTATAAAACATTTAAAGATTTATTAATTCCTCCCCTCCTGGAAGTAATCAACCAGATTGATAAAACACAAAGCTTACCAGATTCATGTAAAACAGCAATAATTACAGTAATACTAAAGTAAGGGAAAGATCCACTTGCACCAGCATCATATAGACCAATATCATTACTTAACACAGATTATAAAATAATAGCTAAACTATTAGCAAACAGATTAGCAGAGTATGTACCGAAAATGGTAAATCTAGACCAAACTGGATTTATTAAAAAAAGACGCACAACAGACAATATTTGTAAATTTATTAACTTAATTCATGCAGTAGAAGGGAGTAAAGCGCCAACAGTAGCAGTTGCTTTAGACGCAGAGAAGGCCTTTGACAGAGTAGAATGGAATTATTTATTCAAATTATTGCAAAAATTCAGTTTACCAGAGAAGTATATTAATTGGATTAAAGCATTATATAAGGGGCCATTGGCGAAAATGACAGTAAATGGATATATATCAAAGCAATTTAACTTAAGCAGGTCAACACGGCAGGGATGCCCACTATCACCCTTATTGTTCGCGTTAGCTATAGAACCACTAGCAGAATTGATAAGAACAGAAAATAATATAAAAGGGATAAAAATAAAAGACAAGGAATATAAAATCAGTTTATTTGCGGATGATGTTATAGTATACTTAACAGAACCAGAACTATCAATAAAAGAATTATATAAGAAATTGAAGGAATATGGAGAAGTGTCGGGTTACAAGATTAACGTAAATAAAAGTGAAGCAATGCCAATGAATAATGCGGATTTCTCAAAATTTAAGAAGGAATCACCATTCAGATGGCAAATGCAAGCAATAAGATACCTAGGTAAACAAATAAATAAAAATCTCGGCCATCTATATAAACTCAATTATTATCCACTAATGAAAAAATTACAGGATGATTTAGAGCATTGGAAAGATTTACCATTAACACTAATAGGAAGGATAAACTGTATTAAAATGAACATTTTCCCAAGGATATTATACCTATTTCAGGCATTGCCAATACACTTGACAGAGAAATTCTTCAAGGAGTTAAAGAAAATAATAAGGAAATTTTTATGGAAAGGGGGGAAACCGAGGATAGCACTAGATAAATTAACAGAATGGTATAGACAAGGAGGCTTACAACTGCCAAACTTTAAAAATTATTATAGAGCCGCACAATTAAGATACCTATCAGATTTTTATCAAACAAGGGAAAAGACAGATTGGACTAGATTAGAATTAGATAAAATAGGGGAAAAGATACCTGAACACATATTATATAAATGGGATGAAAAATTGGTACAATATAGAAGTTCTCCAGTATTACGTCATCTACTCAATATTAGGAAGAAGATTCATGTAGAAAGAAATAAAACAAATTATCAATTACCAAAACTAATATTGACGCAAAACAAGTTACTCCCTTTTACAATAGATAACCTTTCCTTTAGAGAATGGGAGAAAAAAGGGATCAAAAGAATAGAAAATTGTTTTTCAGGAAATAGATTATTATCCTTTGAACAAATGAAAGATAAATACAATATAACTCAAGATACAGTGCTGGCATATTACCAATTGAGATCCTACTTGAAGGACAAATTAGGAAGCAGTCTGAGGTTACCAGAGGGAAGTAACTTTGAATACGTGATTACAGATACAATGATAATCAAAAGATTTATAACAAATATGTATATTAAACTGCAAGAAAAGGAGAATGAGGAAACAAATGGTAAAACTAAACAAAAATGGGAACAAGATTTAAATATAAAGATAAAAAAGGAAACATGGGAGAAGTTATGTTCTGGAATGATGAGAAATACAATAAATACGAGGTTACGTATGATACAATATAACTGGATACATAGGCTATACATTACACGTCAAAAGTTAAATAAATGGGACCCAACAGTATCTGATAGATGTTTTCGATGTAAAAAAGAAATGGGAACAACAATTCATGCAATCTGGACATGTGAGAAAGTAGAAAAATTTTGGGAATATCTAAACCAAATATTAAATAAAATTACAGAAAACAATATACCAAAAAATCCAGAGATCTTCCTCCTAAGTAACATAAAAAACAAAGAATTTGGAATTGATTTGGATGGTGCGCAAAAAAGATTTGTTGAGATAGCTCTAGCCGTAGCAAAAAAATGTATTATGTCAATCTGGAAATTGGAAGATAATTTGAGAATACAACAATGGTATGTAGAAATGAATAAATGTATTCCATTAGAAAAAATAACATATAGTTTAAGAAATAATATTGAAATATTTGAACAAATATGGGAGCCTTACATGAAACACAATAGAGAAAACCTACTGGGGACATTCACTACCTAAATTAATGAAAGGAGAAGGAAATGAAAAGAATTGACTCAGTGGAATTTCTTGTTTATTTTTATTGAATGACAACATTGTTTGACTGGTTTAATGTATCCTAGATTTTGTACTTTAAATGGATGGGGGGGAGGTAGGGAGGGTGGGATGGGAGGAGGGAGGGGGGGGAGAAAATGGCACTGTATATATTTGAAAAGGAAAAAGTATGTATCATGGTCAATGTGGTTTATGGTGTGAAAAATAAAAAATTAAATTAAAAAAAAGGAAAGGAAAGCCAATGATCCAGTGATATTGGGAGATCAGAGGGTGAGAAAATTTAAGTTGTTGGGAGTCACTATCTCGGAGGATCTTTCCTGGACCCAACACACTAATGGCATCATGAAGAAAGCACATCAGCATCTCTACTTCCTCAGGAGTTGCGGAGGTTTGGTACGACACCAGAAACCCTGGCAAATTTCTACAGAGGTGTGGTGGAAAGTGTGGTAACTAGCTGCATCACAGTCTGGTATGGGGGACACCAAAAGTTCTAAGCAGAAAGCCCTCTAAAAGGTAGTGGACACAGCCCAGGACATCACAAACAAAACCCTCCCCACTATTGAGAACATCTACAGGGGACGCTGCTGTCAGAGAGTAGCAGCAATCATCAAGGATTCACACCTCCCAGCACTTGCTCTGTTCTCACTGCTGCCATCAGGAAAGAGGTGTAGGTGCCATAAGACTCACACCACCAGGTTCAGGAACAGCTGCTCCCCCTCCTCAACGACAAACTCAATCAGTGACTCTCACTTGTGCACTTTTATTGATTTTCTTTTGTTCTCTGTTTTGCACAGTTCATCTACATGTTTACAATTTGTACAGTTTTTTTTTGCACTACCAATAGGTGCTAATTGTGCCAGCCCCACAGAAAAAGAATCTCAGGGTTGTATGTGATGTCATGTATGTACTCCGACAATAAATATGGAATCTGGATTCAAAGAATCAGTGTGATTAATCTTCACTCCATACCTTCAATAGCAAATATATTTTTTTTTTGGATAAGACCAGCATTTTACACATTCTTACAGGCATGACCTCACAAAGGTTCTCAGGACATTCCAAAGTATTTTGCCACTAATTAGTTATTTTTGAAAGGTAGATTCTGTTTTGCATGAGAACGTGAGATAGGAACTTGGTTAATCTGCTGGAATTCTTTGATGAAAGTTTTTTACTCTCTGCTCCACCCCTTCTTTCTTAAATAGGACAATCACATTTGCAATCCTCCAATCCACAGGAGCAATTCCAGAAACCCGTAGGATTTTCAAAGATGGCAACCAGAACATGCACTCTCTCTAATCAAAATACAGAAATTGATGGAGGAGCTTAGCAGTCTTGCAGCATCTAGTGGAGGTAACATTTATTACTGACATTTCGAGCCTGAGGTATGAGTGAAAAAATATAACCATATACAGCACAGAACAGGGCAGTTTGGCCCTACTAGTCCATGCCGGAACAAATCCCCACCATCCAAGTCCCACTGACCAGCACCTGGTCCATACCCCTCCAATCCTCTCCCTTCCATGTAATTATCCAGTCTTTCCTTAAATGTAAATAACGTTCCTGCTTCAACCACCTCCACCAGAAGCTTATTCCACATCCCAACCACCCTTTGCGTGAAGAAATTTCCCCTCATGTTCCCCTTATAATTTTCCCCCTGGAATCTCAAACCATGGCCTCTGGTTTGAATATCCCCCACTCTTAATTGAAGAAGCCTATCCACGTTGACTCTCTCTGTCCCTTTTAAAATCTTGAACACCTCCATCAAATCCCCCCTCAATCTTCTACGCTCAAGAGAAAAAAGCCCCAGGCTGCTCAACCTTTCTCTGTAACTCAAACCCTGACATCCTGTCAACATTCTCGTGAACCTTCTCTACACTCTCTCTATTTTGTTTATATCCTTCCTATAATTTAGTGACCAAAACTGCACACAGTATTCCAAATTTGGCCTCACCAATGCTTTGTATAATTTCATCATAATATCCCAACTCTTGAATTCAATTTATGAAGGCCAACATTCCAAATGGCTTCTACACCACTCTATCTACCTGAGTATCAACTTTGAGGGTACTATTTACCATAACTCCTAAATCCCTTTGTTGCTCTGCACTCCTCAATTGTCTACCATTCAATGTATATGACCTATTTAGATTTGCCTTTCCAAAATGCAACACTTCACACTTATCCGTATTAAATTCCATCAGCTATTTCTCAGCCCACTCCTCTAGCTTTCTTATATCTCTTTTTAAGCTACGGTAATCTTCCTCACAATCCACAATACCACCAATCTTTGTATCATCTGCAAACTTACTTATCCAATTTACCACCCCTTCTTCTAGATCGTTAATATATATAACAAACAATAGTGGACCCAGGACCAATCCCTGAGGAACTCCACTAGTCACCGGCCTCCAATTTGACAAACAATTTTCTACCACTACTCTCTGACACCTCCTATCTCACCATTGCTGAATCCATTTCACTACCTCCTTATTTATACCTAATGCCTCCACCTTTTTTCCTAACCTCCTGTGGGGAACGTTGTCAAAAGCTTTACTAAAATCTAAATAGACAACATCCACAGCTTTTCCTTCATCAATCTTTGTCGTAACCCCCTCAAAAAACTCTATAAGGTTTGTTAAGCATGATCTACCCCTGACAAAACCATGCTGACTACTACCTTCCAAATATTTGTAAATGCCATCCCTCATAACACTTTCCATCAACTTGCCCACCACAGACGTCAGACTCACAGGTCTATAATTTCCAGGCTTACATTTGGACCCTTTCTTAAACAGTGGAACAACATGAGCCACCCTCCAATCCTCTTGCACTACCCCCGTGACCAATGACATCCTAAATATCTCTGTTAATGGCCCCACTATCTGTACACTAGTCTCCCTGAGTGTCCTTGGGAACACTTTGTCCAGACCCGGAGATTTTGTCCACCTTTATCTTTTTTAACACTGCCATCACTACCTCCTCGGTTATCCTTACATGATTCATGACCTCCCCACTATTTTTCTTTACTTCAACTGGTACAATATATTTTTCCCTAGTGAATACCGAGGAAAATAAATCATTTAAAATTTCCCCCATCTCCTCTGACTTTTCACATAGCCTACCCTCCCTATCTACAAGGGGTCCAATTCTATCCCTCACTAATCTTTTACTTTTAATGTACCTACAGAAACCCTTTGGATTTATTCTTACTCTGCCTGGCAAAGCCTCTTCGTGCCTCTTTTTGGCCTTTCTAATTTCTTTCTTAAGATTTTTTCTACACTCCTTGTGGTCCTCTTTCAATTTCTCATCACCCTGCTGTTTATACCTCCCTCTTTCTCCTAACCAAATTTCTAATATTCCTCGAAAACCAAGGCTCCCTATGACTTCCAGCCTTTCATTTGATCCTCACTGGGACATATCTGCTCTGTACTCTCAAAATTTCTTCTTTTACATCCTTTCCTGAAAAAATCATGTCCCACTCAATACTCCCCAAATCCATTCTTATTCCTTCAAAATTTGCTTTTCTCCAATCCAGAACCTCAACTTTAGGCCCTTCTTTGCTCTTCCCTAAAACTACCCTAAAACTAATAGAGTTGTGATCACTAGACCCAATTTGTTCTCCAACATTAACCTCAGACACCTGACCTATCTCATTCCCTAACAGGAGATCCAGTATTACACCGTCCCAAGTCGGTTCCTCTACATATTGATTATGAAAACTATCTTGTACACATTTGACAAATTCTAGCCCATCCAGCCCTCTTACTGTATGGGTATCCCATATCAATGTGAGGGAAGTTAAAATCTCCCATGATCACTACCTTATGTTTATTACACATATATGCTATCTCCTTACACATTTGTTCTTCCAATTTTCTTGGCCCATTTGTATTAGGAGTGTACTAATACACTCCTATTAGTACCCTCATGCCTCCTCCATCCCTCAATTCCACCCAAACAGCCTCAATGGACGATCCCTCCAAACCATCCTGCCACCTCACGGCAGTAATGTCCTTCTTAACAAGCAGAGCAACTCCTCCCCCTTTTTTACCCCCTGTTCTATCACATCTAAAACATTTGTATTCTGGAATATTTAGTTGCCAGTCCTGTCCCTCCTGTAACCAGGTCTCACTAATTGCCACAACATCATGATTCCAAGTGCCAATCCATGCTCTAAGCTCATCTACCTTGTTCACTATGCTTCTTGCATTAAAGTACATGCATTTCAGAGAATGACCCTCACATATATTCCCTATTCTACCTTTTACCTTAACCTCCATCCTTCCTTTGTTATCTTTATCATTTTTAACTAGGTGGCCATGCACCCTAGACACTGCTCGCAAACTCTGCTCCCCACTCCCCTGCCAAACTAGTTTAAACCCTCCCCAACAGCTCTAGCAAATCTGCTTGCCCCTCCAGTTCAAGTGGAGTCCGTCCCTTTTGTACAGGTCCAACTTTCCCCAGAAGAGTTCTCAATGATCCAAAAATATTATTCCCTGCCCCCTGCACCAGCTCTTTAGCCACGTATTCATCCTCCACATCCTCCTATTACTACCCTCTCTAGCGCTTGGCACCGGCAGCAATCCAGAGATTACTACCTTAGAGGCCCTGTTTTTTAACTTCCTGCCTAATTCTATGTATTCCTGTTTCAGGACCTCATCCCCAATTCTAAGTCATTGGTCCCCACATGGACCACGACTTCTGGCTGCTCAGCTTCCCCTTGCAGAATTCTGTGAACTCGATCAGAGACATCCCTGACCCTAGCACGAGGGAGGCAACAGACCAACCTGGATCCCCTATCTCATCCAACAAACCTCCTATCTGTCCCTCTGACAAGTGAGTCCCCAACCACAATTACTCTGTTCTTATCCCTCCTTCCCTTCTGAGCCTCAGGGGCAGCCCCTGTGCCAGAGACCTGACCCCCACAACTCGTCCCTGATAGGCTGTTCCCCCCAGCAGTATCCAATGCCGAATACATGTTGCTGAGGGGCATTTCCACAGGGGTACTCTGCACTCTCCCTCCTTTCCTCACAGTCACCCAATTCCTTGACTTCTGCCTTCATATTTGGCGAGAAACAAGTTAATGCCTTATATCTAAAATATCATGATTTCTGGAAGAAAATACTGTAGTAGACAGTTTAATGATTTCAAATTTTCCTCTCTATCACTGCCTCTCTATCACTGCCTCTGCTTCCCTTATGATCCTCAGTTCATCCAATTGCAACTCAAGCTCCCTAACACGGTTGCTCATGAGTTGCAATTGGATGCACCTTTTGCAGGTGTAGTCATGAGGAACAGCTGTGCTGTTTCTGACTTCCCACATCCCACAATTGGAGCACTTGACTACCTACCCCAGCTGACTCCATTACCTCCTTTCTTAATATATATAGGGTATTTAAAAGAAATACTAAACAAATAATACTAAACGACTAACCAAAAAGGACACCTTACCACACAGGGAGCTCCTTCTTAGCCCCTGCTCACCAAAGAGTCCCTCAAGCCAAAGTCTCAAGTCTCCACTCCTTCACCGAAGTCTAAAGTCTCCAGTCCTTCACTGCCCCACTCACTCACTGAGCCACTCCTCGCTGGCCGCTACCTCACCTTTCACTCCTTTTATAGGCCTTCAGGCAATTTTACTCACTCCTCTAGTAGTCTCTCTTCGCCCCTCCTCCAACGGTCACCTTGGGTATCTGAAGGCTGGGAAAAGAAAGGGGGAAGAACAGGAGGGGGAAGACCAACAGATTAAAGGTGTTAATTGGATATGATAAGCTGAGAGGTGAGAATTGATTTTGGCTCTGTGAAAGGAGACAGAGGGAAAAGGGATGAGAGAGAGAGAGAGAGAGGAAAACAAACGAGCACTGTTCCCTCTAAACTGTGTGTGTGTGTGAACGCGCGCGTGTACGTTTTGCAACCAGCGCACAAAGGAAATTAATGTGCGCTCAAAGTATTAGTTAGCTAAAATAATGTTGTCAATAATGATTATACTGATTGAAAATAATCTCTTAGCGAACTGTTACTGTTAACTAGTTAGTCGGTTTTTCAAATGCACATCACTAATTTACATCACCTCACCTTTCCTGTTCCGGTTTGTACAGCTGCATCCGTGTTTAGTGGTCAGTGTTCATATTGTAAAGTTTACAAAGATCTGTTTCAAATTCTGTAGATAGTTTACTGAGTTTTTATTGAAAAAGATTCACCGCGTCAAATTCAAAATAAACATGGGGCGTAAAGCAATTGCAGATTGTGACTTCATATTTGGCGAGAAACAAGTTAATGCCTTATATCTAAAATATCATGATTTTTGGAAGAAAATACTGTAGTAGACAGTTTAATGATTTCAAATTTTCCAGGCAAGAAAAAATTAAATCCAAACTGATTTCAAACTTTGCTCAAATGGTGGCATGTGTACTTCAAATTGAACCTTGCAAAACCTTTCTTGAGTCTAGTGCAGACTGTGAGCAAGGTTTTAGCCTAATTAATCCACTCAAAAACAAGCTGAGAAACTGTTTAGGTAAATGTCATTTAGATATGCGAATGAGAATCCAAAGCTATCAATTGGATGAAAGTTATTTTCATATAGATAGAGTTTACAAAGAATGGATAAGAATGTATGTTAATCTGGGTAGTTTTATGTCAAATATTTTGTAAACCTACATAAACTGTGCTCTGTGTGAAGATTTTCACATTAAGCATCTGGATAGTGTGTCAACTTGAATGAGTTTTGATTTAACCATTTCCAGCAACTATAATAATAATGAATTGTGAATTGATGGGTGTTATTAATTCATTTCGACATTGCATCACAGAAAAATAAGAAATACTCATTAATGTTTTATTTAATGGAACAACAAACTGAACAAAGTCGTTCAAAATATAGAATAAAATCTTAACTAAAGACGTTACTTTGTAGAAGGCAATCGTACTTGTATTATATTAAAACTTTCTTTATTAGCCATGAGAGATGGGCTTTGCCAAAATTATCTTTTTTTTAATATTTTATTTTTCATTTTCCTTCAATAAACAAGATAACATCAAGACTGTTACAAAGTACACAGATATATCCCAACAATCTACATACATACATGTGGTGTTTCTCCCCCTCCCTCTCCCACCCCTTTAAAAAAAGGGAGAGAAAAGAGAGAGGCTGGGTGTGGTGTCAGTGCACTGATGAGTATCCAAGGAGGCCATGGAGCCACCCCCTGATATAGTTACTTTCATTAATCCATCTATTGGTGGATCTCTGTAAGTCAGGGTGTGGCTGCCATATTTTAACAAAGGTGCTGTGTCAGTTTCTAAGCTTATACGTAATTTTTTCCATGGGAGTACAGTGATGCATCTCCATAATCCACTTACTGATAAGAAGAGGGGAGTCAGACTTCCGGGTCATCACTAGGCATTTTTTTGCTATGGACAAATCGATAAATACAAATTGATTTGGAATTTGGTTAACTTGTAGTTTATGTCCGAGGTTCCCCAGCAGGTACAACGTTGCATCCGGACGGAAGGTTACCTTCGTTATATTGGCCAAATCCTGCCAAAGTGGGGCTACCTTTGCACAAGACCAGGTTGCGTGAATGAATGCTCCTGGCTCCACTCCACACCTGAAACACATCGTGCCAAAATTATCTTGAAACAATTTCAAGCTTACATTTACATAGGTATTCAGTGCGCACATACTTATATCACAAGAAAAAAAATTGCACAACATAAGATTTTTGTGCACACTGACTACTGAAAATTAGAGGGAACATTGCACAGGGGGCAAAGGTTGGGGGGGGTGTGGAGGTGGTTTAACAGAAACTGGATAAGTCGATGTTAATGCTGTCCGGATGGAGGGTGCCCAATAAGGTGTTGTTACTCCAATTTGCAGATGGTCTCAGCCTGCCAGTGAAGGAGACTATAGACAAGGGAAGGGAATGGGATAGGGAATTGAAATGAGTGGCCACTGGGAGAGCCACGCTATTGGGGCAGACAGAGCTGAGGTGACAAAGTGATCTCCCAGTCTGCATCCATCTCTCCAATGCAGAAGTGACCTCAACGGGAGCACTGGATGCAGTAGATGATCCCTGCAGATTCCCTAGCATGGCCTCCAACCTCGTTGTTTCCCGTACCCACACTGCCCAGTTCTACCTCCTACCTAAGTTCCACAAACCAAGTTCTTTCTTGACAATAGACCCAACCAGTTCCCCTCTACCACCACCCTCCTCTGGCTGGCAGAACCTATCCTTGCCGTCAATAACTTCTTCTTGGACTTATCCCACTTTCTCCAGGTTAAAGGGGCAGTCGTGGGTACCGACATGGGCTCCAGTTATGCCTTCCTTTTTGTTGGCTACATGGAGCAATCCATGCTTCAAGCCTGCACAGGCAAGGCCCCTCATCTCTTACTCCGCAACTACTACTTTGGTGCTGTCTCATGTACCCATGATGAGCGCATTGACTTCATCCACTTTGCTGCCAACTTCCACGCTGACCTCAAATTCACTTGGTCCATCTGTAGCAACATTCTCCCTTTTCTCAATCTCGCTATCTCCATTTCGGGAGACAAACTCTCGTCAGACATCTTCCACAAATCTACTAACTCCCAAAGCTACCTCGACATCACCTCTTCACACCCTGTCCCCTGTGAGGATTCTCACAATTCCTCCATTTCCATCACATCTGCTTCCTGGATGAGGTCTTCCATGCAGAGGTGTCCCCCTTCTTCAAACAGCGTGGCTTCCCCTCTATCACCCAGGGGCGTAGCCAAGTTCTAACATTAGGGGGAGTGAGCACATAAAAAAGGCACCATGACCTCTGTTCCCTCAAAGCTGTGCACATGTGTGTGCTCACACGTTTTGCAACCAGCGCACAAAGGAAATTAATGTGCATTGTCACGAGCCCAGAGGACCCAAAAACATAGCAGCAATAGAAATTCACCAAGACAAATGGTTACTTAAACAAAAGTTGCTTTTAATTTTCTTTAAACATAATAACAACATCAAAATTTAACTTATTGCTATTAACTTAACTTAACCCCCTTCTAATTCTAAGTGCACATGTAGTGTATATGTTTAGGAAATATGTCCATTCATTCACTTCTCACTCCTCCCAGTTCAATCAGATAATTCTTATACTGTGCACAGAATTTAACATTTATGAAACTTCATCAAGCTCTGGTGCTTAAAGTTAAATGGTTACCACTCAGGAAGGTTCTTGTTGGTTTCAGAGAGAGATTTGTTGTTCATTGGATACATACAAACTGATTCCCTCTGATCAGCCACTTGGACCCATTGTGGGTGAACTACTCTTTCCAGACGATGCCGCTTTAGTTGCCCATTCAGAGCCAGCTCTTCAGCGCATGACGTCCTGTTTTGCAGAAACTGCCAAAATGTTTGGCCTGGAAGTCAGCCTGAAGAAAACTGAGGTCCTCCATCAGCCAGCTCTCCACCATGACCACTAGCCCCCCCAAAGAACTCAAAACGGTCAACCAGTTTACCTACCTTGGCTGCACCATTTCATCTGATGCAAGGATCGACAAAGAGATAGACAACAGATTCGCCAAGGCAAATAGCGCCTTTGGAAGACTACACAAAAGAGTCTGGAAAAACAACCACCTGAGGAAACACACAAAGATCAGCATGTACAGAACCGTTGTCATACCCACGCTCCTGTTCGGCTCCGAATCATGGGTCCTCTACCAGCATCACCTACGGCTCCTAGAACGCTTCCATCAGTGCTCTCTCTGCTCCATCCTCAACATTCATTGGAATTACTTCATCACCAACATCGAAGTACTCAAGCTGGCAGAGTCCGCAAGCATCGAATCCATGCTGCTGAAGACCCAACTGCGCTGGGTGGGTCACGTCTCCAGAATGGAGGACCATCGTCTTCCCAAGATCGTGTTTTATGGCGAGCTCTCCACTGGCCACCGAGACAGAGGTGCACCAAAGAAGAGGTACAAGGACTGCTTAAAGAAATCTCTTGGTGCCTGCCCCATTGACCACCACCAGTGGGCTGATATCGCCTCCAACCATGCATCTTGGTGCTTCACAGTTTGGCGGGCAGCAACCTCCTTTGAAGAAGACCGGAGAGCCCACCTCACTGACAAAAGACAAAGGAGGAAAAACCCAACACCCAACCCCAACCAACCAATTTTCCCTTGCAACCACTGCAACCTTGCCTGCCTGTCCCACATCGGACTTGTCAGTCACCAACGAGACTGCAGCAGATGTGGACATACCCCTCCATAAATCTTCATCCGCGAAGCCAAGCCAAAGAAAAGAAAGAAAGAACCTCTTATTCCAGGTCACCACAGAGTTCTTCTTGTTTCCCTTATTTCAGGAGAAACACTCTAACCAGCCATTTCCCCTTGTAAGGACTACATGGGTTGTTTCAACAGGCTGACCTCAGAACTCACAGCCCGTCTTCAAAATGAGGTTTCCAAAAGCCACTGCAGAAGTCTCCAATTGAAAATTCCTTTCAAAGCACTTCATTGTCTTTTGCAAAGCCATTGGTTCCTGCATGACTGACTTCAGCCAAGCTCTTGCATTTTAAATGAGATGTGAAGTGTTACTCTGTTTGCGGTGATCTGCACTAAACCCCCCACAATCTATCTCTTTTAAAGACATATTTATATATAACCATAACAATAAAACTCATAACAGCATACAAGAGGTTAGTGACCTAAAATAATGTAGTTCAAAATGTAGAATAAAATATTAACTAAATGCATTACTTTGTAGAATGGAATCATACTTGAATTACATTAAAACATGCCAATACAATTTTATTGGCCATGAGAGAGAGATAGGCTGTGCCAAAATTATCTTGAAACAATTTCAAGTTTACATTTGCACAAGCATTCAGTGTGCACATATTTTGTCACAGCAAAAAACTTTGCACAAGTGGTTTTATTTTATTGATGCTGCGTGACCTGCTGAGTTTCTCCAGAACTTTTGTGTACTGCACTATAGACCCCAGCAGATGTGTGTTTTCTTGTTTACTTGGAGTTAATGATAGCTCCTTTTCGAATGGGTTAGGTAGGTGTCTGAGGGGTGGGAGAAATTAAGAATGTGAACTAAGCCCGTGGACCAATCAGGAGAAAGTAAAGCATTTACTGGAAACTACCTCACATGATCAATCAAAGTTAATAGCATCACAATACAGTTCAGCCCATACAGCTTCAAAGTAATTATGGGCCACTGCAAATTTCAAGACCAAGAGGTCTCAGTCTTCTGTCAGGATTAGTCAATGAGCAACGGTTTTCTTGTACTAATGCAATGGAAGAAGATTTTAATAAATAATGTTTCTTTCCAGAGAGTGCCACTTTTAACAGCGAACATTACGCATGCTCGCTCCATTTCCCAAGTGCATTTTTTTTCTGCTGCTGACTTGCACAAATAAAATGCAAATGCTTGGACCGGTGCTTTCCCTGGGAATGCAGGCAAACTGGCTGCATGTATATAGCTGATGTCACCGGAGCAGAGAGCAACTCCACCATGAATGTGATGCACTGGTGGACCACCGGTGCAAGCACATCACAGGAGAATGAGCAGTGAGCACTCAGTTCAAAAAGGTGCAATTTTTGAAGAATGTGCTCAGGGGGAGTGGTCGCACCTGATGCACCCCCCCCTTAGCTATGCCACCATCAACTCGGTCCTCACCCACATATCCTCCACAACCCACACATCTGCGCTGACCCCTTCTCCCCCCTGCATGTGCAACAAGGACAGGATTCCCTTTGTCCTCACATACCACCCCACCAGCCTCCACATTCAACCTATCCTCCTCTGCATCTGGTGCTCCCATTGTGGTCTCCTCTACATCGGAGAGACTGGGCACAGACTGGGAGATCATTTCGTTGAGCACCTCGGTTCTGTCTGCTGCAATAGCGTGGATCTCCCAGTGGCCACCCATTTCAATTCCCCATCCCATTCCCTTGCTAACATTTCTGTCCACAGTCTTATGCACTACTAGACTGAAACCACCCATAAATTGGAGAAACAACATTTCTTCTTCTATGTGGGCCCCCTCCAACTGGATAGCATTAAAATCGATTTATCTGGTTTCCATTAAACCTCCCCCCAGCCCTATCTTCTTCCCCCTTTCTCCTTCCCCTATTCTCTCTCTCTCCCCTTTTCCCTCTGTCTCCTTTCACAGAGCCAAAATGAATTCTCACCTTTCCTCTTATCATGTCCAATTAACACCTTTTGTCTGTTGGTCTGGACTCCTCCCCCTCCCATCTTCCCATTTCTCTCCCCAGTCTTTAATTCACAGCTGTGTTTTTCACTCCTACCCTGAAGAAGGGTTCAGGCCCGAAACATCGGTGATATGTCTTTACCTCCCGTGGATGCCGTGAGACCAGCTGAGTTTCTCCAGCATTTCTGTGTTTTGACTAGAATCACAGTGACTGCACACTTTCGTGTTTCACCACATTGCATTCTTTCTAAAGCCGCCTCTTTCAAAGCTCTGGATCATTTTGTCTCAGATCAGTTTTCAAGGTCGCTGTCTTCTCTAGTATTACTTGTTTCTTCAGTTCCTCATTCTCGTGAGACTCCTGTACCTCCAAAGAACTCATTTACTGCATCCGGTGCACCATTTGTGGCCTTCTCTACATTGGAGAGACCAGTCACAGATTAGGAGTTTGCTTCGCCCAGCACCTCCTCTCCGTCCACAACAACGCTCAAGCTCACATATCTGTCCATGGCCTTTCACATGACCCCAGCCTGACCACCCGCAGATTGGAGGAACAACACGTCATTTTTCGTCTGGGCCATCTCCAACCCCAGGGCATGAACATTGAGTTCACTGCATTCCACTAATTAGTTTGCCTTTCTTCCCCCCCACCCCCACACTTTAACCATTCATTCCAGTTCCTACTTCCTTTCTCTCTCCACCCCCTTCCTGCAGTCCTTCTCCCTCCCACCGCCCCCTCCCCTCACCACCTATCATCTCCCACCCTCACCACCTTCTCCCCCCCCCACCCCATTCGGACATCTCTCATGTTCCCCCACACTTTGATGACAGGCTCCAGCTCGAAAAATAGGTTCTGTATCTTCACCTTTGCACTGTTTGACCTGCTGAGTTTCTCCAGCATTTGTGTGTTTTCTCGTGAGACTCTTGATTCTTTAATATAATCTGGTAAGTGGTGTACGACTTACATGAAAACAAAAACAAAGTCATTATTTAGTTCCTCTGCCACTTCCTCGTTCCATATTGTAAATTCTCCTGTCTCTGATCGTCAGAGGCCCACATTGGCTCTTTTTATGAACCTATCAAAGCCCCTGCAGTCCATATTTATGTTCTTCACCAGTCCACTCTCTTATTATATCTTGCATTTCTTCATCAATTTATTGGTCTTTCATTGCTGAGTTCTAAGCATCAGGCATACATCCGCTTCAGGTAATTATGCTCTTTCTTAGATTTCTTAGATTTAATATGGTATTTAATATCGTATTCATATTTCCACCAAATTTAAATCTTTCATTGCGCAGCTATTCTTTTGGCCATTTTAGTTTTTTTTCACAGTTTTTGGAGATTTATCCAATAATGGATCCAGACAACAATTAAAATCCCCTCCTATCAAAATGTTCTCATTAATTCAGATTCAAAAATGTATCTGTAACAAATTCTTCATCATCTTCATTTGGTGCATACACATTCATCAAGTCCAAGCTTCTGAAAAAAATTTTAGAATTAACCTTCAACACTCTACCTGCATTGGCAGAGAACAATTCCAGAATAAAACATAATAATATTACTAAATTGATTACAATAATTCATTCATCAAGACAGCAACTCAACCAACCAATAATAGAGGTGCTAAACGCCGAAAAAGCTTTCAACCGTGTTGAGTGGAATTTTTTATTTAAAATAGTAGAAAGTTTTAAATTTGGACCACTCTACTCTTTGGGTGAAGCCATTATATATCAAGCCTTCTGCATGTGTGGTGACAAATGGACAGGTATCACCTGCATTTAATTTGTCTTGATCAACTAGACAGGGTTGTCCATTATCACCAGCCTTATTTGCATTAGTTATAGAACCATTGGCTCAAGCTATTAGACAGGATGTTAATATTAAGGGAATTAAAGTAGGTGAGCAAGAATATAAAATGAATCTGTTCACAGATGATGTGTTGATATATTTATCACATCCGAGAAATTCTTTAGGGTCTCTACAAAATTTGTTGAATCAATACGGAGAAATTTCTGGTTATTAGGTTACTTAAGATAAAAGTGAGGTATTACTGATATCAGATGAAGATTATTCAGATTGTAAACAGCTTATGAAGTTTAGATGGTCTTATAAAATAAAATATTTAGGTGTAATAGTAGATAGAAAATATCAAAATTTGTATAGATTAAATTATGTACCATTATTAAATAAGATTAAATCTGATTTGAATAGATGGAAAGACTTGCCTTTAACTTTGATCAGAAGAGTAAATTGTATCAAAATGAATATATTTCCTCGTATTCACTATCTTTTTCAGTCTATTCCGTGTTCTATAGCAAGGAATTTTTTAAGGAATTAAATGGGGTGATTCAGTTGTTTTTATGGAAGAGTAAACTGTCAAGAGTTTCCCTGCAGAAGTTGACATGGAGGTATGAGTTAGGTGGACAAACACTTTAAAACAGATCTTATTTGAAATACTGGAGCTCTGCCAATGCTAGACGTATCGGGGCCTCAGAGCTTTTGCAAGAGATTTGTAGAGTGCTCAAGGGACTTCACTAATGGATTTTGGTTTGAAAAAGGCAACAGGTGAAAGAGCATGTCAGACCCACTGCTGTCTGGAAAAGAGCTTGCTGTTTAAGAGGGTCATCTGTTTGTTCAAGCAGAGAGAGTCAAACAGGCTTTCTCTCAGAGAGAGAGAGAGAGATACAGAGATCACTTGACAGTCTTACAGACAGCAGAAATAGCTGGGACTGGAACAGGACAAGCTGGCAAGCTTCTTTGGAAGACAGCCTGGTCAAAGCCATTGTGTTTCATGCATGAGGAGAGAACTGGCGGTCCAATGTTTCACTTGGAATAAGGGAAACAAAAAGGAAATCTGTGGTGACCTGAAAGAAAGCGGTTATCATCTGGAGAACCCTAACAGGGCAAGTTTCGTCAGCAAGACACTGAGGTGACTGATGGAAGTACATCTGTTGTGGATGTCCTGGAACAACAAATATCTCTCTGAAAACCAACAAGAACCTTCCTGACAGTAACCATTTACCTTTCAAGCACCAAAGCCTGGTGAACTTTTGTAATGGAGGATTTAGACCAGCTTATGCAAGAAGGGATGCAGTTGCATCAGAAAACATAACCTAAATTCCACCAAGGGGCCCAGGATGCAGCTGAATCAGAAGACATAATCTAATGTACACTATGAAGCCCAGGGATGCATATGAATTAGTAGACACATTTAAATTCCACCATAAGGCCCAGAGATGCAGTTTTCTTTTGTTGGTCGCAGACTGTCAGGAGACCTTGAAGATAATTAAATCATTTATTCAAGGAGATAAGCTATGAGTAAACAACTTTTGGGTAATATAAGCCATGGTCCCACTGCTGAAGTTTGAGACTCTCCGAGAGGTGGCAACGTCTCTCAGCAAGAAGAAGAACTTCTAGATTCCAACCAATGTCCCCTACTACAAGTGTGCAGTTGTTGCCTCGCTTTGGCAGTTGGGACCAGTCCAGGCGTTGATAAGTATAATTGGGAAGGGCTTGCATATTGTAGTTTGAATTCAGCTTTACATTTAGTAATAAAGACTTGTATAAACTGAAGTGCTCTCGCTGTGTATGTTTGTTTTCTTTCGGTAGCTCAAACACTGTGACCAATCTAAAACGAACAAAGTGAGGTACAAGTTTACCCAGGACAATTGGCGTTGCGAGCAGGATTGATCTCGAGATGTTTCGCCGAAAGAAAGAGATGAGCAGTTCGTGATTCCGGGATGGACTTCCAAAGATGATGGGTTTGGCATGTTGGCTAATACCCTGTTTTTGTCAGGACCAGCCATTAGTTGGGATGAGAAGTTAGATCCATCAAGTGTGCCTCTGGGAGAGTGGGTTACCACTCTCCTTTGAGAAAGTAAATTTCCTGTTAAAAAGGGGATGCTGACGGATGGTTTTTGGCTGCTGGCCACAGCCTTACGCCACTCCGTTCAGCGTGAAGCAGTATCAGTTCAGCGAGAAGTAGAACCTCAGCATTAGAGAGAGAAACTTGAGGAGGGGGCTAGAAGCGCTGCGACAACGCTGTTCCATAATGAGCAAGATTGTTCGCACTAGTCAGGACCAAGCCAAAGAATGGGAGGATAAGCATGTCCAAACGATCTGCCGTAATATTAAACTCCGGCAGCAGCTCTGTGCAGATAAGGAAAGGCATGGAGTAGAACCCGATCCATATCGTATTCGTGCCATGATAAGGAATGGCGACGATCCTGATGTAATTGATGGATGGGATGGGAATATCTGGAATGATGACAATGGTAATAATGCAGATACTCTTCAGCATGTGCCTAACATAAGTACCCTCTCCACCCGCTGTTCACGCCCGCCCTGTAAGGCAGCAGATTTTCCAAACAGACAGAGAGGGAGAGGGGTGGAATGTAACTGACGAGATTGATGAGGTAGATGAACCCCTGATCTCACTAGAGGATCCAGGGGAAGGTACCAAACCCCTACTTATGCTCAATGGCCCACCACCTCTACGGATGGCCTAGCTCTCGTCTCGCCCACTGGGCAAAGGACCCTGTGGGCCAAAGTGGGAGCAGAGGTCAAGAGCAGTCAATGATATGTGACTTCTCTGTAAAAGAGCTGGCTGCCATTGGAGATCGATTTAGGCAAAAGGCAGGAGAAACTCTGGCGGCCTGGCTCCTGCGTGTCTGGGAACAAGGAGGGGGTAATGTATATTTAACCCCTGAGGAATTGTTGGGATTAGGAACATTGACTACTGATATCCGGGTCACTGCTGAGCTGCGGGGTCACTCTAGAGGATGCCCTGCTATGAGTATACCCATCACCAGTAAATTGGGACTTACATTTGCAGAATATCCTCCACAGAGGAGGATATAGCAGTAATTCGTTAGCAGGCCCTGGCCTCTGCCTTGTATGCAGGGTGTTTGAGGCTGTGGGTACATGGGGGGAGCCCTGATGAAGAGATATTCACAGCTGGAATGCAAAACCGACCGATTGGTTCGTTCTGCCCAACCCACTGTACGGGGACTGGTTCTGTCCGTAACTAGTCCACTAATTGGGCACCCTGTGTCTGAGGCGAAGCACGCCTTATCTGGGCTTAGAGAATTAGAGTTGGGAAGTAAAATCCACTCACGTTCAGCCCAGGTTAAATCAGACAAGCAGGATGAAAAGAGAGGGACTGCTGCTAATAACGGACCGACAAGAAAGGACCTTTTTCTAACCTTGTTAAAGTTAGGCGTACCTAAAAATGATATTGATGGGAAACCTACTGCGGTCCTTTATGCCCTCTATAAGAGGAAGGCAGGGGAACATCATCCCCAGCTGTTGAGTCCTCCTGGCCCAGCTGTGCCTTCTGCTCCCACTGCTGCTCCTATCGAGTCAGCTTCTCTCGCTCCAGTTACCCGTGATGAGATACAACAATTGGTTAAAAAGGCATGAGGGTGTGGGCAGGGCCCCCGTGTCTACTCCATTGAGATACGGCGGATACACGGGGACCCACGGCCCTACATACCGTTAACAATCCATTGGGGTGGGGTTAATGATCGCCAATATTTGGCCTTGGTCGACACCGGTGCAAAGCACTCGGTGATTCGTTGTAACCCCGACCTCTGGACTGGACCGACATTTAGAATAGAGGGGATGGCAGGAGTGATCACCCTGGCGAAGGAATAAAAGTCCGCGCCACAGTGGGTGATGGCCCTTCCCCTATATGGTTACGTGCCCTGGTGGCTGCCACTGATGAGTGTATCCTGGGTATTAATATGTTGGCCGGTATGACCTTTAATACTAGCCAAGGGGGATTTGCATTTGGAATTCGGACTATTACTAAAAGACTAGTGGTGGGTCGGGCTAAGTGGGATCCTGTGATGGTGCCTCCCCCCCCCCCCCCAAAACCAGTATGCATTCCACAATATTGCCTCCCTGGAGGGCAGGAAGAGATTACTGCCACCATCGATACTTTGCAAGAAGAAGGGGTAGTGAGGCCCGCAACGTCGCCCTTTAATAGCCCTGTTTGGCCAGTCCAGAAGCCGGTTGGCTCCTGGAGAATGACAGTTGACTATCGTTTTTTAAACAAACATGCCCCACCACTTGCTTCGGCAGTTCCGGACATTGTTACCCTTATTGAAAACATTGCTACTGGGAAATCAGGAACATGGTATGCTGTCATTGATCGCGCTAATGCCTTCTTCAGTATTCTTATAAATGAGGTCACACAGGATCAGTTTGCTTTTACCTGGAAGGGGCATCAGTGTACCTTCACCTGCCTCCCTCAGGGCTATGTACACTCTCCCACTATTTGCCACAGCCTAATTGTCCGTGATTTGGAGACGGTGCCAGTATCGCCTTCCCTCTCGATTCACCATTATATCGATGATGTGATGATCCAAGGGGCCACGGAAGAGATGGTACAGGAAGGTATGGAGAGTGTCCAAAATACCCTACTGCAAAGAGGGTGGGCCATTAACCCTGCCAAGGTACAGGGCCCGTCGCAGACGGTTATCTTCCTTGGAATTCAGTGGCATGCTGAATTCAAAGGTTTGGAGGGTGGCGCATGTGGTTCCGCTGTTTAAGAAAGGGTCTAAATGTAAACCTGGGAATTATAGGCCCGTGAGTCTGACGTCTGTGGTGGGCAAGTTGATGGAAAGTGTTCTGAGGGATGGTATTTACAAATATTTGGAGGTACAGTGATTGCTAGGGAGTAATCAGCATGGTTTTGTCAGTGGTAGATCATGCTTGACAAACCTGATTGAGTTTTTCGAGGGGGTTACAAAAAAGGTTGATGAAGGGAAAGCTGTGGATGTTGTCTATTTAGACTTTAGTAAAGCTTTTGACAAATTCCCCACAGGAGGTTAGGAAAAAAGGTGGAGGCATTAGGTATAAATGAGGAGGTACTGAAATGGATTCAGCAATGGTTGGATGGGAGGTGTGAGAAAATTGTTTGTCCAATTGGAGGCCGGTGACTAGTGGAGTTCCTCAGGGATCGGTCCTGGGTCCACTATTGTTTGTTATATACATTAATGATCTGGAAGTAGGGGTGGAGAATTGGATAAGCAAGTTTGCGGATGATACAAAGATTGGTGGTGTTGTGGACAGTGAGGAAGATTACCGTAGATTAACAGGTGATTTAGGAAGGCTGGAGGTGTGGGCTGAGAAATGGCTGATGGAATTTAATACAGATAAGTGTGAGGTGTTACATTTTGGAAAGGCAAATCTAAATAGGTCATATGCATTAAATGGTAGGCTATTGAGATGTGCAGAGCAACAAAGGGATTTAGGAGTTGTGATACTCAGGTAGATGGTGTGGTGAAGAAGGCATTTGGAAGTGCCCAAGAGACTTCACTAATGGATTGTTATTTTTAAAAGAAACAGATGAAAGAGATCGGAGGAGTAAGAACTTCAAATTTCTGGGTGTCAACATCTCCGAGGATCTGTCCTGGAGCCACTACGATGATGCAATCACGAAGAAGGCTCAGTACCGGCTATTCTTTGTGAGAAGTTTGAAGAGATTTGGTAAGTCACCAAAGACTCTCATAAACTTCTGACTGGTTGCATCACTGGTACGGAGCTGTCAACGCTCAGGACAGGAAAAGGCTACAAAGAGTTGTGAACTCAGTCAGTGCCATCGCAAGCACCAGTCTTCACTCCATCGAGGACATCTACAAGAGGCAGGGCCTCAAGAAAGCAACCTCTATCCTCAAGGACCCCCACCATCCAGGCCAGGCCCTCTTCACTCAGCTACCATCAGGGAAAAGGTACAGGAGCCTGAAGACGAACACCCAACGATACAGAAACAGCTTCTTTCCCTCTGCCATCAGATTTCTGATTGGACAATGACCCACAGACACAACCTCACTTTGTATTCTTGCACAAATTTATTGATTTTTAAATGTAATTTTATAGCAATATTTGCACTTTTAATGCTGCCACAAAACAACGAATTTCATGACATGTTCATGACAATAAATTCTGATTCAGATTCCATGAATTCACAAGTGACATTACCAAGATCACAAGCGGCCTTGCAGCTTAATTTTATTTCATTGTTCTCACAGAGGTTGTATCTTCTTCCTTTATCTCTCATGCATTTTTAAAAATACATGTGCAAATATGCTTTGATTACATTTTATTAGTTACATCACTCCACTTCAACTCATGTAAAATGTCTCAGACGACACACCCATGCAGCAGGGGGCTGCTCTCGCCAACTCCACTCCGTTGACGGCTGAACATGTTTCTCAGGAAAATATTCACCGCAGCTCTGTCTGAAAACCAGTCGGATTGAATCCTTGAGGGATCCTGATGTAGTGGAGCATATTCCTTGAACTTCCTGTTGGATAGGAGACAATTCAGTTAAGTAGATTTAAAATTGAATGCATCGTCTTCCGTTATCAGCTTCTGAGTGCAAATTCTACTCGTCCTCAGTTAATAGCAACATGTAGCTGCCAAAAGTAAGGTACATTCATAGATGATTTTGACCATAACTGGAAACTGCAAATTAGTAGTTGCAGTGTGAAGGGTCATGTGACCTCTCCAGCAGGAACATGGTCAGAAGCCCCACATCTGTCAATCAAGGTCAAAACCTTGATACTGAGTCTTTGGCTTGGCTTCGCGGACGAAGATTTATGGAGGGGGTAAAAAGTCCACGTCAGCTGCAGGCTCGTTTGTGGCTGACAAGTCCGATGCAGGACAGGCAGACACGATTGCAGCGGTTGCAAGGGAAAATTGGTTGGTTGGGGTTGGGTGTTGGGTTTTTCCTCCTTTGCCTTTTGTCAGTGAGGTGGGCTCTGCGGTCTTCTTCAAAGGAGGTTGCTGCCCGCCAAACTGTGAGGCGCCAAGATGCACGGTTTGAGGCGTTATCAGCCCACTGGCGGTGGTCAATGTGGCAGGCACCAAGAGATTTCTTTAGGCAGTCCTTGTACCTTTTCTTTGGTGCACCTCTGTCACGGTGGCCAGTGGAGAGCTCGCCATATAACACGATCTTGGGAAGGCGATGGTCCTCCATTCTGGAGACGTGACCCATCCAGCGCAGCTGGATCTTCAGCAGCGTGGACTCGATGCTGTCGACCTCTGCCATCTCGAGTACGTACTGAGTACTCACCTTGTAAATGGCCTTCACAAAATAGCCACACATGTCGCCTCTGGCTCCATTATTCACCTGCCCTATTTTGTGCATACCTGGACCCCACTGACCAGTAGGGGGTATACAGTCTGACACATGGAACAGCCGGGTCTCTTTTCCCCAAGGAATGATCCCGAGGTCCACTCCATGTCACAAGCCAGAAGTGATGCCGGCAATTTATAGCGGGCGTGGGAAATTTTGATTTTGGGAATGTCTCTTTGTACTGAATGCCATGGTATTCCTAGAAACAGGACATTCTGTCCAGGGCACTGCACCTTATCAATGTTAATGGATTAATGGCCCAGACCCATCCCTGAGAAAGGAGATTAACATATCTTGATCTATTTAATTGATCCCTCTCCAAAAGCTTGTTAATGTGTTGCAGCAGGATTGACACCTCTGGGAGAAATTGATTGGGTGTTAATTGCAGTAGATTAACTGTGGCAAATACTGGTCTTCATGTCTTCATGTCCCATTTAAATGTAAATTGATTTTGTCAGTTGGAATTTAGAATACAACCATAATGTGTGCATTATACAAAAATATTTTTACACAATTTATGATTTTCTGCATGTTATATGCATATGTGCGTTATATTGAGTGTGTGCATTATATGAGTGAAAATACGATATATATAGAAAGAGAGAGAGAGAGAGAGAGAAATCGGTTTCTGCAGCATGGCAAGCTGGCAGCTTGTTTAAAAATCCCATTTTGAAGACAGGTTGTGAGTTCTGCGGTCAGCCTGTTGAAACAACCCATATAGTCCATACAAGAGGAAATGGCTGGCAAGACTGTTTCACCTGAAATAAGGGAAACAAAAAGGAACCCTGTGGTTCTGCAGAAGAAGAGATTATCATTTGGAAAACCCACAATGGAGCAAGTTTCTTCAGCAAGACACTGAAGTGGCTGATCAGAGAGAATCAGTTTGTGTGTCCAACAAGCAACAAATCTCTCTCTGAAATCAACGAGAACCTCCCTGAGTGGTAACCATTTAACTTTAAATACCAGAGCTTGGTGAAGATTCATAAATGTTAAATTCTGTACACAGTATAAGAATTACCTGATACTGGTGAACTTGGAGGAGTGAGAAGTGAGATTGGACTGTGAATCAAATAACTTTTCTGAACTTACACACACATTATATACACATGCACTTAAATTAGAAGAGGATTAAGTTAAGTTAATAGTAATAAGTTAAAGTTTGATCCTGTAACTTTTGTTTAAGTAACCATTGGTCTTGGTGAATTTCTATTGCTGCTGGGTTTTGGGGGTCCTCTGGGCCCGTAACACAGCATTGAAAGTGATACAATGATTTCTAAATTGCATTGCTTCCATCTCTAATTTGTTATCCTCTTCATAGAACAAGCATAATCACAGATAACCGATTCTTCGGATTTCTTTCCATAACCCCCATCTTGACACGTCCTATGACTTTGCAAGTAAGATCTGCAATCTTCAAAGGACCATTGGGAATTCAGATTTCCCAGAATTCCCCAGTCATTTGCCGGGAGCTTGCCACTAATATGTTTGATTAACTCACCAAAACTGTATTAGGGCTGTCTTTAAAGGAGAGGCTCTATCATGCAGCTAAATCTTTGCAATGCCCACAGGTCATTGGATTTAACATGTTCAAGCAAAATGATTATCCTCCACAAGATTACCTCAACTGTGAAGAAGCAAAATGATGTTTCCTTTGTGAAGACATCTGATATGGAGAAGATGTTACATTTCAAGGTCCTTGACATGGTTCATCCCCAGCAGCAGCGTGACAGAGTACTCTCTGATTTACAGCCTGTTCCCGGAGTCACACATCCAGAGTCCGACATCCAGAACTGCTGGAAGACCATCAACTTGGTAAAAGGCGCCCTTCCCTCTGCCCCAAACCTGTTGGTCTTTCAGCACAAGATGTTGGTGAGGGAATACTGCCAACTGGCACATTCCAGGCTGCAGCAGTACGTGGTGAGGGACGCACTGAGGCGAAGGCGCTGTGGGGAAGGACCGCATTCTTGAGCAACCTGGGGTCCACAGCACATTAAAGTAAAAGCCGATAAAGTTTGAGCAGGATCTTGGGGGGTGGCAGGGAATAGCCGAGAAAAGGTTAAGATTAGCCGGTCTAGAGTCCTCCCATTGAGGGGCAATGAGGGGCTGAGACCGAGGGGAAGCAGAAGCCCTTCAAGCAACAGAGGGAGGGTAATGACAAAGCATCACAGTGGTGCCAATGGTGTGAATAGAAATGAATGTAACAATGCACGGTGTTGGAAATGTATGGATATGAAACTAAGACTTGGAACGGTTTGCCTTTTGTAGATAATTTATTGTGAATGAAGTCTATTTTTGAGAAGGAAAAAAAATGTTACATTTCAGTATCCCACTGGTGGAAACTTGTCTTGCTGCACTTGAACATAGTTAATGTCTTGGACAACAACGTCATGTTTAATCTACATATGAGCTTTTAGGTGGTACAATCTCTGGGTTCGAATAGGAATATCTCAATGCCAAATAATTTCTGAATTGGTTCCTCTCTGTCATTGTGCTGCATGTGAATACTCACCTGTAGATAATGACTGCAACTCCAGTGATGCTCGCCATGAGCAGCATCCCAACCAGTACTAACGCCTCATTTGGTAACCCATCTGCAGCTGAGAAAAGAGTTCCATTAATTACTCCAAATTACAGCAATTTCATGAATTGACGTGGAGAATAATGGTGACAATTTTTCAGCAGTTTCTAACGATGGGGAGAAATAATCTAACAGTGCATGCAGTTCTGGTCACCACCCGATTTTCACTGAAGTGAGTCCAGAAGGAGTTCACCTGGATGTTGCCTGAATGGCGTATTTTACTAATGGGGAGAGACTGGATTCCATGTAACGGCTTTCTTTGATTATGGGCGGCACAGTTAGTGTCATGGTCAACACGGTTAACGTAATAGGTGGCACAGTTAGTGCATGGGCGGCATGGTTAGCATTATGGGTATTGTGGTTGGCGTAGCAGTTAGCGCAACGCTGTTACAGCGCCAGCGATCGGGACCAGAGTTCGAATCCCGCGCTGTCTGTAAGGAGTTTGTACATCCTCACCATGTGGCAGGGGTTTTCCCTGAAGGGCTCTGGTTTCCTCCCACCGTTCAAAACGTACCGGGTGGGGGATAAGTCAGTTGGGTGTAATTGGGCAGCATGGGCTTGTGGTATTACTGTGCTTTATGTTAAATTTTAAATTTGAATTAAAATTTAGGTTTTGAGCCTGCTATTTCGTATCTCACCACAATCACAATAAGTTTTTAACTCGCCTTATGCCAATAAAACTACTCAAATTGTCTACTGAAATCAAATTACTTAGTAGAACTGCATAATAATGGAACCTGAAATAAAACCATATGTAAATAAATATTTCATGCATTACAAAATCTTACCCTTGTACTCTTTCTGGGTGTTCCTATTGTAAATTTCTGTTTGTGCATTTATAATGGATACTGTAGGTCTGAATATGCATGTTAAGCTATCATTGTATGCTTTGTCTCGTTGAAGCATAAGAGTCCCACCACTAACAGCAAGATGTAATAACTGTGACAAGTTGACAAGATAGTTTTGATTAAAAATGTAGAAATAAATTGAAAGAACATGGCAGGGAACTGAATTCTATCTGGACATGTGGTCCAGTGGTTCTCAACCTTTTTCCCCCACTCATACACTATCTTAAGCAATCCCTTGCAAACCACAGAGCACCTCTGGAATAGGATGTTCTGTGGTTCATAAGGGATTACTTAAGGTGGTATGTGAGTGGGGAAAAAAGTTTTTTTTTAAATTTAGGCATATGGCACTGTAACAGGCCACCTTGGCTCTATGAGTCTGTGCCTCCCAATTTACACCCCATTAACCTACACCCTGGTTTGTTTTTGAAGGGTGGGACAAAACTGGAGCCCCCAGGGAAATCCCACACAGACACGGGGAGAATGTACAAACTTCTTACAGAGCGCGGGATTCAAACCCAGGTCCAGTCCTGATCGCTGGTGCTGTAAAGGCGTGGTGCTAACCGCTCTGCCGATCGTGCCGCCTGGTTGCGAACCATTGGTCTAGACTTTGTGCGCAGCATCACTGATCAACTAATGATGATCAGCAAGGTTGGCGTAGCAGTTAGCGCAACACTGTTACAGCACCAGCAATTGGGACCAGGATTCAAATCTGGTGCTGTGGCGTTCTCCCCGTGTCTGTGTGAGTTTTCCCCAAGGTCTCTGGTTCCTCCCATCCTTCAAAACATTCCGGGAGTTGTAGGTCAGTTGGTAATAACTGGGCAGCACGGGCTCGTGTATGTCTAAATTTAATTTTTTTTTAATTTTAATTTAAAGATGAGATTAAGAAATATTGTTGGTAAAATTTCAATCAGTCCTTATTCAACTGTTAAATTTAAATTTAAAAAAAAATTATTTTCAACATGATAGATGCCAATTCCGGCCATATGAACACATGCCGCCCAATTACACCCAAATTCATCTTCAACCTTGTAAGTTTTGAAAAGGGGGAGGAAACCGGAACACCTGGAGGAAACCCACATGAGTCACGGGGAGAACGTACAAACTCCTTACAGAGTCGGGTTCAAATCTGGGTCGCTGGCCCTTGTAGTAGCGTCACGCTAGTCAGTACACCAAGTGTTTTGGCCATCCACGCACTGGAATATATAAAGAAACTCTCCTGATTTTATTCATTCCGTTCACAGTAGATGGCAGCATCTATTAGCATAACCAAGGGTTGCATTATATCAGGGGTCTCAAGCTCGCGGCCCGCGGGCCAACTGCGGCCCTCGGGACGATAGTTTGTGGCCCCGCCTCAATATGAAAGTTTAATGTTAGTGCGGCCCGCGAGTTTGATAGGATTGACACTTTTCAGTGTTTTGTGCGGAGCTGAACGAACCTACCAATCACGGTGGGGTATATTGCTCTCGGGGGCGGGACATCGGCTTGGCTTCTTGCGAATATAAGCATATTTGTGTGCATTTTCTATTTGTGATTATATGCACGCGGCACACGCGCAATTTCCGCGGCCGCTCCCGCTTCACGCGCTTCGGCGCGTGAACTTCAATAAGTCCAAGTCCAGGTCAGAACTTACTGACGAGCATCATCAAGCCCTACTGAAGGTCTCAACTGCCTCCTCCCTTAAGCCAAATGTGGCTCGGCTATGCGAGAGGAAGCGCTGCCAGATCTCTAGCAGTAAGAAGTAGGCAGAAGAAGACATGTTCATAACAGTTTATGTTCAATGTTCCATTCATGTTCAGAAAGTTCAAGGTTAAAGAACTGTTAATACAGACATATGAATCTGAATAATAATAATTACATTTCATCATTCAGCAACTAGATGTGGTTTCTTCAGTCTTCTATATCTGCTGTATTATTATTATTTTCATTTTTTTATTTATTTATTACTGATTGATTTTATTTTTTTTCTTATGAATTGTTAATTTATTTATTTTTTCATCTTATTTTGTGTTAAAAAATAAAAATAAAGACATTTGATAACATTGGAATGTTTTTGTAAGAGCTTTTCTTGTGGAAAACCTGATGCGGCCCAGCCTCACCCAGACTCTACCTCCAGCGGCCCCCGGGTAAATTGAGTTTGAGACCCCTGCATTATATTTAGTTGTATTCCATCTGGGCACCTTCCAACCAGATGGCATTAATCGACTTCTCCAGTTTCAGTTAACCACCCCCACCCATCCATCTTTCCTTTCCTCTAGCTCTCTCTCTCTCTCTCTCTTCCCATTTTCCTCTGTCTCCTTTCACAGAGTCAAAAATAAGCCCTCCCTCCTCCAATGAATACTCTCCTTTTCCTTCTCCTTAGCACCTTTTGCTTGTTGGTCTGTGCTCCTTCCCCTGTTCATCTGTCCCTTCTCCCGCTGTTCATACTTCCCCTCTCCCCAGCCATTTAATACAGTCGCCTGCCTGGTTTTAACTTATACCTTGAGGAAGGACTCAGGCCTGAATATATCTTTCCCTCCTATGGACGCTCCGAGACTGGCTGAGTTCTTCTAGCATTAACTGTGTGTGTAGTAAACTACATTATATTCACTCATTTTGTTGGACAGACTTACTTGGGTTTACATTAACACGAGCACTTGCAACAGCCAAGCTGACTGCATTGGTCATAGAAACGTTTACACAGTAAGTTCCAGAGGAATTGAAGAATTGGCGAAGGATAAGGTGACATTCATCAGCTGGTAGCACCTCACTGCAGTCAGTTTGCTGAGGATTTATACAGTCTGCGTCCAACACAACAGTACAAATCTCACTTGGGAAGCTGAAAAATAAATTACAAGACTGAAAATTGCTTATTCCCATTGTGCGGCATCATAATACAATTGAAGAACCTGAACAGATTTTAAAGGCACCTTCTGGAATACCTCGTGGGTTAATGAGAATTCTTGACCTGAGAGAAGTAAAGATGATTTGAGTTTTTAAAAAATAAGATATTCTCATCAAAGTACGTGTGACCTCGGTCAGACCACAGGTGTTGAAGTGTTGCATTCTATCAACATGCCCAAATGGAAAAAAATTGAAATTCTGCAATACACCAGGAACTGGATCACTGGCATTTCAACCTGAATCAATAGGATTGTAGTTACAACTAATTACACTGGACAAGGAAGATTTTTCTTCCTGAACACGACTGGGCGTATTTTATGGATTTTGGACTGCTGATCCCCTTAAATAATTTCTGATCACTTACCATGTTTTAGATATAACCTATTTTTGTGATTTCCTGTCATATTTTAAGTCCACTTCAAGCCGACAAAACCATGAAGTGCAACATGTCGTTGAAAATTCATTTCCTGCATTCGCACGTGGACTCCTTCCCGGCTGATCTTGGTGCCGTCAGTGATGAACACAGTGAAAGGTTTCACCAGGACATGGCGACCATGCAAAAGCAGTATCAGGGCAACTGGAACCCATCAATGCCAGCCGACTATTGTTGGACACTGACACGAGAGGCATCAGTTGCTGAGTACAAACGAAAATTGGCGACAAAACATTTTTAGGTCAGTTGAACTAATGCAATGTGTCAACATCATTACGTGATTAAACAGGCTCAATTCAATAAAAATTAATTTAATGTTTCTCCAACTTACTACGTGATTGTGGTGATACAACCAGCCTACTGCAGGGGGCGATCTCTGTACCTGCAGGTAGACCACCTCAGGGGCTGACTCCACCTGTCTCCACCATTGCATGAACTGGTGTTCAGAATTTTACTGGAATAAAGCCTGTTGTACAGTCTTTTCAGAGTTTGTGCTTGCTTGGTGCTAATTCAGTGCACCATAATTTATTCCAGTAAAATTTTAAAGAGAAGTTTCTGACGATCGAGAGCCGGGAGATCAACCCCCAACACCCGGATGTCCAGGCACGCTTCAAGATCTGGAAGCACGCAATTGAGGCGATCATCCTAACACAGGCGGAGGTGATCAACACAAACCAGAAACGACTCATGATGCTCCACACCAAGCTGAGCCCACGAGCTTTCCAGGCCATCAAGGACTGCACGGACTACGAACCTGTGATGGCCGTCCTGGAGAGCATGTATAAGCCCCCGACAAACGTGGTCAATGCCCGGTACCTGCTCAGCATATGCCTATCTGGGGGCCCTGCATGAGCTAGCCTGCCCATGCCTGGCTGAGACGGGGGTGACCGAAGGGGAACTGGAGCAATTAATCCGGGATGGCTGCACTCAAGGAGTGCCGACAGAAGCTGCTCACTTGCCTCACTTGCCAGGACAATGGAGAGAGTCCGCTCCCTGGAGGCTGACTCCCCCAAACTCTGGTCTGGCAGATGCAGATGACCGCCATCGCCAAAGGCCCTACGTGGAGGAGACAATCGCTGCCATCGACGCAGCTCATCCCTGTAAGTACTGTGGGTCCCGGTGTGGGTCAAACAAGCAATCCCTCAAAGGCTGCCCAGCAAGCAACTCGTACTGCTCCCAATTTGGGATAAAGGCCACTTCACGAAGGTGTGCCTTTCCAGGCCTCTCAGAAGTGCTGTGGCCCTCCACGACCAACTGGGAGCCCTCCCGAACACTGCCATGTGCGATGACCGGGCGACACCATTACTCGCCCCGCCACTTCTGCCCTCACTGCTGACGTCACTTCCGGCCCACCCGCACTACTGCAGTATGCTCACCCCAGGCGCCGCCATCCTCCTCCAGATGACTTCCGCCCGCACCAAAGACGCCACTTCTGCTCAATCAGATGACGTCGCTGCCAGTCGGGTTGCCTGATCGCACCAACGCCATGTGCATCCACCAGGCACTGCCATCTTTGACCAACTGAATATCGACGGGATGTCGTGGTCAACATGGGCACATACCAGATCGCCCATCCGATGCACCCCATGCCCTGGAAGGAAGCCACAGGCCGCTATTCACTTCATCCTTTGGGGAGCAGTGACTCAGACCCCAAGATGGTCCTCGCGTCCACCACCTTAAAAAGGGATATTCCCCAAGGACCCAGGCGCTCAATAATGGACATTGATGTCAACGGGAAGGTAACAAAATGCCTGTTCGATAGCGGTAGTACTGAGAGCTTCGTGCACCCGAATGTGGCCTGGACACTAAAGCTCAAAATCTATCCCATGTACTTTTCCATTGCTTTTGCTGTCCAGGATCATTCCATCACAGACATCAGCTGCTGCTCAGTGGAATTGACAGTGGGTGGAGGGGGAGAAACAAACCAAGGGGTCAGGCTCCTGGTCATACCCCAGCTCTGTGCCTCAGTCCTCTTAGGGCTGGACTTCAAGTGCCACCTCCAAAGCCTTACCTTCGCCTTCGGCGTGCCCCTCCCCCGCTCACATTCTACAGCACGCAGCCCAACGATCGCCCCCAATCCACCTGCGGCCTCTGCACACTACAGGTAACCCCTCCCACCCTCTTCAACTACCTCACGTCAGATTGCAAGCCCATAGCTGCCAAGAGTAGGGGCTATTGCACGGCTAACAGGGCTTTCATTAAGTCAGAAGTGAGGCGGCTTCTGGCAGAAGGTATCATAGAGCCCAGCACCAGTCCCTAGAGAGCCTAAGTCCTAGTGGTAAAAGGGGGTAGTAAACCGAGGATGGTCATCGATTATAGCCAGACCATAAACTGGTACACCCAGCTGATGCCTACCCCTACCCCAAATAGCTGACATGGTCAATGAGATAACCTGCTAGAAGGTCTTCTTGACAATTGATCTCAAGTCGGCCTACCACCAGCTCCCTATCCATGCTCGGGATAAACCATATACTGCCTTAGAGGCAGATGGGCACCTCTACTAGTTCCGCCGGGTCCCATTTGGGGTCACTAATGGGGTCTCTGTTTTCCAGTGGGAGATGGACCGCATGGTAGACCAGCACAACCTAAGAGCAACCTTCCCATACTTGGACAATGTCACCAAGCTCTGATATTTAAAGTTAAATGGTTACCACTCAGGGAGGTTCTCGTTGGTTTCAGAGAGAGATTTGTTGCTTGTTGGACACAGACAAACTGTGGCCACGACCAGCAGGACCACAATGACTACATGAAGAGATTTCTCTGGTCAGCCGAGAAACTGAACCTCACTTACAACAAAGAGAAGTGTGTGTTCAGCACCACCCACCTCGCCATCCTAGGGTACATTGTGGAACATATGGTGTCATTGGTCCCGACCCCAGAACACATACGTCCCCTAATGAAACTGCCCCTTCCCCACAGAATCAAGGCCCTCCACAGGTGCTTTGGGCTTTTCTCCTATTACTCCCAATGGGTCCTCCGTTTTTCGGACAGGGTCCACCCATTGGCTCAAGCCACCATCTTTCCTCTCCCCCAACCCCACCCCCGAGGCACAAGCAGCTTTCGCTCACATCAGGCAAGGCATCGCCGATGCCACGATGTGGGCCGTGGACAAGGACACCCCATTCCAGGTGGAGTGCGATGCCTCTGATATTGCTCTCGCGGCCACCCTCAACCAAGGGGGCCAACCCGTGGCCTTCTTCTCCAGGACACTCCGCGGTTCCAAGCTCAGATACTCCGCCATTGAAAAGGAGGCCCAGGCAATTGTGGAAGCAGTCTGCCACTGGCGCCACTACTTGGCAGGCAGGAGGTTCACCTTCCTCACTGACCAGCACTCAGTGGGATTCATGTTCAGCAACACCCATAAGGGCAAGATCAAAAACGATAAGATCTTGCACTGGAGAGTTGAGCTGGCCACGTTCAGCTATAACATTCAGTGCAGACCAGGGATGTTCAATGACTCCCCCAATGCCCTGTCCTGGACCTGCACAATGGTGCAGTCCGACCAACTGCAGGCACTGCACAACATCCTTTGTCACCCAGGCATCACGCATCAAGTCCCGGAACCTCCCCTTCACCATACAAGAGGTCAGGACCATGACCAAGTTATGCAGGGTCTGTGCAAAGTGCAAACCATGCTTCTTCCTTCTGCCACAGGCCCACGTTATCAAGGCCACTCGGCCCTTCAAATGGCTTAGCGTCGACTTCAAGGATCCCCTTCCTTCCATGAACAAGAACGTCTACTTCCTCGAGGTCGTAGACGAATACTCCCATTTTCCCTTCACCATCCCTTCTCCTGACACCTCCATAGCCACTGTTATCAGGGCTCTGATGCAGATCTTCACCAGTTTGGATACCCGGCATTCATCCACAGTGATCAGGGGTTCGGCTTCATGAGTGAGGAGCTGCACCAGTACCTGGTAGCGCAAGGCATTGCGACTAGTCGTACAACTAGTTACAACCCAAGGGGCAACGGGCAGGTGTAGCGTGAAAACGGGGTGATCTGGAACGCAATCCTCCTGGCCCTGGGGTCCAAAGGCTGGTCCGTCAATGACTGGCAAGAGGCTCTCCCTAAGGCACTCCATGCCATTAGGTCACTCTTGTGTACAGCTACCAATCAGACCCCTCACGAGCGCCTTTTCTCATTCCCCAGGAAATCAGTGACTGGAGTCTCACTCCCAGCTTGGCTCACATCTCCGGGATTAGTGCTCCTCCGCAAACACATGCGGGCCCACAAGTCCGACCCGCCAACCAGAATTACGCTAACATCAGGTACCCCAGTGGCCATGAGGACACCATCTCGACCAGGGATCTGGCAACAGCAGGGGCCCCACCCCTCCCCCCCCCCAGCATCATGACTACCTGACCCAACCTCCCCACCATGGGTACCCTTGGCTCACCCAGGTTCCAGGGCCCTCCAGAGAGCCCCACTCCTAGCAGACCAGACCCACCCGGCCATCCCTCTACGGACAGATGTACAGATAGACACCTCGCTGCCCATGCCTACACCCACCACGGCTATGCTGGACCCAGCCAACCCTCAGGCAACAACCACACCCTCACTGACCTTTGACCAGAAGCCAACCCTGCGACAGTCCCAGAGACTCTGACAGCCACCGAACTGCCTAAATTTGTAAATACCACCCAGCACTGTTCCACACACCCCTGTCCCTCACAGGACAATTTTAAGAAGGGGTTGAATGTGCTAATATGACCACCAGCCTACTGCAGGGAGCGATCTCTGTACCTTCAGGAAGACCACGTAAGGGGCTGACTCCACCTGGCCGGCTGTCAATCAGCCGACCTGAATATAGACCTGAGCCGGCCCCTCCCGAGCCAGTCACACAGGGAGCTACCAAGGCTTGAACTGGTGTTCAGACTTTTACTGGAATAAAGCCTGTTGTACAGTCTTTTGAGTTTTGTGCTTGCTGGCTGCTACCTCAGTGCACCACAGTGATAATAACACAAAACTGAAATTATCTTTGTGTTCAGCTCTTTTTTCCAGGAAGCAATCCTTTTGAAAAAAATTGTTGTCCAGTGTTATCTTGCCACCATGTAACTTAACTACTTGAATTGAATGAATACCTATTGCTAATGTATAACACTAGTGAATGTCCTTTAACTGCTCACACTAACCATCCGAAACGCTCATATTCATGAAACAATATTTATTTATCTAGATGAATACTTGTCCTGCTTATGTATTGTCTATGTGTGAGTTATGTCTGGTTGTGTATCTGCGTTTTTGCACCAAGGACTAGAGAATGCTCTTTCATCGGGTTGTACTTGTACAATCAGATGACAATAAACTCTGTCATCCAGCCTGTTGCAAGGCTGGTGTCAAACATTTTCTCATAATAATTTATATTGCTTGCTCAGACAAAGTGAAGCTGCATCTCAAAACCATTAAATAAGGAACTTAATAAAAATGTAGATGTGCCATACCTTCCCTGACAGCTCACTGTGAAATCTACAGCATTTTGCTGTGTCTCTGACACAGAGCCTGGCAGCACATTGGATATTTGCACAATTTCCACACTTTCAATGCTCTCTGAAAGAGACGGATAAAACATGCAGCATCAACCTTTCAATAAAATCCCTCAAATCCACTTTCTGGTTGCAACAAAGCCAAGATTTCAATGTATCTTGGTTACAGTAATAGCTCTGAGTGATGCCACGGCTGCACCACAAAATCACCAGCAGGCAATAGGGAAATGGCTCACACTTTTGTATGGGCATCCTATTAGGTGCACAACTCTAATCTGCAGAATATAAGAACCAATGTGATGAAGCCAATCTCATTGCACACCTAACTACAGGAAAGATTCATTAAGAATGAAAGCGTGCAGAGAAGCTAGACTTCAGGAACTGAGTTACAGGGAAAGGTTAAACAGGTTAGGACTTCATTCCCAGAGTGTAGATGGAGGTATTTCAAATTATGAGGGGGATAGACAGAGTAAACATAGGTCGGCTTTATCCACTGAGGGTAGGTGAGATACAAACCAGAGGACATGGATTGAGAGTGAAAGGGGAAAAGTTTAGCGGAAAACTTCTTCACACAGAGTGTCGTAGTTGTGTGGAACAAGCTGCCAGCTGAGGTGGTGAATGCGGGCTCAGTTTTAACATTAAGAGGAATTTGGGCAGGTACTTGGATGGGAGAGGAATGGAGGGATATGGACTGGGTGCAGGTCAGTGGGACTAGGCAAAACAAAATGGTTTGGGAAAGACTAGAAGCGCCAAAGGGACCTGTTTCTGTGCTGTAATGTTCTATGGTTCTATGATTTGGGCTGATCTGTAGTTTGACCTTCTATGCAACCAGATATTGGAATTAGGAATAGAAATCTTGAAGGTACAAACTCAATTGGTTTATTGGTATATGCTTTAATAGCAGTGAATTGTGTTGGTCACTTTCATACAAAAGCTCCACGACTAGGAGCTTTAAAATCAGTTTTGCTGGAAAAAAATGTGCTGCTGCTGCTTGTTATTATGCAGAG
The DNA here is from genome assembly GCF_036971445.1 of Narcine bancroftii. Taxonomy (NCBI): domain Eukaryota; kingdom Metazoa; phylum Chordata; class Chondrichthyes; order Torpediniformes; family Narcinidae; genus Narcine; species Narcine bancroftii. Next base: position 53,156,316 of record NC_091480.1, on the reverse strand, counting down.
TTGTGTGTTTTACTGTTTTATTGTTCTCAAAAACTATCCATGCTTTCTCCACAAAGCAAAGCATTTTCATACTTTTGCTGTGATCCAGAGATTGGACTGACAGTCTTCTTTCCTCCAGCTCTCCACCCCCTCCCCTTTCCATTCACAGAGCCATCCCCCCCCCCCCCCCACTGCTTACTGGTGGGCCCTCCCTCCCTTATCCACCTATTACTTCCTGCCTTTGGAACTGTGCTCTTCCCTTTGCCCCTCCCCCCCACCATTTTGTTCAGGTGCCTGGCAACATTATGAGGAGTTCAAGTCCAAAACGTTGGTTATGTAGCTTTCTCTTTGTGACATAAAGTACACTGCTTGACCAGCTGTGTTTCTCCAGTGTTGTTTTTTTTTACATTGGTCTGACAGTGATGATTATCAGCAATTACATCAAAACCTTTGACAAAAAAAACTTGCTTTTGTATCCTTCAAGTTGATAGTGCAGTTGGCTTTCTTTAGAATTTAATAGCCTGACAATTTTGAAAGTTTTTAAATTTGGTTATAAAAAAACTCCTGGTATGTGGAATTCAAGCAACCAGCAACCTCAAGCAACCGGCAAAAAAGGGTAAAATAAATAAATAAAATGAAGTAAATAAATAAGACTAAATAAAAAAATAAATAAATAATTTTAATTGTAAAAAGTGTATGTTCTCTGAAGTCACACATAAACCTTGGGTGAAGATGGGAGCAAATATCCAGCCAGCGGAGGGAGAGCCTTGGTCGGGCTTTGCTCGTAGCAGCTGTTTGAATAAAGTTAGGTGTAAAACAGCAATGGGGCTCGCCCGGGATGAAGAGCTGATTGATGCCGCTCGCCATTGGGGTGACTCTCTCAAAGTGTCTCCTTATCCCTGCTGAGTAAGAGTCGCCCCGGTCAGAGGTTTTATCTGTAAATTTGGGGGGGTGTTAATTATCTATAATGTTATTGTTCATCTTTCGGGCGGCTCCGTGGTGGGGGAGGAACCTGCAGATGCAGCGACAGTTAAATGTTTTCAAATAATGTGACTGAAAATAAAGTAAAATGTTTTAAGCTTTATATATTCACGCAAGTGAAGTTTGTTCGATGTAATTACAGAGGAGTATATTTGTCTTTTAAACTTTATTCTTAATGTAGATGTATTAGTTAGGCATTGTAAGAGTAAGTCTCAAGCAACCAGAAAACTCGCTTGTCCAGCATCTCCCAATCGCCGTAGGTGCCGGATACCAGGGGTTTTACTGAAATATACTATCCTTTTGTTGGTGTTTGTATTGATTTCAAAGCCATACTCACGGATCATATTGAGGGTGGTCATGAAGGTGCCATAGCGGTAGATAACGCAATTATATTCTGGGTCTTCAAGAGCTTGCCGTTTCACCAGCAAGAGTTCCTCGTTAGTGCCTGTGGCAGTTGTCTCAGCGTCTGAAATCAACATTGTGGCAAGTTCATCCGTTGATTCCAAAAAGAACAGTTGATAAACCGAGGACATGGACCATTATGTTCTTGCAGATTATGATAAGGTCATCAGCCTGACTTGCTGAGTTTCTCCGGCATTATTTTGTAAACTACAATCACAGTGACTGCAGACTTTCTTGTTTAACTCCATCATATTGTGACCTTGTTGCTTGAGAAACTCAACAATATTGCAACGATGTATTTTAAGAATTAAGCTGTATTTTCAGATTACAAAACTTCTGGTTTCCAACTGAACTGCTCTGTTCAATTAGACTACATTAAAGGAGACAGTTTTATATAAAATGAATTGCAGATTTCTATCAAACAACATTTCAACTTTTACTTTTTTTTACAAAGTTCTCCAAAAATTTTAATGGGAAATTTACCAGATGGTGGTTCTGATTCAGTGTTGTCCACATTTGTAGCTTCGTCAATGATGGAGGTTGCTGCAATTATACCTTCATCCGTGTCCGAACTTGCTGTATTTATAGTTGCACCAGTAGTTACCGGATTTAGAGGTTGCGCTGGGGCCGCACTTGCTGCATTTATCACTTGTTCTGGGGCCGCAGTCGCTGCGCTTATCGCTTGTTCTGGGGCCACAGTCGCTGCGCTTATCATTTGTTCTGGGGCTGCAGTCGCTGCGCTTATCGCTTGTTCTGGGGCCGCAGTCGTTGCGCTTATCGCTTGTTCTGGGGCCGCAGTCGCTGCGCTTATAGTTTCATCAGTAGCAGGGGTTGCTGCACTTCTAATTTGTTCTGAAGCAGCAGTGGTTGCATTTAAAGTTTCATCAGGGGCAATAGGGAATGAAGAAGGAATTAGAACAAGGTCCCCTGTGACAGTGGGAATTATAATTGGTTCCTGCTGAGATGGAGGTACTGGGGAACCGGACACTGGAAAAGATAGATATAGATTCAATTGTTGGTGGCTGAGAAGGAGGTGTATTTCTTATGATAAAAATTAAGATGCAGTTCTAAAGTCTTTGTCAGGTGTACTAGACAAAAGCTAAGCTAACATCAAATTCATTTGCATCTTTGTGCCTGAGTATTTAATAAATCTATCCTAATGTGTCTATCTCATACCTTTGAAATGACCAGTAGTTTATTGTGGCTATAGTTTATTATAGTTTATTCGAATAGATGCTTCCTCATTCTATCCATCACCAAGACTGCCCACTTTCAACTCAGTCTCTGCTCCCCACTTACTAGTCTCTGCCCCCCCACCTTCTCATCCACCACTGGCATATGATTTCATTGCCTCGGTCCTCAGAGTCGGTCCTCGGAGTCAACTACTCCAGTGTGCTCCCAGTCAGCTTGCCATCCTGTCTCTTCTGTAAACTTGAGCTCATCTAATGCAGCCTGTAGCGAAGCTCACATCAAATCCTCTTAGTTAATCAGCCTAGTTTGGCTCCCACTAAAGCAAAACCTCAATTTTAAAAATCTAATCCTTGCTTACAAATCCATCCAGGACCTAAAAACCCACTGAATTCTCTGGATTGGTCCAATTCTTCATCTAATATTTTAATCCCTTCACCATCAATAGTTTGCCTTTAGCTGCTAAGGTCCTAAGCTCAAACTTCCTACTCCCCTCTAAACTTCAGCAGTTCTCCACCCCTTGTCCTTTAAGGCACTTTTTAAAACCATAATTACATGTCCCAATACCTACTTTCGAGCTTGGTGTCAAATTTTGTTTGATAACACTGTACAGCAAATCTTTTCGAAGGTTTGCTTCCTGAATAAAAATTGGTAATTTTGATAGACAACTTCAAGCTGAACATAGAGATAATTTCAGATTTGCTGAATCGCGTAGGAAGTTGGAGAAACATTAAATTAACCTTTGTTGAATTTAGCCTGTTTAATCGCATAATGATGCTCTCAGGTTGACTGCACATGTTGCATAACAAATGTGAGGAGCCCAGGGTTTGTCTTGGTCATCAATTTTACAACTGAACTAGAGCTCATAGGCTTTTTTAATAACTGCAGTCATGCTGCGTCTTTGTGCTTTAAGTCTTTACTCGCCACAAATGTAACAGGATGTATCACAGCTGATGTTACATTGACGAGACATTTCTGCTGTATTGAATCTTCCTGAAGACAATAAATGGTATTGTTCAGGACACTCACTGTACTATTGCCTGAAGAACATGTCCATCAACACTCATTCAATGTTTATGGATGTAACGCACAGCATCTGTATATGTGAGCTGTTTTTATAGCCTGTCTGCATCTATCCTGACTAATTATGTCCAGGCTTAAGACAACATTTGCATAGCACCTGCTCTGAGTGCATGCCCAGGCATTCTTGGACTGACCAAAATAGCTCGCTTTGTGGGCAATATACTAGTAGGCTTAAAATATGATAGGAAATAGCAAAAATAGGTTATACCTTAAAAAAATGGTGATTTTCATGATCAGCAGCCCAAAATCCACAAAATACACCCAAAAGTGTTCAGGCGGTAAAATCTTTGTTGTCCAGTGTTATGTTTCTGTGATATTTTACGATCCTAAAGTTGCTTTTTAAATTAAAGCAGTTTTTAATGTTTTCTTCTGGAAACAATTTAAACCTGCTCATTTTCAAACCAATGAATAGTGACCCAAATTTCTGTTGCCCCCTCTGCAAGAAAGGTAAAAGTGTTTTGAACCATTTTAGCTTCAACCCCTGTGTTTAGTATCCCGGAACTTTCCTACCTGTGGGAAACTCCCCTGCAGGAGACTGGCTAGATATAGGAGATGCAATCAGTTCAGGAGTCACAACAGGGAGAGCTGATGTAGGGTAAAAGGTCATAGTGGAGATAATCGGATTTGAACTTTCAACAGTTGAATTGCACACAGTGAATGGTATGGCAGCCTGTAGGACTACTTGTGGTTTGAAAACTCCTGTTGAGAGATAGATGTGTGTCACGGTGTGAACCCGAGAGATTAAGGTACCACTGCCATCTCCAAAATCCCAAGTGAAGCTGACATCGGCATCTTTTAAATATTGGCTAGGATCGTGGAGTTTAATTCCAAAGAAAATCGCCTGGTTCTGTATAAAGCTGTTGTCTGCATCATTGAGATCATTGATCTGGGAAATCTCAACGGAGAATGGAATCTGATCTGCACAAAGATATAAAAATTAAATTAGTGCAATATTGAACTTTGAGATTAAATACAATTAAATCCATCCAGAAACACTTTGATGCAACATCTTAACCCATTATCAACTATTATAGAAAAGAATCAATTCACTTTATCAGCTTGCAAACTTCAGTGAAGGTGTTTTTCATGAGGTCTACACTCTAAATGCAAGCCACATTGATTCAGACTTTACTAACCACAAAGATCAATTCAGGACTCTCGTAACAACTGTGGATAATGTAAAGGAGGGTAGATTCCCAATCCTGAATGAAGTCATAAATACAGGCCTCAAAAGATAGGAGATTCTCATGGAATAGAATCATAGAAAACCTACAATACAAATGAAGGTCAATCTGCCCACTATGCCCATGGTGTTAAAAGAAGAACTATTTAATCCAATCCCACCTTCCACTGCTTGATCTGTATCTCTTTAAGGATGCATCCTGATATTTTTAAAAATCTGCTTCTACCACTCAAGTAATGAGTTCCCACATCTCTCTGCTAATCATTTTACCAATTACTTTAAATCTGCAGCCCTTATTGTGAACCTTCATCAAAGGGAAATAAGTTCTTATCTAAATTTAGACATACCGCACGATAACGCGCCCTTTTGGCCCACAAGCCCGTGCTGCCTAATTACACCCAATTGATCTAAAACATCCAGTACGTTTTGAAGGGTGGGAGTAAACCGAAGCCCCTGCAGACACAGGGAGAACATACAAATTCCTGACAGCATGGAATTCCAACCCCAGTCCCGATCGCTAGCTTTCCTGCAAATTGGTGCTCGCAGAACAAAACCTTTATCAGTGTCAGAGGCCATAAAATCTATGGTGCCAGTGTATGATTAGGAACTGGATTTGATATACTTTCCCCATGGAAAGTACATCTACTGTTGTGTTTGCTCTCCAACCCAATTCCCAGTTTATAGCAAGAACTGGCAAGAATATTACAAGTGAGCTAAAAATAAGCATCTTATACTATTTATCTTTCCAATGAACTTATCATTAATATAAGAACTCTTTTGTTCACCCTGAGCATCCATTATCTTAACCGTTACTTACAGGGTCAGGATTCACTGGATGTTTATGTGAAAAGATACATCCTAATTTCACTCCTCTATGCTGTGTCTCTTCTTGTAAAATTATATTCTTTTGTTGTTTCTTCCACCAGAGAAAAAATATTTATCCATCAAACCAATTCTTTACATTTTGGAGGGGCTCTCAGTTTCATTTTTCATTGGCAACAAAAATTGGAGGGGTATCTATTTTCATTGATCCTAGAGTTTCGTTTTCACACTTTAACACCGTTACTGATTTATTTGGCAGATATTTAATTGTGACTGGTTTATTAGGTGGTCAAAAGGTTGCTTTAGTCTGTGTCTATAAATGTAGACAGTCCCGAATTTTTTAAGAAATTGTTTTCTTCGTTACCGAAATTAAACAAATTTAAACTGATTTTGGGAGGATATCTGAACTGCTGTCTTAACCCTTTGATCAATAGGTCTTTAACCAATCCGATGTATCCTATCATGGCTGCGACGTGTATTAGTTTGGTTGATATCTGGAGATTTTTCCTTTTTCTCACGTTTATCGTACATATTCAAGATTGATTATTTTTTGGTTGACACTCGTCTAGTACCCATGGTTACCTATTGTACGTATGATGCAATCACACTGTTAGATTATGCACCTTTGAAATGAGTAATGAAGTTCCCCGGCATTATATCCAACTCCTCACAATGCAGATTTAATCTTACGTTGTTGCAGGATCTAAAGTTTGTAAATGTTATTAAAGAACAAATCTCACAATTTTTTTGAATTAAATGTTACAGAGGGAATGTCAAGTTTGATTATTTGGGACACGATGAAATATTTTCTTAAGGGACACGCAATTTCATACTCAGCAGGTTTGAGAAAGAAAACGAAAGCAGAACTTGCGTTGATAACTAACAGAATTAAAGAAATAGATCATGATTATTCAGTGACCTCTAGTGACCTACGGCTCCTAGAACGCTTCCACCAGCGTTGTCTCCGCTCCATCCTCAACATCCATTGGAGCGCTTACATCCCTAACGTCGAAGTACTCGAGATGGCAGAGGTCGACAGCATCGAGTCCACGCTGCTGAAGATCCAGCTGCGCTGGATGGGTCACGTCTCCAGAATGGAGGACCATCGCCTTCCCAAGATCGTGTTATATGGCGAGCTCTCCACTGGCCACCGTGACAGAGGTGCACCAAAGAAAAGGTACAAGGACTGCCTAAAGAAATCTCTTGGTGCCTGCCACATTGACCACCGCCAGTGGGCTGATAACGCCTCAAACCGTGCATCTTGGCGCCTCACAGTTTGGCGGGCAGCAACCTCCTTTGAAGAAGACCGCAGAGCCCACCTCACTGACAAAAGGCAAAGGAGGAAAAACCCAACACCCAACCCCAACCAACCAATTTTCCCCTGCAACCGCTGCAATCGTGTCTGCCTGTCCCGCATCGGACTTGTCAGCCACAAACGAGCCTGCAGCTGACGTGGACTTTTTTACCCCCTCCATAAATCTTCGTCCGCGAAGCCAAGCCAAAGAGTGACGCTCTCTGTAAAGAAAGGATAGAACTCTAACTCCAGCCTGACCTGCTCTTGACCTACCCTATTGATAGTCAACTTCTTAAATCTAAGCACCAGTTTTACAGACACAGAGATAAATCAGGTAAATTGTTGACTAGTCAACTAAAAGCAGATATGGTTAGAAGACAAATTTTGAAAATGCGTAAAGTTGACGGAAATGTAACTAGATTATCATGAAATTAATAAAACATTTTTAGCTTTTTATTCTAATTTATATAAACCTGACTTTCCAGATAGCAATACTGTTATGAATCAATTTTTACAAAAATTGAACTTGCCAAAAATCTCTATTCATGATGTGAAATTATTGGATGCACCTATTAAGCAAGAGGAAATAAAAAGGGCAATATCTTCCCTTCAGGCACCAGGACCGGATGGGTATACAGTGGAGTTTTTTTAAATGACACTCTTTCCTTTCATTTATGCAAAATCTTCTCTGACTCTCTATCCTCTGGGACATTGCCTAAAATATTTTATGAGCCATTTATTTCATCAATTCCTAAAAGAGACCTAACTGATTGTGCCTCCTACAGGCCGATATCATTATTAAATGTAGATTCTAAAATCCTTTCTAAAATTTTAGCCAACAGACTTAAGAATATTCTACCTAAAGTTATATCTAAGGATCAAACTGGGTTCATTAAGAATAGGTATTCTCATTTCAATATTCAAAGATTATTTACTATTACTTATTCTTCTCCATCTGGAAAAACCTGAATGTGTTGCATCCAAATTGACCACCACGATCAAGCACATCTTGGGGAAGAGCAATGGGATGACCAACGTGTTGTCCACCTAGTCGGTGCATGGTTTGACTCCAGGAGTGGATTACGCGGCGTTAGCAGAGGCACAACAGGGGGACAATT